>NW_027526203.1:58798333-59313391 GCF_048455015.1 Haemaphysalis longicornis
GCTTGGTTATGTCCCTGAACGAGACCAGTTGGTGAATGTCATCGTGCAGCTCCAGAGCACGACGGGTAAAAGAGCAGGTTTTAAGTGCGAATGCACTTCTTAAGCGACCCTGAATCACGCGTCCACCGCCGTCCGTCCATCCGCACCACATACCCACTTAGGGCGATTGGCCAAGAAGAGTTTCTTCTCTACCCATTCGGCATATCTTCGTGATACTAACCACTTCCTACGGGAAATTAACAACATAAAAATCCCTGATGTCGCCTTCCTTGTAACTATAGATGTAACTTCTCTGTACACAAATATACCTCACCGAGATGGGATTGAAGCACTGGTTGAATCCTATAGCATACATCGGGATCACGAGGCGCCAAGCCCACAAGTCATTGAAACTTTGACCAGGCTAGTGTGGAATTACATAGCTTTTAATTCCACAATCAGTATTATCTTAAGCGACCCTGAATCACGCGTCCACCGCCGTCCGTCCGTCCGCACCACATGCCCACTTAGGGCGATTGGCCAAGAAGAGTTTTTAAGTGCGAAAGCGACCCGACCACATACCCACTTAGGGCGATTGGCCAAGAAGAGTTCCTTCGCATCACCCGTGCATTCGCACTTCCCCATGCTCCCCTTCGGGGAAATGCGGGTGAATTTTCTTGGGCGTATTCGTTTCCCTCCATTGAAGCGTAAGCGGGTGTCCAGATGAGCTGACTGCAACCATTTGGGGATTGGTTTTGTAGCACACGCAGTGCAGGTCCGGACACCAAACCCGACTGACAATTCCGGTAGGCTTGTTGGGAACCGGTAACTACCTTACGAACCCCCGGTAGAGTGAGAGCCAAAGCCACGGCAGCCTCTTCGGCTACCGTCATGTCTTCGGTCTTGAGTAAGGCACAAGCATGGAGGTTGGTTCTGGAGGTAGCCACAATGATGTGGTACTGCTGCCCTCGATGTTGGGGGGCGTCTGTGTAGATAACTGCATGATCCCCACCGAGCGTGGTGTTGAGCGCTTAGCCCGTGCTTGTCGGCGACCCTCGTCGTGTGAGGGGTTCATAATTATTAGCAAAGGGAGCATCTTTAGTTCTTGTCGCCAAAAGTCAAGGATTTCATCAAGATGAGGGGCATTCTGTGCTGCCCAGCCAATCTGGGGAAGGATGCGGCTACCCGCTGCAGTTATACGCATCACCTCTTCCACCTCTTCACCGTGTTGTAGAGCCCCTTGATAAGCAGCCTATCTGTGGACGCACCCATGGAAAGACCAATGGCTTGCTCAACCGCCTTTCTAATCATTATATAAAGCATCTTTATGTCCTCTTTGCCTAGAAGAATACCGGGGGTGAACAGAAGCTTAAACTAATCGAAAGGTATCGGATTAATTCGGGCCTCGCTTCTTGGCGGCAACTCGCCTGATCATGGGTATGATTTTATTGATGCTGTGTTTGAGGCGCTACAAGGATACGTCACTCTTGGTGTTGGACTGAAAAGGTAGGCCAGTATCTTCATGCAGGGGCTTGGAGTAATGGTCTGGTCATCAAGGAGTATTTAATGTGTTCCTTGAGGTGTCGTTTGGATTTAGGGCGGATGAAAAGGAGCTGCGATTTTTTACGTGAACACTGGAAGCCGAAGGCTTTAGAACTTTGGCGTATTAGAAGGAATACGCCATGGGTTGGTGTGAGCTTCCTTATCGCTATCGTATAGAATTCAGCGAGAGTGCAGGAGTTATAGCCAAAGATGTGCTTTGTACGTGCGCCACTTCTCTTCCCCATCTGCGCGTGGGCTCTTAGCTAAATCAGTAAGCCAACGGGTTCTGGCTTTGTTACTCTATTAGTTACAGGTGCGATTCCTGACGGTGCCAGTACATTCTTTTATTTGTTCGCGGGGGTGTTCTGCTGACACCAATGGTCTCGAAAGAACCTTTGGGTGGTAGAGGTAAAAAGCTTTGCTTTAAAAGAATCATTGATTAGAGAGAGGAAACCGTGAAGATCGTCGTAATGCTTACGTATACTGTGGAAATTAAGGCACACGAGTGATAATAAACCAGATTTTTCATGTATCAACGATTTGCCTACGGCACTAGAAAAAACACTCATGTCAGTGTTGGCTCAAAATGACAAAGCAATCGCTCGTTAGAACATGCTCAGGTAATCAACACAAGAGATGCGATGCACACGACTGCCGTCAGACTTCCTAGATTTAATTGTGCAGTTATGAGTCCAAAGATGCTTCCATTCCTTTTCCTTCTTGAGTGCAAGCGCTTGAACAAAAAGTCGTTTTCGATCAGGTGTAAGGTGGTCATTCATATACACGATGGGGCTGTTCGCGCTTTGCGGCAACCTGGTAGCCATTGTGGTTAAACGGGCCTTCCTAGCCTTACTTGTGAATTCAGCGTTCTTATCTCTCGAGCAGAATCACGCATTAATTTTTGTTCTATTATTTGCGGGGACGCGATGACGGTGTCGATATCAGACGCAGTGACTGGACAGCCAATCTTATTGCTAATGGCTTGTACAATAGCAAGGAAGGTTTTCCACTTCGTTGTCGGTACGCTTTTCACCTCAACAATATTAAGTTATGAGTACTGCTCGATATTGGACAATCGTTTGGTTAATTTCTTGTTTTCATCGTTTAGCGTTTTGTGTTCTTTGACGAGGACCTATTTTTTTCTGTTACAGTTTCAGAAAGATCACTGAATGAGACAGCATGCTTAATTTCAATTCTTCAACTTCCTTACGAAGCGACTGCATCTCCTTAGCTAGCTCTGCAGAGGTTGGATGCAGAGGGAAACGCGTACTTACAATGGCTAGAGGCAGCAGTGGTGTAGGGCTAGGCCGAAAGAATGGTAGTTAAAACAGGAACGGCAAACCAACGTAAGGCAAGGGGATACACAGATTAGCACGTGCCTGCAGCCGCAACCACTGCTTCCAAGTAAAGCGGAGCCGTGGGCGACACGGTCTCTTGCAGGATCCTCAGCCGCCAGGTGTCAGGCGCAGAGGTCCGCTCACGGTGACGTGGCCGCTGGACGAGCACGTGCCGTTGTCGCAGACGCAAGCGAACGCAGGCCGGTCGGCAGTTGGTATCGGAATCCGTAACCTTAGGCAAGGGGATACACAGATTAGCATGTGCCTGCAGCCGCAACCACTGTGCCAAGTAGCACTTTCAAAAAGCTCATGAAGGACAGATAGCTGCCCTACATCGAGAGCACTGTGGCTTGTTGGGGTCAGTTAACAAGTATGAATGCCTGATGTATGTGCGGCCAATTCTAAGCCTATAAGGTCGCCTCTATGGATTTGGCATGTTTCTCGGCAGCAGGCATTAGTAGTTTAGGGTTAATAACATGTAATTTATTACTTATGTCTGTATCCCACTGTTGTTGCCAGTGGTCTCGAAGCTTTTTTCTCACAAAACGTTTAAGGTTTTGTATGAAACAAGGTTTATGTTTACGGTGTCACGAAGGGCAGCTTCTGCAGCGCTTTGGTCAACGGCTTCATTTCCCGCAATGCCACAGCGGCCGCGAACCCAGCACACTGAAATAGCGAGCTTGAGACTCTAAGCCAAGAGCAGAGCTCTTAAAATAGCATTAAAAGTTGGGTTTTTACCACACTTCAGAAATGAAAGCTTTGAAAACCCACTCAGAGAGTCTGCATACATGTCTGAGCTCTCAATTTTGTGTAAGAGAATGTAGTTCAAAGACATCAGTGTACCGTATGCCTCTTCAGTATATATACAAGTGTTCTGGTTGATTATTTTGGGTGAAGAGAATAGGGGGCCATTCGCAGCACAAGTCACGGATGCAGAAGTCTTCGAGGCATCCGTGAAGAATTCAGCTGCCTTGTATTTTTACCTGAGTGAAACGAAGTTTGGTACGCCTTTCTTATATAATTCTCTGAAGTACATGTCACAGTGAAATTGCCAAATGTCCCACCGAGCAACCAACTCATGAATACAGGTGCAGTACACATCATTAATAGGAACTTGGAAGTCCTTTACGAGGCGCGACACTGCTAAAGGAAAGGGAGGTGCCGTGTATGGTCGTTTTAAAGCAAAGCTTTTTACCTCTACCACCCAAGGGTTCTTTCGCGACCGTTGGTGTCAGCAGAAAGCTCCCGCGAACGAATAAAAAAATTTCGGGCACCGCCAGGCATCAAATCTGGAACTAACAGAGCAACAAAGCGACAGCCCGTTGTCTTGCCGATTGAGCTACGAGCGCTTTTTTTTTCTTCATTGCCGGTCTTCGACATTACAAAACAGTAGGCACACAAGAGCTATAAAACATGGCACGTAGAGCTACCAGCCTGACTTACGCTGGCATTGTCGCTTAAAATTCCTTAAGTGCCATCAGGGGTTCTATCCTTGACATCCATTCGGGAAGGTAGTGCTTTGATTTCTGCACTTCCACGAATCGCGAGATACTCTCTATGAAATAATGTCTTGTTGGCCTCGCGTCCACGTCCCCGTGGAGCCAGGCCATGCGTGACCGCCAAATGCTGTGGAGGCCCAGCAACATGATCGAATCGTATGGAACCCCCTCTTCGTTGTCGACGCTCAAAAAACGGATGCCGTGAGGATGTAGCGGAAAGTCCTTGTGGATGGTCCTCTGAAGGACGTCCCACAAAAAGACGGCCGCCCAGCAATGCAAAAATACGTGCTCTATATTCTCAGGTTGCTTGCAAATAGAGAAATTGACTCTCCATGGTACAAATAGCCCTCTTTCTTGCATCCAGGTTTTTACTGAGAGTGTACCCGTATGCAACTTAAAGAAAAATGACTTGACTCCCGGATTAACTTCCATTCGTTATACGCGTTTCAACACATTTTGTCCTGGGCCTCCACAGTACCGAGCTCTGTACATCGGTATCGGAAGGACAGCGTCGCAGACATCTTTATACAGCCTGCTACGTGCGACTGAACTGAAGTATTTGAGGGAAAAACGGGCAGTTAGGAACTGAAAAAACATCACAACCTCTTTCAAATAACCGTGAATGCCACCCGACATGCTACCCGAGGATACCACAAATGCAGGTAAAGCACGCGCCAATCGAACATGAATTACCGTGCGTAGAAAAGGATCACGAGTATCCCGTAAAAAGAGAAAGCGATTAACGAGCTGTCGTACATACAAGTGTACCAGCCCCAGGCCGCCATCGCGGACCCGCCTGAACAAATTGGTGCGGCTGCATCTCTCCCACGTCGAAGACCACACAAAAACAGCAAAAACTATGTGAAATTTCTGAACATTAACCCGTGAGCAATGCAATGCTTGCATGACAAACCAAATCTTCGCAACAAAGAATAAATTACAGACAGTTTCCTTCGCGAAAATAGACATCGCAGCCCCCTTCCATTTTTCAGCCTTTTCCTTCAGTTATTTTATTTGTCCGTGCCAGTAGGGCTCGCTATCGCGGTAATTTTCCAGGGGCGTACAGTCGTGAGCTGAAGTAAACGGACCACGGGAGCGGTGGCCAAAACTAATCGCTGCGCCGTCTGGTTGCGCGGCACCTGCTGTCGAGACCGCGCACAGCGCATGCGCGGCCTAGCAGTACAGAACACATGCCGCTATCGCTCGCTTCTTCGCGACCGCTTCTTGCTTCGATAAATCAGCGCGAGGGGAATCACACTGCGCAGTTAGAGGAACACTGCCGGGCACCGCCCTATCATTGAAAACGATGCGACTCACCTGATATGCAGCAATGGTGCTACGCTGCCACACATAACGCACTGTGGCTGCGTTGGGCTCGTAGCCCTTTTTTTTTTATTCTTCGGTATCACAAGGTCGCAGCGGGAAAGCAATGAAGTAAATACATCCGAAAAAAAAATGGCCAACCAACGTGGGTGCTTTCTCTTAGCTCAAGGTGGTGTACGGGCTATTTTGCTTGTTTTGATATATCTGCGCCTGATGCAGGGAAAACTGGTCCCCTGCTGAAACAGGCTTCCGATCACATTACAGTGAAACCTATCCTATTTAGCTGCCACAACCCCTTAAGCCCCATCACCACATCCCGCAATTGTTCACTTCACACCTCGTTATAGCACTTGGGATTTCGCCAAGGACACCCAGCTAGTCGAGCATAGCAGCTTTTTTGTGACCAATGTGTCGGTGTGTGTGCGTGCTTGGGACAGTTCGTATGTTTCTCATAAATTCAACGGCTCAAAAAGAAATACCCCACGGGTGATTGGTTAGGTGAAACCGCCTATTTTTGTGTGATCGATAAAACTTGACATTATCCTAGCAGACAGAACTGTGGATGCTGTAAAGCGATTTTCACAGTGGTTTCGGCGAACATGGTGAGGCTGCTCGAAAGGGTTCGGAAGCAGTACCTTCATGTTATCGTATTCAAAATGCGACTGCTAACTATCTATGTGGCCGACTGAGGTAAATCTCCCCGCTATTGAGTAGCCGTTGCAATAGCCAACTATAGCATCATTTAATTTATAGTGGTGTTTGAATAATGCACTTTATGAGCTAGAACTGTTCACTAGAACGATGTGTTGACGGCTGTAGACATGGTTAAACGTTTGTAAGTCCAGCGTGAACTAACTAGAAGGAGTACGTGACACTCCTCACAGTGGTCTTTGAGGTAAAATGTAGTGCATTCTTTCCTTAGATATCCGCATTCAAACGCGAGTTCTCGGGCCCCTTTAAACGTGGCTTGGATGCAATGCGTGTTATATCTGACAGACGATGGCGACACGAAATACCCCTGATTTTTTATGCCAGTGGTACTCGGCTGGTAGCGTGCCGAAGATTCCTTCTGGGCTTGCATAAGTGGTGGGGGAACCCACGATGAAATAGAGTGATACGTGTCCTATTGTAACACACTCAACCATTGCAGCCAAAGTCGCTCATACGCATATCTCTATGCCCGCCCATTGACTTTGGCTTTTCTGCATAGTTTAAACGTTGTGCAAAAAGCCAGCTTTAAAATTTGGACTGTGCGGAGGCGTTATTCTAACATGTCATGCGGCAAATCCACTTTTTTTAGTTCGCGGCAGGGTTTGGAAAAAAAGGGGATTTGGGAGTATCGCAGAGGGACCCACGGAGTTCGAAGTGTCCTCACCTTCCTCTTTTTGTCTGCGGACCCCCATCTGAGAACGACGGCCCTGTGAAATGCTTTTTAAAATAATACGCGTAGATATACTTGGCTGTTTTGAAGTATACCGTCGTTTGTTTGCCGCATGCCGTCGACCATAAGCTGGTAATATTTCCCACGGAGTTCGAAGTGTCCTCACCTTCGTCTGCGGACCCACATCTGAGAATGACGGCCCTGTGCAATGCTTTTTAAAATAATACGTACGCGTAGATAAACTTGGCCGTTTTGAAGTATACCGTCGTTTGTTTGCCGCATGCCATCGACCATAAGCTGGTAATATTTTTATCTTCCATAATTGACTGAACGACTACCTTTGGATCAAATCCTTCAATTTCAACTCGTGTCCCAGTAGTGCGCAAGAACTGTCAATAATGGTTTCAAGTGCAAATAAATCTAATCGAAAAATGTAGTTGGCATGCGTTTCGATAGTCGCTGGGCATTGAAGGCGTGGTTCAATAGTATCTCATATCGCAATACAGTTTTTGAACATTAAATGTATGTGTCGGGGCCTCGAACTTGAAAAAATTGCGAAGTTGGATTTTCCAGAGCATTTGCGAAATGGCACATATGCCGCATACCACAAACGAAGTTTCATAAAGCAATGCAGTACATACCTAAACACAGCAGTATTTATTAAAACCATAGCATGTAAGGTTAGCATAAATAATTTTTCGAGCACGCTGATATTCTCGGCAGGCTATAATTTCGAAAGTGTCCTCAAAACCGACAAAGACGGTGTTTTGTATTATTTTCTTCGACTGCACAATGATTTTTTTTCTGCTTCATTTTCTGCTTCAATATGTGGCGCGGGTATGTGTGTGTGTGTGGGGGGGGGGGTGCAAAAAAAAAGTTTGAAGTCAGAGATAATAACCAGCGCGCCAACTGTGCCAGCGGAGCCGCGTTGCTGCCGATTGCGCCAGCGCGCCGTTTCCACAGGCGTGTTGACCAGCAGACAGCAAAATTGCAGCGCGGTTCCCCTGGCGTCAATTTATCGGAGCGTGAGACAATAGCGAAGAAGCGAGCGATAGCGGCATGTGTTCTGTACTACTAGGCCGCCCATGCGCTGTGCGCGGTCTAGACAGCAGGTGCCGCGCAACCAGACGCGCAGCGATTAGTTTTGGCCACCGCTCCCGTGGTCCGTTTACTTCAGCTCACGGCTGTACCTATGTATTTCACAGGCGTTGTCACCCAACTCACATTTTCAAAGGTGCTGGGTGTTGATGACCAAGCCCCGTGCCAAAATGCGACACACTTTCCCCAATTGACCCGACTTCCCGTTACATCCCCGAAGCGCTTGACAGTTTGTATGACCCTTGAAATGCTCTCTTTGTCGGTACAAAATACCGCCAGATCGTCTGCATATGCCACAAGTTTTACCTCCGTGGCCAGCAGTTTGTACCCGTTGATAGCTTCATTTCTAATAATGCTCTGACAAAAGGCTTCGATATAAATGCCAAACAGTAGCGGGCTCAAAGGGCATCCCTGGCGCACTGAGCGCTCCAAAAGAATTGGCGCACCCAGGCTTTTATTAACCATTAGTCGTGTAGTGCAATTTTGGTAGGCCAAGGCAACGCCTTCAGTGATAACACGCCCAACATTACGATACTCCAAAACAAAAAACAGTATTTCGTGAGCCACGCAGTCAAATGCTTTCTCTAAGTCCAGCTGAAGCATTGCAGCTCCACTGTGAGTGGCGTCACAACACTCCAACACAAATCTCGCCTTGTGAATGTTTGTAAATATTGTACGGCCCTTTATTACGCAAGTCTGGTGTGGTCCTACCAATTCGATCATAACTGTTTGCAACCTTTGCGCGAGAATCTTTATGAATACTTTATAATCAACATTTGTTAAAGATATCGGCCTATAAGATGTCACACTTTTAAGCTTTTCTGTATCTTCGGTTTTCGGGATTAAAACTGTATGGGAGGTAGAACAAGATGAAGGAAGAGTTTTAATATCTAGCGCTTTGTTGAACATAAATGTCAGGACAGGAACAAGAAGATGCTTATTTTCCTTATAAAAAGCCGCACCTAAACCATCTGGGCCAGGAGATTTTCCTGAATTTAGGTTTTCAATTGCTGTTTTAACTTCGTCGTCCGAAATTGGCTGTTCTAGAGCTTGTTTCACATCGTCATCTAATCGAGGCAAACCACCGGCAAAGTATTTTTGGAACCCTTTAACATCTGCACTCTGTAAGGCGAACAGTGCCTGGAAGTGTTCAAAGAAAGCGTTTTGGATTTCATGCTTCTCAGTCATCGTGCGTCCTTTCCATTTTATCTCGTTGATCTGGTTCCGTCTTGCATGCGGTTTTTCGATTCCTAGGGCCCGCTTTGTGGGCTTTTCCCCAGCAGCCCAATGCTCTGCCCGTGCCCGCACCAGTGCACCGCGATAACGCTCTTGATCTACAAGCTCAAGTTTCTGTTTAACTTGTCGTATGTCGTCAGTAAACACCCCGGGCATTCTGCTTTCCTGGTCAATTAGTTTTTGCAGATTTGCTCTCGACTCTTCTTCCTTCATTTTTTGTTCGTATTTTAGAACACAGGACCTTTCAATCGCTTTCATTTTGATGTCTTGTTTAAAAATTTCCTATTTCTGCCCAATTAGGTAGTTATCTGCTTCCTCGAATTCTTGAAGCCTTTCAGTGGTGTAAGATGCAAAACCTTCGTCTTTTAGGAGCTTAGAACTGAGTTTCCAGAGGTATCAATTGCAGGGTGCTTTATATTTCTTCCTCCCGATATCGCATTGCACCAAGCAATGGTCCGAAAAAGATACAGGCAGTACCTTATAATTTTCACATTTGTCTACCAGGTCCAGCGAGACGTACAACCTATCCAGCCGCGCGTGTCTGGTACCCTGAAAATGGGTGTACTGTACATCTCGGGCTCCCTCCAGACACTCTGCTACATCTACTATGCTATATTCTTCAACCATTTCAATGAGGAGGTCGGTACTGGCATCTCTATAAGGGCTGCTGCTTGATTTGTCCCACGAAGCTAATAAGCAATTAAAATCCCCCATCACTATGAGTACCTTTTCCGTTGTCATGTGATGTTTTAGGTTGGCAAAAAATTCTGCCCTCCCATCCGCCCTATTCGGAGCATATGGGCATATCATTCGGAAACCCACTGCAGAATACAAGATATCACATACAATAAGCCTGCCTGAGTCGTAAGTCGTCACGGTTTCCACAACAAGGCCAGGCAACTTTTTTACAAACAGTACACACCCTGCAGACGACCCAACGGCATGACTTATGCAGGTATAGTAACGCAACGTGAAACGGTCCGCCATGCTCGCAGTCTCAACCTCCCAGTCAATTTTTGTTTCCTGAATAGCTAAGACGTCTAGGCCCCGTTCCGTTAACAGCCGATGCAACTGGGCTTGCTTTCTTTCAGTAGCCAGACCTCTAACATTCAGGGTGCCTACGTTTAAGGCGCCTTCCATACAGGTTTTAACCTAAAAGGGGAGACCGAGAGCGTGGCGCGTACCTGCTCGCCTCATGGCGTCGTCACACGCCCCCCAGGGTCCAGCTCGCTCGAGACGAGCGATTGCTGCTGCGCCGATGTCGCCCGTGGGAGGCTGCGGCTCTGCTGGTTGTCGGGTCTCGTCGGCTTTGGTGGCACCCGTCTACTCTGGCTCGACTTAGTTGGTGGCGCCTCGCTGTTTACATGCGTGGCCGGGGGGTGTCCGCCTTCCGCATCGTCGTGGCTGCGCTTCGTGCTCGCCGCGACGGTGGCCGCTTGGCTCACGTCCATCCTCTCCTGAACACTTGCGTCGTCGCACTGTTTCGTCGGCGGCGCGCTCTCGGAGTTGCTTTGTTGCGGTCTTGCCGCAGCTCCGGTTTGCACCTCCTGACGCTTGGGCGGGTTGCCCTCCATAGATGGTGGCGTGCTTGAAGTCCCATCCGCGGCCGCAAAGTCTCCCGTGCCGCGAGCGGCTTCCTCTGCCTCCATTGCGTCCATTACGAGCTCGCTTGAGTCGTCACCACCTGCCGGGCCAGTCACGTTGGCGTAGGTACGAACGCACTGTGCGTCCGTGTGTCCGAAACGCTGACACCGCGACCATCGGGGGACTTTGCACACTCTTCGAACGTGTCCCGTCGCGTGGCAACGCAAGCACTGCATGGGCCGTCTCGGAGCAACCACAAGCGCCAACTCGCCCGCCACACGAATCTGATGAGGCAGGTCGCCCAGTTTTACTCCGGCCTTGTGCTTCAGCATGACGGTCCTGGTCGTCCACCCTTTGTCGTGAACGCCCTGAACGCGCCAGCGCTCTTTGGTGACTTCCGTAACTCACCCGTACGCCGCGAATGCAGCTCGGACGTCCTCGTCGTCGACCCCTTGCAGCAGCCAGTGAAGCTTCAACCTCACCTGCTGATTCTGCGGGTCGAAGATAAGGCAGCGGCGCCCCTTAACGTCCTGTTCGCTGGAATCCAGCATCTTCTTCGTAGCATCTGCGGTGTTGAAGGTGACGGCCCAGACGTGATTAATCTGGTACGCCCCCAGCGCAGTCACATCCGAGAGCATTCCAGTCCTGGCGAACATATCCCGAAAATCTTCGACTCGGTACGGTCTTGCCTTCACGTCGCCGTGAAGAAAAACGGTGTTCGCAACAATTCGCCCGGTAGGCAGTTGTGGCAGAATGATCTGATAATCGTCTTCAGCTTGCGCCCTGCTTCCGCGGCCGGCCTGGGCCGCTATCTCCGCTCCTACGGAGCACATGATTACACGACCGCACGCTTCGGTGACAGGAAGTGGAATCGATTGAGCTACGAGCGCACGCGGGGACGGGTAAGACAGGTGGTTCGCTCACGAAGCACATCTGCTGGTTTACCCACTGTATACTCGCTGAATGCCACGTGATAGCGACACGCAACCTCTCCCGCCGCTTTGCACTACGCCGACGGCACGGGAAGCGGCCGTGTGCGCGCCTTGTGCAGGCGCAAGGAGTTACGAAAGTAAAGGAAGCTCACACCAACGCATGGCATCCCACTTTTAGTACGCAAATGTGCTAAGGCCTGTGGCCTTCAGTGTTCAGCACAAAAATCAGAGATACTTGTTGTCGGCCCTCACGCTAAACGCCACATAAAGGCAGACATTCAAATACTCCTTGACGGCCAGGCCATCATTTCAAGCCCCCAGCATCAAGATCCTGGGCCTACATCTCCAGGCCAACACCAAGAGTGACGTATCGTTGCAGCGCATCAAACAGCCTCAATCAAATCATACGCATAATAAGCGTGGTGCCACCAAGAAACGAGGCCTCAAGGAAGCCGATATTTTTCGATTAATTCAAGCCTTGGTCCTCCCCAGAATCACTTACGTCACCCCCCTTTCTTCTTCTCAGCAAGTTAGACATAAAGATGTTTGATTTAATGATTAGAAAAGCGGTTGAGCAGGCCCATCGGTCTTCCCATGAGTGCTTAGGATGGGGCTCCATAACTCGGTGGTAAAGCTGATAGAGGGCCATCTATCTAACCAGAAGCTCTGAGTGAGCAAACCTGCAGTGGGTCGCCGCATGCTTCAACAGATTGGCTGGGCAGCACAGAATATCACACCGCGGGATGTAGTCCCGGACTCTTGGCAACAAGAACTAAAGTGGCTCCCTTTGCTTAAAAATATGAACCAGTCACACGGCGAGGGTGACCTACAAGCACGGTCTCAAGCGGTCAACACCACCCTCGGCAGGGAACATGCAGCTATCTGCACAGACGCCTCCCAAAATCAAGGGTAGTAATACGATGCCACCATCGTGGCTACCGTCTGAACCAACCTCCTTGCGTGTGCCTTACCCAAGACCCAATATATGATGGCAACAGAAGAGGCAGCCATCTCCTTGGCTCTCACTCAACCAGGGGTGCGGAAGGTAGTGGCCTATTCCCAACAATCTTACTGGAATTACCAGTCGGGGTGGGTGTCCCTGAGCTGCGCTGCGTGGCCTAAAAAACCACTCCCCAAACGGTTCCAGTCAGCTCATCTAGGCGCCCGCTCACGCTTCCATGAAGGGCACCGAATACGCCCACCAACAAACTAGCGATTTTACTCCTCGTGCTATGGAGCTGCACGAGGACAGTCACCAGCTTTTCTCGTTCCGGGAGATAACCCAGCCTTATCGCCTTCTGAGACGGACCCTACTCTCGCCTTACTCTGACCTTTCCAGAGAACAACAATCTAGCCTATGGCTCATACAATGCGGCTCCTTCCCACACCCGATCTGCCTTCACTTAAAGCACCCCAAAGCGCTATGACGCTAAATGTAAATTTTGCGCTCAGAAGTATGAACACTCCGTCACTTAAAGGGACACTGAAGTGAATTTGTCAAGCTCCCGTTTTTGCTTGCACTACGTAGACTGGCACAAATTAGCACACTTTTCATCGTTTATCCAGTTGACAAATCGGTAACTATTTTACAAAGCCCGAAAGAAGAAAAACTACCATGCGCGGTATGCGGCGGCCGCACCAACTAAGCTGTGACGTTGGGAGGAGGGGGCACCGTGATTGGACGATGCCCAAGGTTAGCAATCAAACAAGTTTCTGTTTCGGTTTCGGTTCTGTAAAACAATATGTTTGATATCCGATGGCGTCGTTGGATAGGCATTCTCAATATCCCAGTAATAGTAGTACCGCGCTTCTGCCATGTTGTCGGCTGTAAAGTGCATACCATAAGCCTCCCAGGACGGCTTGGAATCGTAGCATTCACTAGCCGAGGCCTACGATGTGAATGAACGCCCTCTGCGTCACCGCAGACGCTCAAATACATGTGCTTTTCCCCCATATTTGGAGCTTGCCTCACTCATGCCTGTATCGTAAAAAGCGTGTTCGCACTAGGCCAAGGGTCTGTTGATTCTGGCCTGTGCCCACTGCCCGAAAGCAGTCGGTGCTTATGGCAACAGCACGCCAACGAGAACTCGCTAGCGCGCCAGTGCCAGCCTGCGCGAGTTCTGTGGAATAGTTCATGGAGCAATGAACGTTGCGGGCCAAAAAAAAGGTGAACTCAGTATAAAAAACATCGCGAAAAACGAAAAAGTTCACTTATAAAAAAAAAGCATGCACCCGCGGAAATACGAACTTGTGACTGGCAAACATTTGCGATGACATACATAGCGCTCGAGACCACTCGGTCACGGGGCGAGCCGTGCTGACCTTGCAAATATAAGGTATATAATGTATAACCAGTTTACACTTTTATTTAGTTTTAGTATTTCAAGCAGCTTAGGTGACTTTCTGTTTTATTGCGCTCGTGCAGTAAGCGTCCCCCGAGTTTCCACAATAGCTCACGTCTAGCAGTTGCATTTCTTAGACGGAAAAGCGTTCGCAGATGCGTAGTCGTGCTGCTGACCGCTGTGCTTGTTCGCTTAGCGCAAAAAAGTGCTCCCCCCACTCTACTTTTACGCTGTACGGTAAAAATATCAGTTGATTTTATTTCCTTAGTACATATACTGACTTCGCTGACTCTTCTCCCCCTTCAAGAGGCCTTATATATTTTCCTACTGGCGTACCAGACAGCGAAGCGTCGCATGTGTACTTGTGCAGCACTTGTGTGAAGCGACCTTGACTTGGAGATAGATACAGTGTACTAACTAACGAAGTAAAGAAAGGCACATTCTTCCATTCGCAAACGTGTTGTGGCTTAGTTTCAACTGATCGAGCGAATTGCGACGACCCGTCGGCGTCCGGCGAACTATACATTGGGCTGACTGAGTCGGTCGCGGAAGATGGGCGAGCCGTGCAATAGCGCTGCCACTTGCCAGCTCCTATTCTGCTTACGTCACACGAAAACACCACAGAAAAAGGGCGAGAGTGCAGAGAGGAGGACAAAATTTTCGGATTGATTTTTCTACTAAATAAATTCGCGTAAACGCACTCAGAGTGGTCGAAACATGGCCTAGGGACTCCGAACTACAATTTGTGCTCGTAATCCCGCATTGTTTACAAATCACTTCAGTGTCCCTTTAATAGGGGTGCGCGACTTTAGCACTGAGCAGCCTCCTTTCTTCCCATCAACTACCCAACGAGAGCAATGGGAGAGGCTGCTGTCCAGTCCCTCTCTGCCTACCCAGCTTCAGCTTGTGGGCAGAGCACGGGCGGAGCGGACTACATATGGGTACCAGTGAAGGAACCAATCCCCTGCGCCGCCCTGTGGGCCGTTCAGAAATCTTATTAAAATTTCCCCATCCTCCTGCTCCTCCTTCTTCGTCTCTTCTGCCGACGTCGTCGCTTCCGTGGGCGGCGGAAGAGACGGACAAGTGACATCATGTAACACCGGGTTTGAGCTTCCTTTAATTTTATAAAAAAAACAGTTTCCACTCGTGCAATACAACTCAACCAAGCACCGTTCATGTATCACGCATAGATTTATCCTTCGCAAAGAATATCTCTTTGAAGTAATAAATGGTGTGGTTAAGTGCATTTCACTTGTCGCTGGTTTCACTATTTGTAGAGCCAATAAAGTGAATTTAAGCGACGCCGAAGCGTAATTGCTGCGGGTGCCGTTTACAGCTTTACTTTCCAACCACAGTCGCTGGGTGGATTGGCGCGAATTTTTTTCAAACAGTTGAATACTAGTGTTATTCTTCATAATGGTGTTCAAAGGGTTTTCCTTCAGAGAAGTGATCTTTGCAGCGTACATCAGAGTTGTGTAAGTGCGCTGGTACTCTAAGGAACACTGATTGGATTCAACATGAAGGGATGGAATGGGGCTTGTTCGATATGCAGCTGTGGCCAAGCGAAGCCCGAAATTGTATGCTGCGTCAAACATTTTCAGTGCTGTTTTTCTTGCAGACTGGTATACAATACATCCATAGTCTATTTTTGACCTTACATCCATAGTCTATTTTGACCTATTTGTAAGCGTGACCACACTCTTCGTGTCCGTTCCCCAGGACTGATGGAATTGCAGCTTTAAAATGCTCACCATTTTCAGTCATTTCATTTTTAGTAATGTGATTTGCGGAATGAAGGTGCGTTTGTGGTCAAGTAAAATACCCAGAATTTTGTGCTCATTTTTAGCAGGTATGGGCTGAACTTGAAGCGTAATGCAAGGAAAGGAATAGACACCGCGTTTCTTTGAATACCACAACAGCGCTTCTAACAGTGTTGAATGTTAACCCGTTTTTCTCAGCCATTGAATCAGTCTGTTGACACTTCAGTGGAACTGGCGTTCACATATGGATAAATTACAGCACCTATAACTAGAATGTCGTCGACATAAGTGGAGTTCGGGACAGTTCTGGGTACAAGATTTTCTAGCGAATTTATTTTAACAAGGAAAAGTGCACAGCTCAGCACTCCCCCCTGGGGTACGCCATTTTGTTGAACAATGGGTCTAGAAGGAACATTACCCACACGAACATGAAATGTGTGATCAGAGAGATAGCCCTCAAAAACATTGAACTTATTGCCGGGAAGGCCAAATGACTGCAAATCCAGCAATATACCGTATCGCCATGTTCTCTCGTATGCCTTCTATATGTCAAACAACACAGAGAAGGAGTGTTGTTTATAGACCAAGGCATCTTTCACGTACGATTCAAAAGCAACCAGACTATGTTTACTTGTTATTCCGGACCTAAAACCTGTCAAGCTTCTTTATAAAACACCATGAAACTCGAGAAAATAAAAACGTTTCCGATTGATCCTTTTTTCGAAATGCTTACATAAAAGCAAGTAAGGGGGATATGCATGTAGCTAGCAGCTACACAGGATTCCTTTGCTTCTTTAAGAAGTAGTACAATGATAGGCTCTTTCCACCTTCTTGGAAAATGACCTGCTTGCCATATTTTGTTAGAGGCGGAGTATTGCATTGAGAGGGTCACTGTGGTGGCGGGTGTATAATCATGCCATAGCTTATTCTATCCGCTCCAGGGGCTGCCTTCCAACATGTAGTGAGGGAACCCATCAATTGAAGCATGTTAAATGGGGCATTGCATCCACATTAGAACGCTTTTTCACACGTAAGGGCTGACGCGCAGCTGTCTGCTTGTGCTGCAAAAATGTTTCAGTATAATGTGAAGAACTGAATACATGTTCAAAGTGTTTAACAAGACCATCTGCTCGAACTTTTGAAGTAGTATTACCTACACTACTTACATGCGAAATAGCATGTGTCTTCTAGCCTTTTAGTTTCTTTATTCTAGTCCAGACTTTCCTAGAATCTGTATAAGAGTTTATATACAATATAAACGTTGTCCAACTTTCATTTTATGCCGAACGACGCGTACGCTTTCCTGTGGCTTTTGCCCGTTTAAAGTTGAGCAGGTTGTCGGCCGTGGCATAGTGGCATAAGAGTGTCAACGCCTTGTTCTGTTCAGATCGTGTTCGTCAGCAGTCCTGACTCCACGATGGTCTGGGTTTTGGGGCAGTTTTAGATGTAGTCTCTAAAATGCTCTTTTCTGTACAGTCACGAATATAGGCCGGAATCAGTGAAGTGGCTGCTTCTTCATCTAAATTGGTTATTAATGTAGGTGGCAGCCTGGAAAGTTCTTTGCAGGTTTTCCAGTCAACTGTTTGTAATTTAAAAAATCGGAGGGGTCCCGCGTATTGAGAGTCACGGTTTGTAGCTATTAGTTTTGCGGGAAAACGGTCCCTGCCATAGGGGTTGTTTATTACGTTCCATTCAGGAGTAGACAGTAAGATTGCAGAGTCAATTGCAAGGCGTATTGCTGAAAAAGTGTGGTGCGTCGTGTTGTATTATGTGGGCTGTTTCTTAATAAAGATACAACATCCGGACGACGTGGCAAACCTTTCAGTAAGCCGACCACGAGCATCGGCTAGTGCAGATCCCCAGATCAGGTTGTGAGCACTAAGATCACCGGTTATGATGTAGGGTTCCTATGACTCATCATTAGGTTTTCAAATTCGACGTAGGACAGGCGATGTTAAGGCGGAATATATAGAGAGCACACTGTACCTAGCTTTACAAGAACTATTGCTCTAATAGCTACAGCTTCAAGAGATGTGTAGCTTATGGTACTGACAAGTTAGATTTTGTAGTAATACTGCCTCGCCACCAGACAGCTGGATGCAGTTTTATCTGTCCTTACGGAAGACAGCGTACTGCGAAAAACTTTGTGATGGGTGCAGGTGTGTTTCTTGAAGGCGCAATATTTTTGGTTTGTGATTAGACAGCAAGTCTTAAAAAAATGAACGCCATCCCGCCCTGCGAAAGCAGATGTCCAGCGGAGCTCTTGCAAACCAATACGCATGCTGATGTTGTAGTGTGTGAAATGTTCATGGTTGCCTCGGCGGGGTTCTCGCTTGCATTCTTTTTCTCTGGCGGCAAATCTTCAGTCCTGACGCACGCGCTCGACGTCTTGGGCGAGAACTTCTAGGTCCTGCCTAGCCTGATGCCTGCGCTAGCCCTCTAATGACGTCAACCTTCCTACTTTTTCGAGTGCAGCTGCAATTGTAATCTTTACCAGAACATATTGTTCACCGGCGTGTTATAATCCATCATGCGGTTTCGATGCTTGTTTCGTGTTTTTTAAAGCCAATCGTTTTACCTCTACCCCCCAAGGGTTCTTTCGCGACCGCTGGTGTCAGCAAAAAACTCCCGCGAAGAAAGAAAACAATTTACTGGCACCGCCAGGAATCGAACGTGGAACTAATAAAGTAACAAAGCCAGAGTGCGTTGTCTTACTGATTTAGCTACGGGGAAGAGAAGTGGTGCACTCACCAAGCACGTCTATGGCTATAACCCCTGAATTCTCGCTGAATTCCATGCGATAGAGATAAGGAAGCTCACACCAACCCATGGCGTGTTCCTTCTAGTACGCCAAACTGCTAAAGCCTTTGGCTTACGTGTTCACGTAAAAAATCTCCGCTCCTTTTCATCCGCCCTCAATCCAAACGACACCTCAAGAAACACCTTAAATACTCCTCGATGATCAGACCATCACTCCAAGCCCCTGCATCAAGATCCTGGGCCTACCTTTTCAGACCAACACCAAGAGTGACGTATCCTTGTAGCGCCTCAAACACAGCATCAATAAAATCATACCCATGATCAAGGGAGTTGCCACCAAGAAGCGAGGCCTCAAGGGATCCCATACATTTCGTTTAGTTCAAACTACTGTCCTCTCGAGAATCACTTACATCAACCCCCGGTCTTCATCTCGGCAAAGAGGACATAAAGATGCTTTATATAATGATTGAAAAGGCGGTTAGGTTCTCAGTGACTTTCAGTTGAATTATTTCTTTTTCATTTTTTTATGATGGACATGAACGTGAGAAAGGAGGGTGTGGTCAACTGCACTTCGGGCATTTCACTTGTTGCTTGTTGCGCTCGTCAGTGTTGTGGTTAGTGCTTGCGCAGTGAGCACAGATGGGTCGGCCACGGCATGACAGAGCACCATGGCCGTACTTGTTGCACATGAAGCACCTTCACGGATTAGGTATGTATGGACGCACTTGACAGGAAATAAATGAAGCATAGAAACATTCTGGAACTGTTGGACGATTGAAAGTCAAAACAACGGACTTTGATCGAGTTTCCTCACCTGCGCGACGCATGGTTATCCTCCTCACCTCCTCACAGCTGTGACACCTCGGTCCCCAGGCTTTTTGAGGAGACCATCTTCACTCTCATGACGTAGCTCTCGTACAGAGATGACATCTTGGGTTGTATTTAGACTACAATGTGGTGTGACCGTCACTTTTATCTGAGCCATGGTATCTTGTTCTACGAGGTTCTCGCTTTCGTTTTTTCTTTGGACTTTTACTAGCACCTCGCCTGACGCAAGTTTCTTTGCGTGGTAGTCTCCGCCGACAATGCGCTCAATGCATTTTGCGATGAGGGACACGGACGTGTTGTCTAGAGCTAAATTTTTTCTTCTGAGTGTATCACTAGGTGTTTGCTGAAGGTTTCCGCTGGTACAGCTGGTTTGAAGTAATTACTTCGGTGCGGCCTCTTTTTAAAGATCGATCGGTTTTTCTTGATGGGGAAAAAAGGAAGGCATAAATTTATTGTGTATATTCGTTAGAAAGGCTGGTCGCCCACCATAGAGCCCAACAACGGAACGCCACTATGAAGCCCACGCTAACCTTACCTGGCTACCACAACCCTATGCTTGGAATGGAGGGTGATGTCTTTCACGGGATTAACCCTCGCTGCCTGGAAAAGCGTAGCAATACGGAAAAAGGGAGAAGACAGGACAGAGTTATGAAAGGAAATAGGAAAGAGAAAGAATTGAAAGGAGAAGAGGAAAAGGCGACTGGCGGTTTTTCGTCTGGGTGGGTCAGACCGGGGGCACCGTCTGCGTGAAGAGGGGGCCAAATTAGCGTGCGTGTTGCAGCGGCCAGGGGCCCGTGAAGGTCCAAGACAACCCTGGCTTTGACTCAGCCACCAGGATGCTCTTTTCCCCGGACACGAGTAAGCCACGCACAACGGGGGCGTGGGTGGGTCCAACCCACAAACTAGAGGACGCAACAGCGGTGGCAGAGCTTTCTATTGTTTTGGCGCCAATTCGCGCTTCTGTTCGGGTCGGCGTTTCTTCCATTCCTGCCATTCCTCTAAGCGGAAGACATGCCTCCGTCCCATAGCGAGTTAAACCTGGAAGGTGTGGATTTTTATTCCAGCGGGCAAACATGTGACTGTCCGGTTACCTACGCCGTCGTAAGCATCTTTCTATCTGTAACGGGGCGCTCCGCTCCGAGAGCAAGAGGGAGCGCCATTGCGAATGCGTGGCGTCCTAGCGCGCTACCGGCGACACCAGAGTGGGCCCCGCTCCGCTAAACCGGGCCCTCTCAGCGGTCCGCCGCGGCAGCTTAGGCAACCATGCGGAATTTTAACATGGCTGCCCCCGCGATTGCGAGCGCGCTACCGCGAAATCCGTTTCTTCAGTTGAAACACAAGTGACGATGCCGTGAAAGCGCTTCCGAATAGGCAATGGTGCCACACACCTCAACGAGCTTTAGAACGGAAGCGAAAAACGTCGACCGAAGCGCGGGGCTGCTTCTATGCAGCGCCGGGAAAGACAGCCTTGGCTTTGCTGTTCCCAAAATTTATCGGCTTCTTCTCTAAGAAGCCGATAACAAGCGACTTCCTTATAGAAAAAAAGGTTAAATGCGGCCAAGAAACATGGTATTTTGCTTTGTTTGGCCGATCAAATACAAATTCGTAGGCTTCCTTTAGGATGAAGTTTTGTTTACACCCGCATGCGAAACGACCAGTCACGCGAATCATTCTCCGCCTAGGGAGATACGGTTATGGCTTAGCTAAAATTATTTCGTCTGCTGGCGCTCCGTTTATGCTAAGCGGGAGGTCGGGAGCATAGAGGAGCGTCAAAAGCGGTTAGCTAAAACTTTCTAATGTAATTCACAATTGGTACCTCTTTCGCCCAAGATTGCCTGTGACGCTCTTGTCCAATACCACTAATCGCGAGGCGCGGCTGTAGTGACAGCTAAAAGGCTTGCATTCATGCGCGGACGTCGCTGCTTGGTTGGCTCTTGACGAAGTTTAGCACATTTGCCGATGTCAATGATTGGCTGTGCAATGATTTAGCCCTTTCCCAGTGGCAACCGAATGCCAATCTTCATGTGTTTGAAGTTCGTGCCCACACGCCCCCGGCATCTGTAAAAACCTGAAGTTGCGATAAGAGCGACTCGCCAAAAGTAATGGCAGCGCCTTCCAACCAACCCGCAGATAGTTTGTGGAAAATGTCCATTCAAGTCTACTCGGCGAGGTGGAATTTGAGGTAGGCGTGACGGCGGTGGCGTTCGTACATTTTTAGGCCATTTTCAGGTAACGGCGTGAAAGCCATGTAAAATAGGTGTCGCGCAGTTCTGTTGGCTGAGACATGAAGTGACGTCATTCTTTAAAGTTATTACGACAGTTGCGGTAGCAGTCTGAACTCGGCCTTTCCCCCTTCGCGCTTTTCTGTGTTCTCCGCAATCATCTGATAACGGCATTACCGCCATTTACAGCCAATAGCTCCAATTGTGAAAGAGGGATCATGGTGGCGAAGGGAATAGAAGAAGTTCACCGGAATGAAAGCTGGGTTGGTGAGACATACAGACTCGTTTCACTGCACAGAAGCCGCTGTGAGCGCATCAATTTTCCTACAAAAGTTGTCTGCAGCGCACGCTAGAGCATCGATAAAGGAGTGGCGATTTCTGGAGCAGTCATCACCCACAGCCTACAGCATGCCGTGCCAACAATCTATGGGGTTGACACTGAGGGCCCTATTCTCGACTGCACAAATTGCCGGCATTTCGCCCATGTTTTTTTGCGTAAGCACGACGTAAGCAATCAGTGACGTGCTGCACCTATAGATATGACGACATGCAGTGTAATTTGACAGGTCACTCATAAAGATCGCTACCAAGGTATCAAATATTGTGCAAGAAAGATATAAAAACACTTGGCATGTAGTATAAAAATTAATACGGTAGCTGAGGCTGACAAGAAAAACACACTTCTGGAGGTCAAACGTGGCGCCAACACCACAAGGCGATCGAGTAACGTTGATCCAAAAGCGAGCGAAAGGCGGATGTCGAGCTAAAGAACATAACACAATTTTTTTACCGTATCTATTTATTTATTTCAATCGTTTTTTTAACATAGCTGGCCTCTCTCCTTCAATGCAAGCTTTGTTGCGTTATCACCTTCCCTGCCGCCACCGCCGCCACGTTATCGTCTGCTGCTATGTTACAAGTTTATGGCATGATCACAGAAAAAGACGGCCGCGACCATCGCTTCTATGACACATAAGAGCAGCGAAGGGCTACGCCTGATAACCGCGGAGCGCACCGATGTCGCCGATTCACTCATTCGTCAAGCTCGACTGCAATCAGCGCTGTAATGAACTAAATCGTCACTTTTCATTGTTATTTTTCTCTTGAGTTCGATCATGTGACCCAACAGCTTACTAGGACAAGTATGGTCAAATGCCATGCATTGGGTTCTCTTTGGCATGGAGAGGCTTGTACTGCCCTCTTATGTTGCGGTTACGGCAAACAAATAATTTTTATTTCATTGCCAAACATAAAAGCAAAATACTGCGTGTTATTTGTATGTCCCATGATCGCTGACTTGGAAGCAGTTGAAACTATAATTTGTTTCGGTAGGAAACATGCTTTAAACAGCGCGCATGCGAAACTGCGCCTGCTGCAAATTGCCGCACATTTCGCGGCGCCGTAAGCCGGGGCAATATTGTGCCCTATTTTGCTTGTATTTTGCGACAAAAACAGCCGCCATTTTCAAGCTGTTACGTAGCATTACGTCACTTTTACGCAGGCTGAAGTTGCCAACGCATGACGTAATCGTTCCCGCCAACTGTTTAAATTACGTCACGCCTTCTCAGCCAATCACAGAGGGGGTGTGTATTACAAGCAGTATTGTTGTTGAATAGCAAAGACAGGCTTACGTTGTCATGTCCGCCGCATTTTGTCTGGTTTTTCATTGCCGGCCAAGAATTATTCGCCTTTAGTAACGAGAAATAAGGCAAACTTTAGAACTGGTGTCCGTAGACGACATGAAACGTCAAAATGACGACAGCACACACAACCGCTTTGTCAACCGGAAGCACGTGACCAAAATTGAAAGCCAATCAGAAAAGACTTCCGGAAAATTGCCTGAATTGCCGGCAATTTGTGCAGTCGAGAATAGGGCCCTGAGACACGATGTAAAGAAAGACGGCCGTGATGAATGCATCGGTTCCTGCCTGCCATTTGTATTATCTGCAATCTGAGTGATCGGCTACAATAGCAGCGACTGACGTATTTTCGCCTGCGTCACTTAAGTTGTTCGTTCTTCTCGGCCTTGTTATCATGACGTTACTTTAGATGACTTCTATGTGTGAGCGCCCGTGCATGACCTGTGATAATACTGGCTTTTGTTGTCTGAGACAGAGCACCTACACTTACATAATATGAAGGCTACGAACCGATCCCGCGATGTGCGTTGCACCTTTCCTACAAGACATTACCCCCCGAAACAGCAGGATATAGAAAGCGGCGCTGCTGCTTGCGAGGCAAGCATCCGCGCAACGTGCCTACACTGCTTCGCAGTAATATGCGCCTGGATACTAAGCCCAAAAGTTTCCAACATCGAGCTGTTGGGAAAGACGCTCTGCAAAAAACTCGTCGCGTGCCTGCATGTTGCTTTTGGGGGCCCCCAACGGCTGCTTCCTCTACTTTAAAACTGTTTATGTGCAGCAATGTCAAACCTAACCTTCCGCCCTCTGACCGGCCACGGTACGACTATGCAAGCACCGGAACCTCCGTGCGACACGGTGAATGGCGGTGGCCTCATCTCAGCTGCCTGCGCGCATTAATCGACGCAGGCCGTTGCACAGAGCTCATTACCGCCTGCCTGAATGTACAAAAGTTACATATGCGCAAAAGGGGCTCATGGTGTGGTGTAAAACTCTGGTACTAATTGAGATTAGCGATTGTAGTGAAAGCGACGATCCAACAGGCAGTTTTAGCGTATCGTTACCATGTTTTTGTTACCTTTGACCGTGGTACCGGAAGCGGGAGCATCCGTGTAACGCTATAACCGGTAGGACACGTTTTAGCGCGCCGTTTCTGGTTTACGTATTTTGGCTTACCGGCAGTCGTGGTCGAGGCAGCGACATCTGATACATTAGCATCGAAACAAATCACGTATAATTTTGTTTGTCATAGCTAGTTGCTTTCCTTAAACGTAGCTGAAATTTTTCACATTTCGGTGAACCATTCGCAAAAAAATCTGTTTTGAGAATACTGGAGCCATCACATGTGAGCCATAAAAAGAAAACGTTATGTCGGTGGCGCCAGCTACCAAATTCAGTTGGAATCAAGGCGTGCTTGTATTTACGCCTGCGCTAAATATTTCCGCATGAACTGGGTAGAATATGTCCGAATAATTACTCAATACCCTAATCTACCAATGACCAGGACAAGTGCGGAGGCGTAAATGTGATTTGTGAGCTCACAAACTTATCTGAACTATCTGAGGCGAGCGAGAGTTGGCACTAGTAGGGAGGTCATTTTGTTAGCCCACCCGGAAAAAGTAGCTTTTGCCGTTCTCCTGGCATCATTTAACAAAAATAGTGTAATAAACAGGAACAACTAAGAATACTATATTTACTGTACCAAGCGTCAAGCGCCGAGCGCACTGTGTTTGCCGTAATCAAGGTGAGAGGGTGCCCTTTTTCTCCTCTGGAAGCTCTCTGGCAATGTTAAATAACGCCTGTGCCGACGAGTTCTCGCGCATGCGCAGTAGACGCCCGCCAGCATGGTAAACGGTGACGTCAAGGTAGTAATGGTGTGCTGAAGCTCTCTAGTATAGTGTTCAAGCGAAGAACAAAACCGGTACTGGTACGGTACCAGGTACACTTGCGCATGCGAAAACCAGGGACTCCGTGGATACGAAATTCAAGCCGTGAGTGGACTTTCTGAGACTTTTTCGCACCCTTTTTTTGATCGACCACGCCGCAGACTCGCTAACCCTAAGCCAAGCCAGGCTAGGCTTAGCAGCCCGGCGACCCCGGGCGTCCGCCATCAGATTCTTGGCGGGAGCCCGACACGGCCGACAAAATGGCGATGGAATTGGCGGTAGAAGGTACGGACATTGATCCGACGGAACTTAAGGAGTTAAACTGTATCACAAAGGTGTGCAAAAAAGTTAAGGAACTACAAGATCAAGGTCGACGAGAAAAACAGAGCGCCGACGCTCCGTGCAACACGCTTTCAAAAGCCGCCGCCGGAACAGCGAGAAACGTTAAAGGAGCCATGAAGAGAAAACACAAG
Source organism: Haemaphysalis longicornis (assembly GCF_048455015.1). Classification (NCBI taxonomy): domain Eukaryota; kingdom Metazoa; phylum Arthropoda; class Arachnida; order Ixodida; family Ixodidae; genus Haemaphysalis; species Haemaphysalis longicornis. The sequence goes on from NW_027526203.1 coordinate 58,824,156, forward strand.
TTTGGTTCATTCGAATAATTGCCTCGTTAGAACCATACTGACACCACTTTTAACACAAACCTCGCTCAAATAAGCTACATAATTAGGAAAAAATGGAATGACCATGCGACCCACCAGCTCATTTCCCGCAACAGAACCTATGATGTTACACGAGAATGCTCTGCGATTGGCGGAGGCCGGCAAAAGCAAACGCAAGTTAGGCAGGGCTTACCAGTTTGCATAGTTAACTATATGCCCGTTAAACATACTGCACATTCCTTTTATGACACTAAGAACGGTAGAGTAAACGGTTGAAGTTCCGAATAAACACGCAAGCGTGTATGCCAATGCGTACGAAACTACCGCCAGCCGAACTCGACATCTCGCCGTCGCCACTGTCACCACTGTCGCGCAGGCGAATTTTCGGGTTCGAGGCTCTTCGGGGCCAACGAACCGTCCCAGCACACACAGCCGCGACCTTGCTTGGTATCGTAATCCCCCCTTCACAGGAGGTTGGCCGTCATATCGCCAACCAGCAAAGGAAAAAATAGAAAAGAGGGGAGTAAGGAACAGAAAGCAGCAACGAGATAGTGCCACTCGTCGCACGAGTTTCGGTATGGAGGTCGTGTTGGCCTGCTGCTAGTCGTTACGAGCTCGTTTACAGTTTACAACCACTGAAAACTTCAGTTTGTTCGAGTACTTTACAATGAAATTTCGTTGCTGCGTTTTGAAATGCCCATGTAGTACGGGCAACTCGTCGAGGGAGTGCGACATCACTGCCGGTGAGGAGATCTCCTTTCATGTGCTGCCCAACGACGAACCTCGGCGAAGCACGTCGCTACGTTTTGTGAACTTTGCAAACGGAGAAGAAAGAGAGCTAAAGGAAGTACGAGTGTGCTCGCTTCATTTCCGAGGAAGTGATTACGGCAGGGACCCTTAAGTTAGCTCACTCCTGGGACATGGTGGCGCTCGTCGCCGACTTCGTAAAATCGCCGTCAAAGCGCTCTGACGTTGGGGGAAAAATTCCGCACACACCGCGCATTGACGCTCGTATCTTTCTGGTCGGAGCAGAGAGCTCGCGCGAACGGCTTTCCATACACGACACCGGCCAACTGGCATAAGCGATACTGCTACTGAAATTGAACTATTATTAACCGTAATAAAAATACGGCACATACGTACAAGTCTGTATTCGTCCGTCGCGACGGTGCTGACGAGGCAGCGGTGCCGACGGCTGGGCGTTCGTCTGTTGTGGCTATCGCGGAATGGTCGCTTTCCGGTCCATCCGCGTATCCCACAACTCCTGCCGCTCGTGCACTTAGAAGCATTGAGCGTTCAAGTGCTGTGAGGTTGTTAAATGCAAGCCCGAGCTTCTCGGCGAGAGTTTTGTTCTCCGGATCAAGTGATTCCATGACTAGGGCTGCGGGTGCACTAGGTTTTACTAGTATTTTTTAAAATGGCCACCGTCCCGGTTTCGGCACGAGTTCCGGTTCCTGTTTGATTCCCGCGTGTGGGTGCTATATGGAGTCGACATACTAAGTATCTGTTTCATGGACCGTATCGTGTTGTTCACGTCACGAAATGTGCAATTTAGCGGGAGATTTAAAATTTTGGCTTAAATTGCCTTATTTCTTAGTGAATAAAGCATCATTTGCTTCCGGGAAAGCGCTTAGGGTACTATGAAACGCCTAATCTTTCGGATAAAACAAACTATTGTTTTCTCTTCATGGCTCCTTTAAGAGGTCACCCATCGGAGAATATAAAGCGCATCTAGCTGGCAAGCAGCTGGCGGAAAAATCGATTGCATCGCATCTCCCGAGACTGAAACACACGGACCACAAGTTCATTCTGCGACCCAACGGCGGACTTGCACTCACCAATGTCTCGGTACCCTACGTACGGGGAATGCTAAGACTTGGCGCCGGCATACAGTGGGAAAAAGGCAAAGAAGACCAAGTTGTGTTAAACGGCAAGCAAGGCACCATAACATACAGCACGCCGAGGCAAGAAGACGCCCTGAAAGTACTGTCTCTGAGAAAACTACCGATTGGAGGCAAGGCCTACGAAGTCACGTCCTACATGGCAGCACCGGAGAACTGCGGTAGAGGAGTAGTACATGGCATCGATCTCCGTTTCTCCGAGGAGAAACTCGAGGTCGGTTTCTCCCACCGCACTAACCCCCCTATCATCGGGGTGCGTAGGATGGGAAGATCCGAATCAGTGATCATCACTTTTGCCGATCCCCAAGTACCACGATGGGTCAGGTGCTTCGGATCGCCCATCAATTGCTTCCTATACCGAAAGAAGTATGAAGTCTGCTTTAAGTGTGGCGACATCGGCCATCGGTCGGACGTCTGCAGCAACAATCCCACCGACAAATGTAGGAAATGCGGTGATCCGTCGCCCGCGAGTGAACACCGTTGTCTACCGAAATGTCACCTGTGTGGAAAAGAACACGAGACGGGTGACAAGAGGTGCAATGTTCTCTACCGCACCCCCTACGTCCTGAAAAAAGACAATGAGAGCGAAAGCTCGGAGAACAGGCAAGGAAAGAAGAAGAAACGGACGAGAAGCGGAGGCACCGAGAGGCGCAGTCAACCATCAAAGCATCGCAACGGGCAAGCCGAAGGGACCAGAGCCGGGATCGCGCGAGGAGCATGTCTCGAAGCCGAAGCAAGTCTAGGAACCGATCCGTCTCCTTCCCTCGCCTGCCACCTCTGAGGACTGAAACTATATCGACTGCTAATAGCTCGAGTAAAAGCAGCGGCAGTGTCCGTGCATCGCTGGAAAACTCGAAGATGAACGCACGAAAGGTAGGTTGGGGGAGTAGGACCACCCAGGATGCAAATGCGGAGGTTGTAAGGAAGTTGACAGAGCAAAATAAGTTTCTGATGGAGCAAAATCAGCCTATAATGGAACAAAACGCAAAACTGAAAAGGCAGCTTGAAAAAATCAAGACCGTAATTACCGAAAAGGCATCGGAACAGGTAGTCGAGTCGATGTAGGTAGTCAACTCTCCTCCTCTCGAACAACTTGAATCCAAACTAAACGATGCTAACGACAAACTCGCCAGTGGGGAGTCAAAATTAGAAAAGGTTTTCATAGCAAAGGCTGAGTTGAAGAGCCTGAAAAAGGTAGAGGATGGAGAAACGCATGGAAATGGAAAACGTGGAAATGGAGAAACGCATGGACCGGTTAGATAAGCCTAACATTAGACGGCAAAAGAGCTCGAAAAATCAAGAATTCAACAGACCCGATGGATCACAGGCAACTGTATCTTAGAGCCTGGCAGTAGAACAATAGGGACTACGGCAGAAAACGTTCGCTTTTGAAGGCTTTCCTCGACAGCGGTGAAGGTCGTCCGGAAATAACTGCGATTCAAGAATGTGGGAAAAATTCCAAATTATCGGGGTATAAAGCCTACCCGGGAACCCGGGACTCGGAGGCGACACCCGGGTAGTCACGTTCGTCAAGCGAAACGTAACGGCAGTGTAGCACGAGACTGGGAATACCGAGAACGACCACTCGATGGTAGAACGCATCCCGCGTAAGCGCACGTATAAGAGTCTATACGTCTTGAATGTGTACAGCTCACCCAGACAGAGGAAATGCGATTTTGGAGACTTGTTTTTCAGAGCCAAAAATCTAACCAAAGGTGCTCCCTTGTTGGTCATGGGGGATTTCAACGCCCCACATCCACCTTGGGGGTACAAACACACTCTAGTCAAAGGTAGGGCTTTGTGCCAGAGAATTCAACACCACGATCTACTGCTAATCACCGACCCAATGAATCCGACGAGGCAAGGTAATAGTGTGTCGTCAGACACAACACGCGACCTCACCCTCACACACGGTGGAGTCAAGGCCACGTGGCGAAATACCGGGGAAGACCTAGGCAGTGATCATAAAATCATAGAAATCGTAGTGAGGAATGTTACCCCAGTTCCGAAAATGCGCAGGCACAAAATCACTAGCTGGGAAACTTTCAGAAGCATAGACGCGACGGCAAGCGAACCGATACGCGACATTGGGGAGTGGAGTAAGAAAATTATCGAAGCCGCTCAAGCGGCAACGGACGAGATAGAGACGGGCGAAGGGATCAAAACGACTGAAAGCGGCCTCGTCGGCTTCTGTGGGGAAAAGAAATAATTAGAGGAGAAACTCAAACATAAAAAATGGGACAGCAACCTACGTTGGAGTATTGCAGCCTTAAATAGGGAGATAGAGGACTATTCTTTGGAGCTGACCAGACTAAATTGGGCAAACACATGCAGTCAGATGAACAAAGAAATGGGAAACACGAAAACATGGAAGTTACTGAGACACCTACTTCGATCCGGAAAAGACCAGATCGGAGGCACGCCAGCAACTACAAACCCTTGTCTACAAGTTCCAGAGAACCACGCAAGACTTACTAGACGAGGTCCGTAGCCGACACCTGGGGCCGTCCAGCCGCGAAACTCTTCCTGAATACGCGGGAGCCGCAAACGAGGCCCTGGACGCCCCGATTACAGTAGCGGAAGTTAGAGCAGAGCTAAATCGCCTGAGAACCAAAACTGCCGCCGGGCCAGACAAAGTAAGCAACAAAATGCTACGAAATCTCACCGAATAGTCTATCTATGAATTAGCCGCTTACATGCAAAAATGCTGGGACAGCGGGAAGATTCCTTTGGAATGGAAAAGGGCCAATCTGGCCCTCATTCCAAAACCTGGAAAGACACTAAGCCTCAAAAATCTAAGACCGATCTCTATCACGTCATGTGTGGGCAAGCTAATGGAACGCGTAGTCCAGACCAGACTTAGCCGATATCTCGAGGACGAGGAACTGTACCCGGACTCAATGATAGGATTCAAAGCTAAGCTTTTGGTCTGCGATGTAATGCTCCAGTTCAGAGAGCACATCATAAACTACACGGGTAAAGATACGAGAGCCATCGTCGGTCTTGACGTTGCCAAGGCCTTCGACAACGTCAGACACAGAGCCATCCTTCAGAACTTCAGTTAAACGTAAAACGTAGGCGCTAAAACGTACAACCACGTGCGAAATTTCCTCTCAGATCGTACGGCAAACATAAAACTGGGAGGTATGTCCCTCGAAAACATCAATCTAGGCAACACAGCAACGCCACAAGGTTCGGTACTATCTCCCACCCTCTTTAATGTGGCTATGATTGGACTCCCGGAAAAACTCGACAGGATAGAAGGCCTAAGGTACACCATGCATACGGACGATCTCACGCTGCGGGTAAATCGTGGCAGCGATGGACATCTTGAGAACGTTCTTCAGAATGCCATAGACGAGATCAAAAGCTACTTAGAGCCGCTGGGACTCAAATGTTCAGCCGAAAAATAATAGGCGCTTTTCCTCGTCTCCAAAAACAGAAGGATGGGCAGAAATGAGTGCGACATAAGACTGAAGGCCGGCGGAAAGCCTATACCCGCAAGGGACAAGCTCAGATTCCTCGGGCTACACGTTCAGGACTCCGGTAGAAATACTGAGTCTATCCGCAAACTAGACAACGCCGTCCCGCAAATTTGCAGAATGTTAAGGCGCATCTCCAACAAGCACGGCGGAATGAAAGGCACTAATCTACTCAGGCTCTTTCAAGCCTTTGGCGTTAGCAGGGTACTCTTCGATGGCCAAAATACTTGGTATGGGTGTATTTAATACTATCGATGAACTGATTGAGGCGGTAAATGCGTCACAACAACAACGGCTGCTGAGCAGCAAGACGGGTCGGAGGATACCAGACAGGAGAAAGAGGCAAAGACACTATAGAGCTACCCAGGCAGCTCAGGGAAAAACTTACTGTGTCACCACTGCCAAGAACGATTAGCCCAACGCATCATGAGGCTAGACGTAAAAGTAGAGCCAGAGCCCTGCAAATTAGATATGGTGGCAGGACTGACTATACACAGACGCAGCGCAATATCAGACGAAAAAAGCTTTCGCAGCAGTGGCGGTTACGGAAAACTGGGTCCCCGTTTCGTGCTGCACGGTACTGAGCAAAGACATAACAGAGGCAGATGAGTCAGCCATCGCTCAGGCGATGAATCAATCAGGAATAAAAACGATAGTGAGCGACTGGAAGTCCGCCATCAGAAACTTCGATCGAGGAAGGATCTCCAATGCCGCATGGAAGACCGTCACGAACGCAAAGGCTCCCATCGAACGGGAAACATTAGTGTGGGCTCGAGCTCATACGGGTCTCACCGTGAATGAAAAGGCACATGCGACCACCCGAGGTCTGACAGTCCGGACGATCGCCGCCGCCACCGAACCAGACGTGGTTCTCCGTACGCGGAGCCACTCCCGAGAGCAGACGACGGGCTGGGAAACTTTCAGGATATAGTACACTACTATAGACTAGCGAGGAAAGTACTACTGCCGGCTCACCCGCACCTTACTAGGAAAGAGGAAATATACTGGAGAAGGTTACAGGCGGGGGTCTTCCCAAACCCCGTATTGTACAGTAAATGGCACCCGAAAGTATCTGATTCCAAATGCAAAAAATGTCAGGGAATAGCGGATCTCGTTCACATGGTCTGGACGTGTCCCTCTTACAAAAAACCTCACATAAATGCTGAATCCTGGGAAGCCCTGCTACTCAGCCAGGCCACTAGCAGTCAGAGAAAAATCATCGGTCTCGCCCTGGAAGCCGCCGAATCGCAAGGGATTCGGGCTGACTGATGGGGGGGGGGGGGGGGGGCACACCCTTTTGTGCTTTTGAATGGTGTAAATAAAGTTTCCCCTCCTCCTCCGCTCTCCTGCACAAGTTCTCTGCATCTAAGAAACCGAGTGTCGGCCGTGAATCGTTGGAGGAAAACCGTTTTCCAAAGCTCGCCGTGAGCGAACTTGTTACGTTTACGCCTCCCTCTGCTCTCCTCTCCTAAGGAAAGATTGTGTGCGTCTTTCACTCCCCAGAAGAGTTTACGGCCCTTACCTGAACGAGAACAGAATGCGTTTTTCAGACGGAGCGGTCCCTGCAGCGGCGGTACTTCCGAATCTGACGTAATCTTTCTCCGGCCAATAGCGAAAGGCATTCAACGCAGAAATTAACCGTAGTTGGTGATACGACTTCCACATGGTAAAAAGCGCGCTAGGCGGGGACAGAAGAGACAGTGACACGGGACGAGCGCTACTCATCAACTGAGGCTTTACTGACAGGAAAGACAACATGCCCAGAAATGCCCAGAAACGGTAAAAAAGATACGGAAAGCGGAGCTTACACACAATATGCGATTGAAGTTGTAAATAGGCTTTTTGTTTGGTGTGCAAAAGCACATTTTTCCAAAAAGTGCTTTTTTGAAAAAGCAAAGCAAGCCGTATCGAAGAATTTTATTCCAGTTTAGTGCACTAAGACTGAATTAAGGAAGAAGGCATTGACTCTTTGTGATCAGATGACCTTGCCAAAGCCTTAAGAAAACCTTCCCTGGTGCGAAAAAAGACTTCTTAGTCATGTATTTTTCAGTAAAAATGCACAAAGAGGGGATGTTACTCAGGGCCATTGTGACTGAGAAGAATTCATGGCAAGGAACCCTCCCCGGATTTTTGCAAAGGCGTCTTAGGGCGCGAGGTCGTGGGTTCGATTCCCGGCCGCGGCGGCCGCTTTTCAGATGAAGGTGGAAAGGTAAAACGCCCGTGTGTACGAGATTTCGGCGCATGTTAAAGATCCCGAGGTGGTCAAAATTAATCCCGAGCCCTCCACTACGGCGCTCCTGATCCCCTGCGTTGCATCGGCGCGTGAAACCTTACAATCAATCAATAAATTGCTTAAGGTGAATGACCCTTACCTTGTGCCTAATTGGGAAAGTGTTTTGAGCTTGATTACTTAGTACGAATGTCCCCAGCGGCCGCCGCAGGCCTTTTACATCGATGTTGTAGACCTGTTCTACTCAATTCCGCAAACTGAACTTTTTTGTGCCGTCCGAAAAACATCGGCGACTTTGGCCCTGTTGCTTTTCGAAATTATATTGGCGTTAATATTGATAATTCGATGGAAATAGTAAGATTCTGCCTGCCCTCTACAACAGTTGCTTTTAATGAAAAACCCTTCTTTCAAAAGGAGGGGATTTGTTTTGTATCATGTATTGCACTGATTTTAAGTGATTTGTTTTATCCTTCCGTGACAAGCGTATTCACACGTGCCTTGACACAGTATGCGGTGCGAATATTCTAAGCCTTTCGATACGTAGATGACTACGTGGTTCTTTTGAAAAATATGTGGGCTGAAAATTCGACAAAACTCGTGCACCAAGTTCTAGGCGTTTTAATTCACGTGGCAAAGGGCCCGAATTCACCTTTCAGTTACCTGAAGAAGGATGCATTCAGTTCCTCGATTTAAGTGTCTTTTTTCATGAGGGTCAGGTGTGCTCTAGTTACCATCCCCGATTCAAAAAGTCAGTCCTTAACTACGATTCGGACCATTCCAGGGTTGTGAAAAGGGGTATCGTCGCAAGCTGCATGCGCGCTGCTCTCAAAAAGTCATGTGACCACCAAGTTGCATGTACCCTTCTGCCCCAAGGTCGACGCCTGCGGAATGCTGCTTTTCCTACGGAATTGTTAACTTCCATAGCTGGACGCCTGATCAAAGATACAAATAAAGAAAAAAAATTCAGTGAGCCAGGCAAGCCTGAATCAACCTGAACGCCAGAATGCGCGGCCTGGCGTCGTGCTATACGTACACAAACTGTCCCACCGGCTGAAAACAGTGGCAGGTAGGTGCGGCACCCAAATCGTTTTTTTCAGCGTCAGGAAAGCTTGCACGTATGTGCAAAAGTGTTAACAAAGAAGCTGAAAAGGCTGGCTGCACAACTAAGCGCTCCATACGCTTCGTGGATTGTAAAGTAGGTGTGGTCTGCATGATTCAACTAGATGATAGATGATGCTACGTCGGACAGACCGTACACTGCACTAGGGAAACATTGAGAGAGCATCGCGCAGCCGTAAATTTATTGGAGGTGGGAGGACATTTGGCAGATGACTTTCGGCGGTGCTATTGCACGCCTGACTTTCAGGGAACACGCGTACTGCGCAGCTTTAGGACAGAGCTGCGAAGAGAGATCTCCGAGGCATTCCGCGTTATCAAGGAAAATGACGAATGTGTGAGCACGCCGTCTCTGACTTTGCACAAAAAAGAAAAAACCTATCTACAGCTTCAATCCCATTTTCTGTGTAAGCTGCGCCTTCCGCACTTTTTTTAGCGCTTCGGTGCATTTATATTTATGTTTCCTTTAAGGGTACATTTGCTCCACTTAAAATGTTAATGATCCCAATAAAATGATTTCGGCAAAATAAACAGGAACCTTCCTCAACACACTTCTACGAAAAAAACGCCGTTAGGATTTAACGGCTGACAACTGCAGGGGCAGTGGTAAATAACAGATATTTCTGAACCCATAAATAGAATCTTGTACGGAGAAAGTATTAAAGGCTATATAGCTCCTTTAGTGTTTTCGTTTTAACCCACGTGCTTACCGGTCACCACAGTGTCAGATCCCCTGCGGCAGCGAATATAAAGCTACGGCAGTCATAAATATCCGAAGAACTGGTATTGAGCAGCTATTTCTTAGATCTATAACTAAATATTTTTCTATAGAGCTCAGTACTTTGAAGCCAATTTTGATTGCTGATAGATGCTTTTCGACAAAGTTAAAAGAGGGCCTACCCTTGCGACCCGATTGATTGATTGATTGATTGATTGATTGATTGATTGATTGATTGATTGATTGATTGATTGATTGAGTGTAGGGATTACCGCGCCGACGCAGCGCAGGCGCTGAGGTGCGCCCTGGTGGAGGGCTCCGGGTTTATTTCGACCACCTGGGTATGGTTAACGTGCTACGAAATCCCGTACACACAGGCGTTTTTGCGTTTCGCCTCCATCAGAAACGCGGCCACCACGGCCGGGAATCGAACCCACGACCTCGTGCTCAGCAGCGCAACGTCTTAGCCAATGAGCCACCGCGGCGGATCCTTGCGAGAGGCCCCTGACCCTTGTCCACCTGGCGCGGCCCAGGGCCTTCATGTCACATTGCCGCATTGCCGGAACTGAGAGTCGGGCGGCATGTCCTGGAATGGCGCCTACCAAGCTGAGCGTCCACCGTGGCTGTGGAAATCACCATGTGCATTCGTGTTCATTGGTGGCGCAGGGCGCCTACTGGTAAAATATGTATGAGTGACTCCCCTGCCTGGTGCTCGGCCCTTGGGTGGGACTACAATGCTTGGGAGGTTGACCCGGCTTGCACGGGAAATCGCCCCTATGAAACTTTTTTGTACAGACTTGTTACATGTGTCGGTATGCTGTCACATATTAATTGTAAATAGCACGTAACGTGTCTGTACATCGTTTGCTGTCGTGCACAATGGCCCCTGGCGCACGTCCAGCTGTAGCTCACAGCATTTATCCCAGTACTTCGTCCAGCGCTTGTTCTGAAAAAAAAAAATAACAAAATGCATGAAAGGGCACGTCCGCCTAATGTCCAGTTCAGATTCTAGGCCACGTTAGAGATGCCCGCGGCATCCACAGCGATCAAGCTAGATACATACAGTAAAAAGCGTTCGCCAGCCGAAAACTTCAAAACAATTCAGAAGCTTTTTTCAGCTTTTCCCCTACTTTCCCCGGCTAATACGAAACTTCGCGCGCATTGCCAGCACTGTAACCGACCTCCGGAAAGGCACTCCGTTCTCTTGGGATGCTCCAAAAACTGCGGACTTTTGTAAGCTGATTGGCAGGCACACAACTACGCCTATTCTTGCTCACTCCGACGTTTCGGCCACGACTGAACTTCGCAATCACCCAAGTGGACGCAGAATAGGAGTGGTCTTAATACAGCGCCAGACTGGCGAACAACACGTGGTTTGTACGCCAGCCGCCTTGTTTATGTGTCTGAGTGCAATTATTCCATTTACAGAACCCGAGTGTCTTGCCTTAGTGTGGGCTGCAGTGGAGTTTTGTCCGTATCTCTTTGTTCGGACGTTTTATGTTGCCACATCACCACGCCTAGTGCGGGCTGCAATCATTGAAACATCTTATTGGTCCCGTTAAACTGTGAGATTTGCTTTTAAAGGAATACTCGCTTTTAGTCGGGTACATATCGAGGTGGTTCCGCCGGTACGCCGTTTGGTTATGTCGTTGTCTAGTGGATCCCCCGAAATCGCTTGGAACTACGCAGGCGCATGCGTGTTTTCCAATTCAATGTTACTGCAGATAAGTGCAGAACAGGACGCCTTCCTATGCCTGTAACGGGTGATTTGCACGTGCGATAAAATCCATTCGCTACCACCCCGCGCTGCGTGTCACGTGACAGAACGTCACGCCCCTGTGTGTACACGTGCGAGGCAGCCGGCGCAAGCCCACGCGGCTGGCCCTCGGGAGAGGCGTCGCTAGGATCGGGAACTATTTGTACTAGTTGTTCTGGCGAACTCCGCCTCGCTGTAGAATCCTTCGCTGTTAGCAGAATGCATCTTTTCCGTCTGGAAGCTCTGCTTCTATCACTCGCTCCTACGTATCCGAGTTTGCTATGCCGGTAATAAGCGGTACCGTGACTTGAAGCGTTGGCAGGAGCCACTGAACACCAGAAACGTAAACCCGGCTTGCTTCCCTATTAGTCATCTTCAGCAACTCAGATAAGAGCGAGTGGAGAAACGCGATAGAAGCAAGTTGCCAGACGGACGAGAAGCATTTCGCGAATAGTCGAAAATCCCGCGGATCTAGCGTCTGCCCCGCATGTTTACGCACGGGGGCCTGACTTGCGGCCCCGCGATGCGGAGCACGAAAAAGGAGCGGGTGGACTTTTATCACTTATTTTCCTGATCGAACCAATCCGCCGTACGTGCCACAGGATGGCGTTTTGTGCCGTCAGAATATTTATTACGATGGCCCAAAATTGTTGCCCCTCATACTCCTTCATTTACGCTCCCCCGTCCTTGAAAAACTTTATGACTATCCATTCGCTGCCAACCACGCCGTGACGCGCACATACAATAGTATAGTACGCCGTTTCTTTTGCCCTGGCTTCTACCTTTCCGTCAAGCGGTACGTTCAAGTTCGTGAGCTGTGCCAAAGGCGAAGAGTGCCAGCCAAACTTTCCGCTGGTCACCGTCTCGCCATTCCTATTCCGCGCGAACTATTTTTTCGTGTTCATCTGGGTCGCTTTGGTCCCTTTTCTGCACCCCACTTCTCAGATTTTTTTTTCGGTTGCTACACATGACGCAACAGGATACGTGATAACTGTGAATATTCCCTAAGCTGCACAGCAGACGTCGCTGACTTTCACCTTCAGGAGTTAGTTTGAATTCGATGTTCTTCGCCGGGGATTCTAGAACAGCAGTGGCGTCGATGAACTGATGCCCGGATCTCAAGGCGAACGACTCAGCTACGCTAAAATTGAAATTTGTTTACATTAAAATGGCAAATTCGTCTCCGGCAAGCGCCGGTTAGCTGAGAAAGCTGCCTGACGACCGGCGTTGCTACACTCTAAGAAAAAAGGGTAGAAAAAGGGAGGAAATCGAGGCTTTTCTCCCCCGGACGTGCGAGATTATCCCTTTAGTTAATTACACGTAGCGCCCTCTGTACGGCCTCTACAAAACACCGAAACGGGGGAGGAAATATTCTCCCCTGTCGTCTGCAGTCTGCTGTGTGCGCCGACGCCGAAAACGAAACCGTTCATCGTTACAATGTGGCTTTCGACGATCGTGCGCATACGACGACTATGAGCAAAACCTCCCCTGTGGTGTGCTGCTTGCTTGTTTTCTCGCTGTCTTTTTTCAATGCGAATGCATTTCTTAGTCGAGCCATGTCAGGCGCCGTGCGGCGTCCACGCGTCCGCAGGTGTTATCTCTCCGGTCTCACCCCCTCTCCCATAGCAACAGCTGCGAGCGCGCGCGCTCCTCCTCTCCCCTAGCAACCGGAGCAGGTGGTGCGGGCGGATCAGCGGCGAGTGAGTGGAGAGGAGGAGCGTGCTCGGGCGTGTGAGGGCGCTCGCATCGCGGGAGCTCGCCGGAGCTCCCGCGTGTTTGGGAGAGTGTAGGCGAGGGTAGGCGCGGTGCTTCGGTGCTTCTCCTCTCGACGCTCGCCCCACTCTCCCGTTCGCTCGGTCGCAAGTATGCATTCGCATTTCCTCACGATTCCCTTCGGGGAGGTGGGGTGAATTTTTTTATTATTACCATGTGCCCGCCACGCTAACGCACGGCTCGCCAGCCGTGTGTTTGACGCACATTCTGTGGGCACCACTGCATGCTTGCTGTGGGCGACTCGCCTGCGCCCTGCTCAACGTTAGCACTGCATTTGTGGACGTTTTATACTGACGCCCAAGGGTAAAAGAGGTCAGCGATGATAGCAAACTGCCCCTTTTTTCGTCAACGAGCACGGACCGCAGCATATTGACGCATCAGTTACCAACAACAAAAGACCCCCATTCGGTAACATCTCTCCTGAATGGTTGCCAGACGAGTGGTGCGCTCTACGCTAAAGGAGCGAAGGCGACGCAATGAGTGTCATTACACTAACATACCTGCCGTACTGTTTCGTGCAACTTTTTTTTTTCTTCTTTGGGATATTTTACTGCTTCTTACAAAACCTCACATTAATAAAAGTTTGCAATTCCACGGGTTACATTTGATGAAATAACAAAACCTACCTAAGGCTTACGCACTGCCGTGGGTTATCGAAACAAACAACGATCTCACTGTTCCTACCTCCATTCTCGGCGATCAGGGTTATAAATACTTCGTCGCCGTTTCAATATTTAGTTGTGGCTTGTGATCATATGGACATGTTAAAAGGGTACTATATGTTGTGGTGTATACGTGTATTATGCTTGAGATGTTGTGTGTTGCTTGTTTGTGTGTTAGCAGTGTCTTTAATGAAGTGTATGTCGCTGTGTTGTGCTTTGTTTCTTCCCAATATGTTCCCGCCCACATGCGGCCTCTGTGAATTTTGGCTATAATAATATACGTTATCCATAAAGAAGGAAACCAAGGAAACGCATTGAAGTACCCAGTGATGGTGATGCCCCTCCCCACCCCTACTTTTTTTGCGTCATTTATCGGTCATTTTAAAACGTTTACGATTGCTTTACTTCGAGCACGCTAGAGGGCGAGCATTGTCGAGGATGCGACAGGGACGGATACGTTTTTCGTGTTGTCTGCGTTGCCTTTTCGCTGAGATTTACGATTGCAGACGATCCGCGTTTTGATTCATCGGTTGTAGCAAGGTAAGGCGACTAACAACAACTGGTTGTTCTCAAACGGCCGCATTGGATGCTTGTGATCTCGTGTGAGGGGAACGGCGGGGTAACGAGCCTTTCGGAAATAAAGGCGGAATTTTGAAAGCAATCGGTATGACTTCTACTGTGCTTACGGCGGCGCGTTCGCTCTGAACGCGTAGGCGGGGCGCGCAGCGAGACGAATGCAAGTCGCGCATATACGATTGGCGACATCGCTTGCTAACCGCAGTTCTGGTGCTCGGTAGGTAATTTTTTGGTTAATTTATTGGATTTTAAGCGCCCACAACCACAGTAACCTACTTATTTGTACTTCCTCGATCCTCAAACCGATCAGCTCGCTAGGCCTTTATCGCATGACAAGCATTGCTTGGGTGACGCTGCCAGGGGAGGAAAGCTCCTCCATTAGCTCACGAAAGTGGGAAATCTTCCTCCACTCCTAGGGGTAGAAACGCGCTCCTCCCTCTTAAAGGGAGAATCGTTCTACCTTTTAGGGAGCAATATATGATACATTCCTGTTTCACCCTTAAGGGAGAAACTACCACACCCTTTTTTCTTAGAGTGTATGGACGGAAGTCCTTCTCGTTGGCATCTTCCAGTGCGTTTTATACATGCGTTCCGCCAGTTGATGAAGGAGCCGCGAAGCACCCATCTGCTCAGGTAGGTTCTCCCTTGTGCTACCTCTTTAAATGACACCAGGGTAGGACGTTTCCAAACTACAGTCCTAGTCATATTATTGATTCCACCAGACTGATGGTCGCCGTTTTTCTGGTGGTTGTTTCGTGGTCCAGTCGGCATGTGTAGGCGGCGCCAAACAGAAGGTGTGTGGCCGGCCAAGGGCGCTAGTTTCTTCCCGAGAAAGGCAGTTGTCTGTCGCCGCCCTTCACAGTAATATCCCCAGGCTTGGTTTCGAAAGCAGGCCGCGGTCAGGCCAATGTGGGATGAACATTCGTGGCACGTGGTTAAAAATTTGATCGACCTTTCCGACACCTCTACCCCTACTGTGAAGCGTAATTTTCGGAACGTATCATACACACCAACTCGCACCTGCATCAAATGTTTAGTTAATCTGACGACCCAACAACTTAGCCATGTAACTGCATGGTCACCTAACGGCATGCCACCATGACAATTCTAGTGCCAATGACTCTGGAGTAACAAGATGACATAATGCGTCAGCGATGCACTTCCGCTCCTTTGTTGCCCGATACTGAAATTTCTGGGTTCGTCCGACCAGCATGTGAAATGGGCATCCTGCTGTGATGTCAGTGTTCAGAATTCAAAGAGCTTACGACAAAAAATTTTCATAAATAGCCAGCGCCTTATAACGGCACATGATGGTCAGCGTAAACGAAAACACGGGAGAGAAAGAGAGGTGACGACACAACCGGTCATGTCGTCACCCCTTTTTCCGTGTCGTCTCCCTTCTTTCCAATTCGCTACACTATTTGCAATCTGCTTCAACTGGTCCTATTTGCTACAATAATAGACAACGCAATGTGCACCCACCGTCCTACGGTAATCCCCTGCAATATAGGACGCGAAAACCTTTCCCAACCGAACGCAATTCCTTGACATTATGGCGTAAACCTCTTTACAATATGTGTAACGTCGGGTGAAATTCAGCGCTCCGTGCTCGGTTCGGTCCTTTTCTTGTGCTATACTATGGAAACTGCGGAAGCAGTGTGGGCAAATCTTCAATTTCCACTGTTCTCCTTTGGCGCTCTTTGCCCGCAGTCGGCCTTACGCCCTAAAAATCCAGACATCATCATCAATTTCCACGGTTCGCAGATGATTCTCTCCTAAATTCAAGAATATCTCGTCGGGAAGGTCCACGCGGCGTAAACGCTGCACTTAATAGCATACGCGACTGCTGCAATTAATAGAAAATAAGAATAACTGTACCAACACCTCGCAAATGATTGTAACTAAGAAACGTCAAAACTGTGTTGTCATTCAGGTACGAATTAGACATACATGAGTTACAACGAAAAATGCATTTTATATATTTGGACGTTACCTTGTCCAAATAGCTTAATTAGAAACCTCAAATAAATCAGTTCGGCAGCATTGCAGAAAAGAACTCTGGTTGCTAAAGGGAAAATTAAAACTTGCATCAACCAAGGCCAATCTAATATCATCCAACGCTTCTCCGGTTTAAACTAGAATATGCTGGTGTTTTATGGGATCCGTATGGGAAGTATCAGACTGATCAGTTCTAAAAAATTGGCCGCGTATCTGCTCCTTTCGTTGCAAATGCCGTCAAAAGACGATAGTCTTTATCGGCTTTTGCGAAGTAAATACCTCCCTTCGGTTTACCGCTCACCTCTCATGTTGTTCCTCTTGCGTCGCGCTCCTCCAAGCTAAAGACGCCAAATGTTTGATTAAATCATTCTAAATTTCCCGCGTTCCACTGCTCCAAACCGGGCGTCTCGATGCGAACGCTGCCGTACGGCGAAGACGCGCGTTAATCGATGCGCCCTACTTCAACGTTTATGGAACCGCGTTTCCCTACTCCACGTGCGTTGCAAGCAGAACGTGAAACCTATCTAGTGGAACCTGGCGTAGCTGTTGCCGGTTGCTTTCTTAAAATGGCACCAGAAGCTATAGTGGCGCGGGCGACAGCAGGCGAGGGTGGAGTGAATTCTTTTTCTGCAATTGATGAAGTATTTAATTTCGCAAAAGTCAAGCATGTTTGCATTTTTATAAAGGAACGCTGCAAATATCACTTCTGCATTGATTTGTTGTCTCATATTTGCGTAATGTCTTGTTCTTCTTTAACAATGTCGAGAAGTATGAACATTACACCGCACATAGACGGGTCGATTTAGCTGTGACTATATAAGACTATTACGCAGGCATTGTTTTGCTTTGGCCGGAAGGCTGAAACGAGTCACAGACAGACAGACGGACAGACAGACATACAGACAGACCAAAATTTCTGGGTTTAAGGAGCCCAAGAAAGACTATCGTCTTTAATATACCAGGCGAGGCACTCGGTTGGTTCTATCGAGATTTAGTCGCACGGACTCGGTAAAAGATACGCTAGCCCAACTTAATGCACCCCGTCGTTCCGATCGAAGGAAAGCATGTTAGAGTCTATTTTATGGTGGCAAATATTTTCCTAAGCCTGGACACACGATCGCACTTAAAACCTAGCCGTACTCGCATCGCCACAAGTAGTCAAGCCGGGCAGTTTTTAAGTGCGAATGCACTTCTTAGTCGAGCCTACTTCGTCCGCCGCCGTCCGTCCGCCGCTTCGGCGCGGAAGGTGTTATCGGGCACAGCCTCTCCCCTAGCAACGGAGATGAGCGCGTGCCTAGCAACGGCGCCGGCGCTGCGGCGGGGAGCGGCGGGCCGGCGCGCGGGCAGGCGCGGCGGCCTCGGCGGCGGTGCGCTCCTCCTCTCCACTCTCCCCTCCTCTCTCCTCGCCGTAGCGGCGTGAGCTACTCTCCTCCTCCTCTCTCCTCGCAGTTTCACTGCGAGCGTGGGCGCCTCCTCTCCACTTCGGGTGGGAGAGCGCTCGCTCGCTTCGCGTGCACTTCGGATTTCCGACGCGTGGGGGCGCTCGCGTAGCGGCCGCGTGGCGCGGGAGGATCAGTCGAGCTCGTGCCACCGTCGAAAGCGGGTCGCTCGTTCGTTAGTCTCGATACCGATGATGGCGGATCGTTCGCAGGCAACGGTACCCCCAACAACTAGTGAAATACAATACAACAATAAATGTATATTTCTTTCTGTATACTTGTGTGTGTGTGTGTGTGTGATCTCTCTCGACTACTCATTTACATTACCGGACCGCGCAATCAACTCGTGCATTCGCACTTTCACATTCTCCCCCTCGGGGAAATGCGGGGGAATTTTTTTTTGCAATCAATGACAGTGTACACGTGCTCCAAATCATATAGGGAGCACGGGAGCGGTGGCCGGAGCGGGCAAAACTGCATGCCAGCAGGATCTATGCGTAGATGCGCCGCAGATAGTGAGAGTACGTGCGCCGCGTGCGCCCATCCGGCTGGCCCCTCTCGATGTTCTGACGCTCGCCTTATCACCAGCTCGAGCGAAGCCGCGCTGCGGCGACCCCTGCTCGCCAGGGGCGCTTTAGGAGCTTCATGAAGGCCTGTTTACGCAGAGCCAGCGAATTAAGCTTCGTCTTCAGGGGTCCGCTTTCTGCATCGTCACGAATGCCACCGATTTCACTATGGGTGCCTGCCGTGCTTCGCGATCCGCTTGATTTTGAATCATGCGTGGCTAGAATAATGCTTGGCTCAAGCTGACGCATCAAAATGAACAAAAGACAAAAATTTCACGCGCGTACTGGCTGCATTGCGTCAACGGTACAAATTAATTCTAAAAAAAAAATGAGAAGTGATACCATTGGAGTCCAGTTACTTCAACACAAATATACGTTATTACCTGGGAGACGCTAGCCTATGAAAATTCATTTAAAAATGAAGGATGTCCCGGCTTGACAAGGAACCGATTGGGCATATTTTGCAAAATTGCTTGGAGAAGTCAATCAATGGTGGCTACGATTGAAGCAAATTATGAAGCAGCCCTTTTTCTTATCAACATATGCGCTCAGCAAGCTGTGAAATTGCGCTTTCCTTCATGGTGCGAGCGAACTGCTCACACCGATAAAGTTATCCGCGCCTGTCGCTTAAGTTGTTTCTGTTTTTTGTGGCTATGTTAAAATGACATCTGGATTCGTGATGTGGATAACACGTGCAAGCTTTCGCTTCAAGGTTGTCAAAACATTTTAAATACATTCGTATAAGCGCCTTTGGCGTGCCGTTCAGAAGCTGGACATCTTGTTCGTTTGTCTGCGTCTGCGCGTTATGTCCTGCATCTAAAGAAAGCTTTGCGTGCGCTCAACTACTATATTTTACACGCAGTCTGCTTCGCCGACACTGCCATCTCACTGTCACTGTCCGGCAGTGTGCGTGCCGTAGGGGTGTTGCTTGGCCGCGTTCGTTCCGTTAATGTAGCAACTTTCAATGTATCATCTAGATAATCCAAGATGAGAAGGATGGCCACCCTTGATAATCAAGAGAGAGAGAGAGAGAAAATGACTTTATTGAAGGTTCCTGCGGAGGGTAGGGGCCTCGGCCACGCAGGGCCTGCCCTTCCTAGACGAGTATATTAGGTCGTCCCCGAAGCAGTGCCTCGCGGGCGTCGGCGCGGTCGGTGCGTGGTGGGTGTTCGGGAGTTGACCCGCCGACCCCCCGACGACGCTTCCCTGCGCTTCTGCCCTGCGAGAGCAGCCTCGAGCCGCTGGATAGTTCGTAGTTGCACCTCGTGCTCACCCGAGTTCATGGCATACGTAATGTCCTCGGGCAGGCGTGTTGCACCGTCTGCCTCCAGCGAGTGTCGTTCACATCCCCACAGCAAGTGGGCTAGCGTTGCATTCGTTCTCGCGCACACACTGCACAGCACACTTTCGTAGACCTCTGGACACACGTGGCGCGCCAGCACCGGGGTGATCACCGAGTTCGTTTGTAGTTGTCTGTATAGCACGGCTTCCGCTCTGGTGAGCTTGGGGTGGGGGGGCGGCTTGAGTCGCCTGCCGAGCCTGTACCACTGTAGTATTTCCCCGTACGACGCGAGGGGTTCTTGTTCGGTTTCTGGGTGCCCGTCCGCCGGGGAGGAGCGGGGGGGGCGCCTCGCGGTTGGAAAGTTCTTGCGCGGCGGCGTCCGCTGTCTCGTTGCGGTTGGGGTGACTGCTAGCTTCGACGCTCGTGTGCGCCGGAAACCAGCGGATGTGGGTGACCGGCGTCGCCAGCTCGCCGGACGTTGCACGACACTGCACTGTACTCACTGCCCTATCGCACACTGTGTTCTTAGCGTAGTTCGCGATGGCCGAACGCGAGTCACTAAGCACTGTGGTACACCGCAGGTGTGTTAGCGCGAGCGCGATCGCCACCTCCTCTGCCTGTAAGGCGGTCGGAGCACTGACACTGCACGCACTGTACACATCACCAGTTGTAGCCTTCACCACCACGGCCACGTAGGTGTTCGGGCGGTCTGGGTATCTCGCTGCGTCCACGTAGAGGGCGCCCGTGTCGTTTGTGTGCGCCTCGGTGAGGGCCTTGGCCCTGGCCGCCCTGCGTCCCGGATTGTCATCGGGGTGGACGTTGCGGGGCAGCGGGAGTACCTTGATGCGTTGGAGCATCTCTCTTGGGAGGCTCTGTGTGTTTTGCGGTTCCGTCCCCGCTCGGCCGCGGCCGTAGCCAAGCCGTTCGAGGACATTCCTACCGGCCCTCGTGGATGAGAGGCGGTCGAGTTGCGTTGTTCTCTGGGCCTCGCTTTTTTTTGCTCACTTTGGGGATGACGGTGCCGTCGCTCGTGCGTAGTGTGATCGTGGTGGAGTCTTCCTCTGCTTTCTTGCGGTACCTGCCCGGTGGTGGGATGATAAGCAGTTCGGACTTTTGCGGGGAACACCTCAGCCCGGTGTTGGCCAGGTGGTCTTCGATGGCGTCGACTGCCTCTTGTAGTGTCGTTTCGATGTGGCCGTCGCTACCTCCGGGTACCCACAGGGTACTGTCGTCGGCGCAGATGGTATAGCGAACCTGTGGGATCCCCGAAAGTCGCTGGGCCACGCCGATCATTACGAGGTTGAAGAGCACCGGCGAAATCACCGAGCCTTGGGGGGTGCCTACGCTGCCCAGTTCCCTCTCTGGTAGCTGCAGGTCGCCCGCTTGTATTTCCACCGTCCGGTGCGACAGGAAGTCGCAGATGTAGTTGTATGATCTCTGCCCCAGGCCCAGGCGCGAGACCTGCGCTAGGATGGCTGAGTGACGCACCTTGTCGAAGGCGCTCTCTAGATCCAGGCCCAGCACCGCCCTGTTGTCTTGGGTAGGGACGGTCACGTCAAGGATGTCGTGTTGTAGCAGGATCATGGCGTCCTGGGTGCTGAGCCTTTCACGAAACCCCAACATGGCGTCGGGGTAGAGGCCTTCGTCTTCGAGGTAGCGCTGCCATCTGTTGTTGAGGACGTGCTCGAGCACCTTGCCCACGCACGATGTGAGAGATATCGGGCGCAGATTCTCGATGCCAGGTGGCTTGCCGGGCTTGGGGATGAGGATCGTTCTGGCTGCCTTCCACTGTCGCGGGAGGGTTCCCGCGCGCCAACACCGGTTAAAGTAATCCGTGAGGGCCGCGATTGCCCCGTCGTTGAGGTTGCGGAGGGCTTTGTTGGTGACCCGGTCCGGACCGGCCGCCGACTTGCAGTTGAGGTTCTGTAGGGCCGCCCGGACTTCCCACTCATCGATGTCGCGGTCGAGGGTTGGGTTGGCCGGGCCGTGATATCTGTCGTGATTCTCGCTAGGTGTGCTCGGGAGGTAGCATTCGTTGAGGCGTTTGCACGTCTCTTCCTGCCCCAGTTTCTTGATGGTAGTGTGTATGATTTGATCCAGGCGGTGTTGCTGGTACCCTTTGCTATTCGTTTCGTCGAGGAGGTGGCGGAGTAATTTCCAGGTTCGACCCTGGTGGAGCTGCCCGTCCGCCTCGCTGCAGATGGCATGCCATCGCTGTGCGCAGAGCTCGCGGCTGTACTTTTCGATGGCGCGTCCGAGTTCGGCCATCCGCTTGCGTAGTGTGCGGTTATGGCGTTGGCGTCTCCATCGTCTCTGTAGGGATTGCCTGGCCTCGATCATGTGGGCCAGGCGGCTGTCGATTTGCTGCACGTCTTCGTCCGTTTCCACTTCCGTGGTCGCGAACGAGGTTGCTTGCACGATGTCTTTCGACCACTTCTCGATGTCCGTGATCTCGCCCTGCGGTTCCAGGCACTCCGCTCTGAAGCGGGTCCAGTCGGTGAGTTTGTATTTTCGCCGGCTTCCGTTGGACCCGACGGCGGAGGTCGGTAGGTCCAGCTCGATGATAAAGTGATCACTGCCCAGGTTGTGGCCCGTGTTCCGCCACTCGACCCCCTTCTTAGCCGACGTCCTCGTGCGGACGAATGCCAGATCCGGGTTGGTGTCGCGCGTGACGGAGGTGCCGATGCGGGTGGGCGCCGCTGTGTCCGTGTGGAGGGTGAAGCCGGCGTCGGCCGCCGCGTCCAGCAGGTCGCTGCCCTTGACTGTAGTGCGGTGGTAGCCGAGCTCTTTGTGTGATGCGTTAAAGTCCCCACAGATGGCGATGGTGTCTGTCGGTGCCGTGCGTAACGCCTTGTGCATGAGTTTCTTGAATTTTTGGTGCCGGTGCGTAGGGTTACTGTAGATGTTGATGAGAAAAAAGGACTCCTTCTTCTTCTTGCCGATGACTACCTCGGTCGCGCAGTGTTCGATGGTGCTGCGTCCGAGGAAGTATTCGTGCTTGAAGAAGGTGAGCCCTTTCCGAATGAAGGTGCACACCCCTTGAGCGGCCCCCTTACCGCAGTCCCTTGCGCTGGGGGGGCTTGCGTGCGTACGGTAGCCCGGGAGGGTTGGTGCGTTTTCGGTGTGAGTTTCTTGAACCATGATGACGTCAGGGGGCGCCTCGAGGCTCTGCAGGTGTTGCTGTAGTACCGCCTTTCTGCACTGGAACCCGTTGGCGTTCCAGTGCCAGATAATCAAGAGCACGACACGCCCACATGCGCATATATATCCGCGGCTATTGTAGCCCTTTCGAGTGCAAGAATAAAAGATGCCGCCTCGTGTACCACTGAGCGCCAGGCGGGAAATCGTGCTTCTTTCTTTGCAAGAAGTGCCGCACCGTGAGATTTGTCCTCGTACTGGAAGGTCTATGTCTGCGGTGAACCGAAGTATTCAAGCCTACCGGGACGGAGACGGTCGCCTTGCGGACGCTCCACGTTCAGGCCGGGAGCGCTGCGCTTCCGACGAGGTGGACCGCCTCATCGTTGCTGCAGCCTTCGAGGAGTCTGTTCAGAGTGTGAGGGAAATTCTTGATGCCCTGCATCTCAATGTCAGTCTGGGAACAATTGAAAACCGTCTGAAAGACGCCGTTCTAAACGGATGTGTGGCGACGCAAAAGCCGTACTTAACGGCAAAACAAAAGGAACAACGCCTCGCATTTGCTCGTGCTCACGTGCAGTGGACTGTGGACGAGTGGCGAGAGGTGTATTCACCGACGAATCAACCTTCTCTACGAGATGGGACCAACAGCGGTGCGTATGGCGTCCAACAAGTTGCAAGTACCCAGCAAACTTATTCACTTGTATAAAGCGAGGGCTATGATGTTAAAAAGCTCTCACATTTGCACCCCAGTTGTAGTAGAGATGTTCGATTGGTTGCTTGTTTTTAGGCAATTGTTAAGCCACAAATTGATTATTTCTCTCTAATATTGCTTCAACAGTGAAATGTTCGAGTTAACAATCCTTTTCAATTATGTACTACGAGGGCCCGGGCATGAGTACCACTAAATATTTTATTCCTTCATCAGATACCTGCCGGCCTTTATGACGCAAGTCTGCAGCAGCCGTCATTGTTGAGTGAATGTCCGGGAAACTGTCAGCGCAGATGGCTTCGGTCCCCTAGTCCGTCTTCCCCCGAACTTCAACGCTGATAGCTACTGCGACCTGCCTGAACAACACCTTCTCCCCTATGTGCTGGACGGGCCTTTTAAAGATGGAATTTTTTTGCTGCGCGTAAAGTAAAAGCTTTGCTAGAAGAACAAGCTGTTCGGTTGCTGGAGTGGACACCTAAAGGCGCTGATATGAATATCATTGAGTACGTCTGGGGATACCTCAAAAGTAGAAGTTCTCGATGTAATCATGCCACAACTGCAGACGACCTTTGGGAGGCAGTAAGAGTGGAATGTGATACTATTCGAGAGTTGCCCGGATACGTTGATACTTTGTATGAGTCTTTGCCTCGGGGCATTGCGGAAGTTATCAACGTGGGTGGCCACTTCACCGTTATTACACCCTTGTGCAGGCCGAATAGGTCTGTTTCAACTATTTGTTTTATTGTCAATACCTTTGATTCGTTTTTTCATGAGTGCAAGATATTCTCGTAAAGCCCTTGCTAAGTTCACCATATTCCCATTTGTTGCAGTTTATTGAACTTTATGTAATAAAGCTCATTTGTTTTGAAGCAACTCGCCTCCACTCCGCTCACTTTCTCAATACTCTTGAGCGCTGATTAGAACCATCGAAGTAATGCAGCCAGTACTGGCGTGAAATTTTTGTTTTTTGTTCATTTTTATGTGTTAGCTTGAGTGAGGTATCATTCTAGCCACAGGAGTCAAAATCAAGCTTATTGCGATGCACGGCAGGCACCCACAGTGAAATCGGTTGCATTCATGACGAAGCAGAAAGCGGACCCTGCTGAACACGAAGCTTTCTTCAATGGCTCTGTGTAAACAGGCCTTCATAAAGCTCCGAAACCACCCCTGGCGAGCATGGGCGGCAGCAGCGTGGCATGGCTTGAGACGGCGGTAAGGCGAGCGTCATAAGATCGAGAGGGCCCAGTGGGATGGGTCCACGCACTTTCGCTATCTGCGACGCATCTACGCATACATCGCGCTGCTATGCAGCTTTGCCCGCTCCGGCCACCGCTCCCGTGCTCCGTATTATTTTTGGAGCACCTCTACACAGTTTGAAGTACAACTTTTATTGCGACAACTATAGTTGACTGGCATGCACTCTCGCAGGCTACGACTGCACCAAGGATCATCACTTCGAGTGGTGTATGCTTCGTAGCTTTAAAAGCGAAACTTTTGATGTCACACTCATTACGCGACACACTCATTTACAATCGCGACAGACTAGAACACCCTTGTAAAATCCGGTTAAACTTCGCCTCACCCCTCAGCGGTCATCCTAGCTTAGCAAGAACATTCCAAAGCTTAGCAAACATAACAAAACTTAGCAACACTGGAAGAAACTAGGTCGACCCCCAGCTCCGCTGTTCTTTTTTTTGCAACTGAACACCTATTTCACACCGTTTCAACACCATACAGAAAGCCCAGCTTGTTGCAGTCGGTCAGCTACCTTTGCGCCACACGACTGTAGTCTTTTTAATTTTAAAGGTTCAAATTGGTGTTTCACAGGCTAAACTTGGGGCATGAGGTGCACCGCATTTGGAAACGAGCGTCATTGCATACGAGCAAATATTTTTGGGGGGGCGTTTGAAAATTTTTTGCGAGTAGAGAAGTATTAGAGGGGATGTCTTGTCATTTACAGTGCGATTATGCATCCAAGCAAGGCCTTATTCAACGAACAGCTGAACACCTCTTCCACACCCTTTCAACACCTTTAGGAAAACCAAGGGTGTTGAAGTTTATCAACACCCTTTTTCCACACAAAAAGGGTGTAGAGCTAAAAAAAGGATGTTGAGATTTATGAAAAAGGGTGCGTAGGCCTCCCAGCACCCGTTTTCCACTTCTGCTACACCTTTATTGACTAAAAGAATGTAAAAAAGTTCAGTGTGAATGATGAAAGTTAACATTCACATACCACCCTGACACAAGGCTTTGAAAATAATGACGCCGCTGACCAAGATGTGTACTTTGTTGTTTCTTGGATTGTCCGCCCTGCGGTAAATGCTGCTGTATTACTTAAAAAAAATGTATATTTTTGTCTTTTCTGCATTGACTTTGTAAAGCACTGTTTTTTATGTTTATTACCCTAAACGCCCTTGCGGGCATTACATAGGGGGAACAACAGATTTCACAATGCACTCTAAGCAGCAGGAAGTACATTCCCTAAATTGTTACAAAAGTAAACAGAAGATTACAATAAACAGGTACAACGGCATACAATAACAAGCGGAAGTATTAAAACTATTATTACCAGAACAAATGCCAAACTAAATACACGGGGTAGGTCTGGTCAAAAGTAGGACCTAGGCAACAAGCGGGAATAATCTATTTTTTATTGCACACAATGCAACAGTTGAACAATTTCCTCGGTAAAGTTTTCGTGGTTAGTAATTGTGGCAATACGCTTGAGGCTCATGTTTTGTATGTATTCTTTATGTTTCACACTGTTTATGTGCAATGTCGCATCCACGGGGCGAAAGGCCGCCGTCAAGCAGGGTTAATCTGCCTTTTGCCTCGCTACCGACGACATCATTTTTTTTTAAATAATGAAATGAAATTCAATCCGCACGTACTCGCATACCCTTTTTCGTGTTCAGTGGTAAACGCCCTTTGCGCCACAATACCCATTACCGATCAAACCCATTACGCTTCTGGAAAAAAATACAATCGTCTGCTCATCCTAAACATATAGGAGCACCATCCTTCCTCCTGCCACACGGGGATTTCATCGCTGGAGATTAGCAAACTCTGCACACGATACAAGCCGACACCTATGTGCTGAAATCTATATGAGCGAAGATGTTTCGTACGGAACGCCCACATTTAGTTACAACTGGGCTGAAATCGGGCAACCACCCAGTCTCTTCTACGCAACCGCGTGCAACGATATGGTCATTGGTGAACGATGAAGAAATCACATGTTGCAGTTATATCAATCTATTGCAGGATTCCCTGTTCAGCCTGCAAACTAGAGATCAGCGTGAGGTAATTCTGGGACACTGGAGACTGGGTTCGACGCTTCGGCGCTATCATCTCGTTATCCCCAACTTTTCAACACTTTAATAATTCGTAATCAACAAAGGTCTCTCTCTCTCTCTCTCTCTCTCTCTCTCTCTCTCTCTCTCTCTCTCTCTCTCTTTTTTTTTTTTTCTGTCTTTTAATAAACGAAAACATGCCGTAAGGATGCGACACTTCAGAATAAACACTTTTAAACACTGGCACCCTTGTCTCCTCGCTCAAACTGGCTTACACCCCGGAGCCGGAACTTTTCTCGCCCACATATTAAGCTACTCAAGCGCAGCTGGCCTATGCCTGTCCTGTGCACCGGTGATGAAAAATGAAAGCAGGTACTGTAAGCGTGAAAGCCTTCGTAAGTGGAAAGCAGTGATTCTCCAGAGGGGCTGTGGCACTGCTCTCCGCTCTGTCCTACCACCCCTCATGCTCTTCCCCTCTCTATCTCACTCCTGTCTTGAACAATTAAATAGAGGTTTGTTCAATACAATTTATTTTTCATGCGTTCCCTCTGGTCGCGCAAGGTGTCCTGGGACAGCTCGTATCATTTTCTTTATCTTTTGTTTCTTGTTGGGTCTGGAACACCACGAGCGGGAGGTCTGTTCTTTTCGTGCTTGCTTTTATCTCGCGCGTGCTAGAGCCATTATTCGCCATCTTGAACGCATCGTTCTTTTTTCTTTGGCACCCACGTTTTTCCCTTACTATCGTAAAAACAAAGCCAATTAGCATTCCTAACTAAATAGATGCAGGGATTGCCGGTTATTAGCATTTTTTTTCCTCACATTTACGCGCAGTTTTCTTGCGCTTAATAATGGGAGCATCTATGACAACTTCCAGCGATTCCAGGAGTTTCGAACGGTTCTCTTTATATGAACGTCTTGCTCAAGTATCCTCTTAACGTTTAGCGGGAAGGCTGAGTTACGAGACAAGCGGGGGCTGTGTTCCAGACTCGCCTGCCTTTCCAGTGGATGTACCCTCCTATTTTAATTCTTTTTTTGTGGGAAGGGGGCTGGGCATTGTCTTGCCCTTTACGCAAATTCCGCGTTCCAAGCCCGCGGGAAATTTCAGAGCGTTTGTTGAAGCTCCCATATTTTTTTGAAAATCTGTATAGCGAGTTCAGTACGTGGTGGTGTTTTGTTATATACTACGAACACTAACACTAAAAGTCCAAGGGTTTAAAAACCGTGACAAACAAATAAAGGTGATTAACTTTTCCAGCAAAAATTTTGTAGATGTGGTCTGCCAACAAGAAGTCAACTTTATTTCAAATAAAGACGTCAAAACGTTTCAGCAGAACTTTAATATTTCATCGTAGTTTCCTTTGGCGTCCAACCACTGCTGTGGGCTGGGTGTCCTAAGATTCAATTTTCTTTCTGGTTTCGCTTTAAATTAGCAACGTATATGCTACTGCACGCCTCACAGCCTCAATCAATTTCTTTCGTTGCCTGGGGGATTATCTTTTCGCGCGTGTCCCCACCATTCTTTGCGGAGATTTTAATCGCGTACTCGATTGCATGCGAGATGTACGCGGGCCTGGTCAGGGAAGACCGATGTGCACCATACGCGAACTGAGGTTCCTAGTTTCACCTGGAGGATATGTGGCTACATTGCGGAAGCACGTTCTCCCCCACGCGGAAGCACGGCTTATCAATGTTTATACTAGACGGGTAATATGACTCCAGGTCTAGTCAATGCTGTGTAAAACATAAAAGTAAATCGATTCCCTAGTATAACAGGTTATACTTTGGACCGTTACCTAGTGCGCCTGTCGCTGTTTATAAAGGACCGCAGACTTGATGACGCCCGACACTGGAAGCTTGACAATAGAATGCTGCAAGATGACGTAAGGTTATGGTCATTAAAGACAAAGATTTCTTCTTCTCTACTGGTTAAGGTAAGTCTGCAGCCACGGGGAAGTTAAAAATCATATGGAGGCATCCAGCTCAAATAGCTGGCAAACAAAAAAAAAAGGTTCGTGACACAACTGAGCTTAACACGCTGAGGCCTATCCGGATAGTCAGATATGATGGAGAACTAACAACTTTATCAAATGAATATCTTGGCCTCGTTAGGGAGCTATGCAAATGCAAATTGAATGAAACATTGCAGCCATGCTCTGCCTTGCTACTTTAGTTTGGAAGTTTAAAGATTTTTTGGCGAAACATAAAACTCTAAACACTTTAGAGTGCGTGCGCTGCCCTAAAACAGTATCTCCACGGACAATTAGTTATAAAATCAGGGGTTGCTTCTTTTTTCTGAGGGGTTTGCAGCAGATTCTTTTGAGGCAGATAAAAGACATATGGTAGCACAACTATGTTTTGCTTCAACTCCGTACCGCAGGTTCAAGAGCACACACACTCGCAAATGCTGGAGGACGGATCCCCTTCAAAGCTATACGTTGTTTTAAGAGAAATGAAAACCGGATCTGCGCCTCGTCCGGACGGTTTACCAACAGAATTCTACAAGCGGTGCTGGGCAGATATAGCCTCTTCCTTATTTCAACATATTAATTCAGTACTAGCAGGTAAGCGGTTTCGAAAATCGTTCAAAAGAAGCCGTCTAATTTTACTTTTTCAAACAAGGGAAATACATCTCTGATCCGAGTTCGTTCTTGCTGACTAAAAACTGTTTTGAATGCGGACTAAAGGATTTTAAGTTCCTTTTGGTGTCTGGAGTGACAGCTCTGGCCGGAACACTTCCACAGGTTGGTTTGGTTCAATGCAGGAATTTTTTTTTTTCAAGCTTAGCCTAACTCGGAATAAACTATCCTTTACACATCAAGCTGGTATAACCAGACTGTGTGTCTTTTCGGACTAATTACAGGCACTTGACAGGGTCAACAAAAGATACCTGCTTGTCTTATTTCAGGCACATGCGTTTTATTGTGAATTTGTTCAGCCTGTCTGAGAGTTGTATATAATAATTGTATATATAATATATATATATATAAATTGTATATATATAATAATATATATTAATATAATATAATAATATAATATATAATAATAATGTAATATAATATATAATAATATATATACAAATTGTATATATAATATTGTATATATAATTGAGTTGTATATAATAATTTATTAGGTTAACTGATCAATATCGGTGTGGTACAGGGTGAAACTGAAATTCATAGAGGTGTGAGACAAGGGTCCCCTTTTTAGCCGGCTGTTTTTGTCTTATGTCTACACCCCTTCATTGGGAATCTAGTCGACCACCCCACAATTAGGGGCCTCTGCCTGTCCGCACAAGGCTCTGTTAAAGTTTCTGCGTACGCAGATGGCGTTAGTATTTTTACCCGGGACACAGATACTATATTTCACGGCTGCTTCAGGCTACTTAGAGTCTTGCAGGCCGTTCAGGTGCCGAGTTAAATGTCACAAAAAGAGCGGTCATCACTCTAGAAGGGCAACACTTTCCCCAACTCATATCTTAAAAATAGTTCGGGACGCGAAGGTTCTCAGGGTCAAATTTACCGAATAGCGTGTTTGCCAAGGAAAGTGGCCCGAACTAGCATATGACATTCAAAACAATGCCACTCTGGCAAGGTTTTTCCACTCTTCGTTCTCAGTGAAATAATAACTGATAAAATGCAATTTTCTTAGTAACTGCTCCTGTGTCTCCAGGATTATGCTGCCTCTCAATGCTCTTACGCACAAAGTATCCCGCAACATTTTTATTCTTTTCTTAGGGATTGAAGCACCGAGCCTTTAGCTAGAGATGGCCGGTTCCTGCCACAACGCTCTGGGTATTATAGCATTCCTTGCATACACCTCATGAGCCAGTTGTTGGCTATCAGCATGGACTGTTCACTTCTCAGTTACGTACATGATCAGGGCAGACCTCTACTTGATCCTCTACTTTCTCGGTCCCTCAAGAGGGGATTCTTTTACAATTATGGTCAGCAACCTGCATGCCAGTGCAGCTTTGCCATCGAGACTCTTCAAGGACGTCATTAGTTTAGCAAGAGAAATTCGCACGCTTAATGCCGACCTTGATTACGTGAATGAATACCCTACGAGGCTGTGTAAAACAGTTACAGCGAGGTTGGGCAGGCCAGACAATCAACCATATTTTCTGTGATTACGTCTGACTTCAGGCAGGCTGGCCGAGTACGTGAGAAATATCCAGTGGCAAAGACATTGCGAATTATTGACACAAAAAACAGATTATTTCACTGGGGAGTAACAAAGAACTCTTCTTGCCCCAACTGCAGCCAACCGGAATTCGCAGCACATCTTTTCTGAAGCTGAATTGTAGAGCGTTGCTTTTGGTACATCTAACACCGTGCCAATGAAAGTTTGGGGCTTGCACGGTATCAGCTAAGAGAACGTTGCCCTAGCACTCCTGTTGGCAGAGTATTCACAAGAATTAGCGATTATGTAGTGTGGCGTTCCTGAATTCTTCAACTTTCCACCTTACTGTTATCTCATTGATCGGCTTCTTTCGTATTAGCTTGTTATGGTGCCTATTTAAATCTAGCCTAATTAGATATCTTACCGTACGGTGGTCACTACGCCTCAGCCTTCGAGCACTTCCACATCCTGCACGATTCCAGGGTTATCGCATACTATGAAGTCAATTTCATTTTTATGGTCCCCATTTTGTCTCCTACACGTCTACTTCCGTCTCTCCCGTTTGAAGAAGAAGGTATTCATGATGCGTAGATTCTTTCGTTTGGCGAACTCTACTTGTAAGTCCCCTCTGTAATTTCGACAACCCAGACTATAGTTCCTAACTGCCTTGTCTCTAGCCTGCTTCTTGCCTACTTTAGCATTCAAGTCTCCCATAAATACGGTATAGTGTGTTTTACTTTACCCATCGCTGATTCCACATCTAGAAGCATTCAAGTAGCTGATCGTCGTGCCTGGATGTAGGCGCGTACCCCTCTACCACGTGGAGTTTGTACCTCTTATTACACCTAATTACGAAACCGGCTAACCTTTCGTTAATGCCATAGTATTCGTGTATGTTGCCACCTATGCATCTATTGACTAAAAATCCCACTCCCAGTTCACTGGTGACCACTTGACCACGGTAACAGAGGGACATGTCTATTTTTCAGCCCTGTAAAGGCTTTCCCTGTCCTCCTAACCTCGATAAGCCTGATTATATCCCGTTTATGCCCTCTAATTCCTCGAAGAACACCTCTAGAATCGCCTCGCTAGGCAACGTTCTCGTGTTAAACGTTGCCAAGTTCAGATTCCAATGGCGGCCGGTCCGGATCCAGGGATCCTTAGCACTCTCTACTTCGTCACAGGTCTGACCGCCTCCGTGGTCAGTTGCTTCGCAACCACTACAGACTAAGGGCCATGGGTTAATTGGTCTATTCATGGGGATGTCATTACTACACCAGGGTCTCCAAACCTGCTCTCGTGAGGGAGTGCTTTACCGAAAATGTTCACCGGCATTATGCCGCACCACAAGCCTCCTTCTCCAATTCCATTAACACGCGGACTTCTTATTTTTTTATACGGTTGGCATTGTGCGACGCTGGGATTCGAACCAGAGTCCTTCTGGACGCAAAGCGTGTGCTCTATCTCTACACCACCGCTGCAGCCTTTTAGGTTCACGCTGCAGCACCGATATTCTTCTTTAACCGAGAAAGCAGAGTTTACGACACAAGAAGCCAGCGACAACCTTTCACGCATTATCACGGAATGCGCTGTAAAAGTCGGAGGTACGATCACTTGACAGGATTCTAGTAAACTTGCGAAAGATTTGCGAATGAGACGAAAGATTTAATTAGGAAATGGCAAAGAATGACAATGACAAAGAATGATAAAAATAGCAAAGCTTTTGAAGTTCACCAATAAGTGTAGGACAGCTGACATACGGAAGTATAATGTGGGGAGGAACCAGCATGCTGTAAAGAACGGAGGCAGCCTGAAAGCAGTTAAGACGCGTGTAGGCATGGGGAAAATCAGATATATGCCCTTCAAGAAAATCAAGGCAATGTGATCACAAATACAAATAAAAAAGGTATACTAGCCGAATGATTCTATAGAGATCTGTGCAGTAGCCGCCATATCCAGGATAATAGCGACAGACTTAGTAGTTCAGAGAAGGTAGACATCCCACCAGTAACAACAGAGGAAGTAAAGAACTCTGAAAAAAATACAAGGTTCAAAGCACCTGGTGAGGTTAGGATAAAAGCAGACCTCCTGAAGGATTGCGGGCAGATTGTACTCCAAAACTGGCAGACCTGTATACCCAATGCCTAATGACCGTGAGTGTACCGGAATCTTGGAAGGAAGCCAGCATCATACTAATCCACAAAAAAGGCGACATGAAGCGCTTGAAAAATTACAGGCCGATCAGCTTACTGTCAGTCGTCTACAAGGTACTTACCATGATAATCGCTAGCAGAATTTCTGCCACCTTAGATTTCAGTCAACCTTAAGATCAAGCAGGGTCTTCTTTAGGCTATTCAACAATAAAACTCATTCACACGATGGATCAGGTGATAGAGAATGCGCGGAGTATACGCAACTTCATGGATTGTGAGAAAGAATTTGACTCGATTGCAACCTCAGCAGTCATTCAGGGTTTCGGAATCAGGGTGTAGACGAGCATTACGTGAGAAGAACCGTGGGCATGAAAATTATTATTCAGAAAACTAAAGTAAAGATCAATAACCTCGGGACAGCACAGCAGTTTGAGATTGATGGCGAGGCAGTGGAGTGGTAAGCGAATATATATATTTAGGTCAAGTTGTGACCCCAGATCCCAACCATGAGGCAGAGATAAATAGAAGGATCAGAATGGGGTGGGGTGCATATGGCAGACATTCTCAGATAATGAATAGCAGCCTACCATTGTCGCTGAAGAAGAAAGTGTATGACAGCTGCATCTTACCGGTACTCACCTACGGGGCAGAAACTTGTAGGCTCACTAAGAGGGTTCAACTTAAATAGAGAACGACTCAGTGGGCAATGGAGCGGAAAATGATAGGTGTAACATTAAGGGACAAGAATAGAGCGGAGTGGGTCAGGGAGCAAACTGGTGTTAAAGACATAATAGTAGAAATTAAGAAGAAGAAATGGACGTGGGCAGGGCATGTAATGCGAAGGAAAGATAACCGCTGGTCATTAAGGGTAACAGAGTGGATCCCTAGGGAAGGCAAGCGTTGCAGGGGGCGGCAGAAAGTTGGATGGGCAGATGAGATCAAGAAGTTTGTGGGGGTAAAATGGTCACAGTTGGCACAGGACCGAGGTAATTAGAGAATAATGGGAGAGGCCTTTGCCCTGCAGTGGGCGTCGATAGGCTGGTGATGATGATGCTGATGATGACGTGAGAATACTAGCAGATATCTCCAATGGGTAACAGCTACCATGGTCCTGCAGAAGGGGTCCAGTACAATATCGATAAGGGCGTCAGAGAAGTAGACACATTCTCTCCAGTAATAGTCACAGCATGTTTAAAAGAGGTACCTATTTAAAACATTCAATTTGGAACAGCTGGGCGTATGGGTCAACCGCAGAAAAGGTAAGGGTCAAACGAGGTAAAAGTAAGGGACAACCGACGGTGATGGTCAAGTGGAAAAACCTCGTCCCGTAAGCGGGAGGTACCAGGTTCGAATCCTGGGCCGCCGGATACCCACCGGATTATTTAAAGGGTACAAACGTCCCCATACCGTAGCTTGTCTCGACGGTGGAACAAACGCTTGGAGTTTGACCACAAGCAGCCGTTGGAGGGGACGTGGGTGGTCTCTCGACCCCTTCGCGCGGGGTCAGGAACCACTGGGCATCACCAGTCAAAAGGGCACAACCGCCCCTGTACTGCCTTAGCAGGAGATAAAGGGCTTGGACCCGCTCTGCCACTGCGGCATGCGTGGGAGGCTGCTGCTCCGTGACTTCAGCCGCTTGCCACCCACCAGTTTAAAAGTGGGAACAGGCGCCTAGCTTTCGTGGGGCCTGGAAACTGTAATAGCACGCCGGACCGCATCATTGGTTACAAGAAAGTGGTAGGTATTTCGGTATCGCTGGGCACCAACCAGCATACGAATTTGGTACAAGCACCCCGTGAACAGGCGATCCAGTGCTTGAGAAGATACCCGACTTCGTCGGGAAATGCCCCAGTGGAAGGGGTCGTAACTTTAGGGGTCGTAAAGGGTGGTGAAAGAAAGGGACTACAGCACTCGCTTCGTATGCGGGAGGTACTGGGTGCGAATCCTGGTGCCGCCGGGCACGCACCGGTTTCTTTAAAGGGTACCGGCGTCCCTCGTAGAGTGCGGACCTTTGAAAGGGGAACCCACGCCTGGAAAGCTGCCTTTACCCATGCGAGGGCCCCCTGACCCTTGTACATCTGGCGGGGCCCCCGGCTATTAAGCCGCGTTGCGCCATTGCCGGGGGTGAAAGATTCTGGCGGCATGTCCTGCCACAGGCGGCTGCGAATTGAGCGTCCACGCTGGCTGTGGAAGGCACCATGTGCATTCGTGTGCCTTGGTGGCGCCAGGCACCTACCGGTAACTAGGTACAAGCGACTCCCCGTCCTGGCGCTCAGCCCTTGTGTGGGACTACAACGCTTGGGAAGTTCACCCAGCTTGCACGGGAAATCGCCCCTATGGAAAGGGGCGGCTGCAAAAATGCAGGAACTTTGTTTTCCAACCTCAGTAACTACAGATTTGCAGATGACGCCTGGCTAAGTAACTCTGGGGACGAATCGCAAAGCATGCTTAATCGCTGAATAAGCAGGGTAGAAACGTCGGCCTGACAATTATTATGAAGAAAACGAAAGTAATGCTCAGTAATTTCGAGAGGGCACAGTGGTTTGAGATAGGTGGACAGGTAGTGGAAGTGGTAAGATTGATTGATTGGATGTTTATTGGAGGAGGTCATAAGACCCTGAAGGGGATGGTGGGGAGTAGGAAAAGGAAAAAAATATGAAAATAAAAGTAATCGATGACACATTTGCACTTTTTGTCCCATTAGAAAGTCAGTTCGCACTTGTCACAGAATCACTGACCCATACAGGGCTGAGTCAATCACGAATCAAACTGCTTTATAGAGACCATTCTGGAGAGAGAACTCTACAATCGCCTCTAGTAAAGAGCGATTAGCACGCATTTGGTGTATATGGTCCTGTTCATCACACGGGATGGAGTGTAGTGTTAAAAGTTCCGATCGTCCTTGTGAAAAGGCAGAGCACATCCAGATAAGGTGGTAAAGATTGGAAACGACTGATTTCCAATATGCACTTTGGAGTGTATGCTGTACGAGGATAGGTCCATTTAAAGAGAATGTCGGGGGTATATGCACAGTTTGTGTATATCTTGTTTGCAATAACTTCTCCTTTCCTGGGGAGACGTTTTAGAGGTGTGAGAAAACCCACAGGGGAGGATTCCTGGAGGCGTTGACGACTAAGGATCTTTGCTTTGCGGTAGTTTTCAGGCCAGGTCGCGTCCTATGGGGGTGGGTCGGAAGAAACCACGGGAGGATGTGAGAGACTCTCCCGGGCAGCCATGTGCGCTAACTGGTTCCCTGTGTCACCCTCGGTGTGCGCCGGGGTCCAAGCCAAACGAACGGATACGAATTCTTGCCGTAGCTCCTGAATTTTTCTCAGTATAGTAGTGGCAGTTGCGTTTGTGGTGAAAGAACGATTTAATTCACGAAGTGCTACGTGGGAGTCTGTGATAACGCGTAGCTTCGTTTGAGGAAGTGACGGGCGATTCTTTTGGATGCTTTGAAGGGCACCGAGAATTCCGAAAAATTCGGCTTCTGCTACTAGGCCATAGATTTGTGAGATATTGCAGGACCCATCCAGGGGTGGAAATTCAGGGCAAGTCCAAGCTACCGCTGCGGCATTGTTGGCCACTGCTGCGTCTGTGAAAACATCTAGTTCGTCAATGGCTTTGTCTTGTCGTATACGCCTAACAAGACGCTCTCTAGCCGCCGGGTTGGAGCGCCGTATAGGCCGTCGTCTGATGAGTCCAAGTGGTGGACGTTCCCATGGGGGGATAGTACCTTGAAAGGGTGCCTCCTTAAAGACGCTGTTTAACGCGTCCCATTTTAAGATTGCTTGTCCTTGCGGTGAGCATTCTAGGCGCGTTTGAAAACGTAGCTGAGTTTCCTCCACGAGTTGTCGTATCGAGGGAAGAGGAACTGCCAACTCTAGAAGATCATTTCTGGTGTGTCGAGGCAGACCCGTGATGGTTCGAATCATAGAACGATTTAGTATTTCCGAATCGCGCAGATGCCGGGGGCTGAAGTTATATATTGGAAAAACGTATGCTAGCCGCCCATGGGCCACTGCTCTGGCGAGAGTTTGACAAGAGGCTTGTTGTGACACACCGTACTTGCTTGAGATGCGAGTAATAAGATGCACCGTAGCACGCCAGGTAGTACGAAGGCTCCGAATCCATGCTTGAGGGCTATTGCAGCTGCTCAGTTGGAGACCGAGAAGTCGGACGGTTCCGTTTTGAGATGAGATTGATGTACCGCCAAAATGAAGGGTCAAGATATGAGACAGATCAGTTTTGCGTTTGCCGTTGATGCTCACAAGCTCCGTCTTCTGTGGCGAGAGTTCCAGGTTGAAGGCGGACGAAGAGCGTTCTAGGCTAAAAACGGCAGCCTGAAGTTCTGACTGCATGGCTTCCTTGTCATCGTACTCGGCCGCTTCTGTCCAGACGACGACATCGTCGGCGTGCAGGGCGAATCGAGCGGAGGTATCCTTTTCAAGCTGTCGGGCCACACGGTTCATTGCAAGGTTGAACAGCATTGGTCTGAGTATAGAGCCTTGAGGAACTCCTCGGTCTACGTAGTAAGTGGTGACTTCATGGCCTGGAGAGTTCAGTTGTATAGGGCGATGTTGCAGGAAATTTCAGATCCAGGCTTGTGCCTTGGCACTGGGAAAAGCCTGGGACAGCTCCTGTAGGATGCCGTTTTGGCAAACATTGTCAAAAGCCTTGCGTATATCTAAAGAGAGGACGTAATGTGGAATGCATTTTCTGTATTTACGGTTGATGACTCGCCGCAGGAGCCATAGGAAGTCGTGCGTTCCGAGATTTGAGCGGAAGCCAGTTTGAGCTGGGTGGAACCAGCCTGTGCGTTCCAGGTGATACTTCAAACGATTATTTATCAGTCTTTCCATTATCTTGCTTAGAGTAGGAGTGAGTGCAATGGGTCTCAAATTTTCAGGTTTTCTAGCATCCTTTCCTGCCTTCGGAATAGGGTGTATGATCGTTGTTTTGAGGTGTTCAGGAACTTTGCCTGATTCCCATGACCGATTAATAAGCTCGAGAAGAATAGAATGCCCTTCTGGGGGCACATTCAGGATGTCCTGCCAGGTGACTGCGTCGTGTCCTGGCGCAGACTTAGGCTTCCCTTGGTTGAGTGCTATTTGGAGTTCCCCATGTGTAAAGGGACTATCTAGAGAAGGGTCAGGTTCTGGTATCTCAATAACAGAAAGGGGTTGCAGGCAACTGGAGTCAGATGTCGCATGGGGGAACAAGGTTTTCACGATAGCCTTTTCAACATCCGTGTAATTCATGTGTAGGCATAGTTCTTCGACGATTGAGAGCTTGGTCTTATTCTGGCCACACAGGCCACGAAAGATCGCCCAAAGGCGTGCGAGCCCTCTCTCCTGACCTAGTCGTTGGCAGAGATCATGGCATTTCTCGTTTTGGAGGGTTTTCTGGTATTCCTGAATAATTTTATACTGCCTTTTGAGCTTCAATAAATCGCGATGTTTCTTTCCTTGAGATCGGTAGGGATTAGTAAGTCGCTCCGCAGTTCGCAAAAGGGTATGCATGTGGAGGTCTGGTTGGGAAATCTCAACAGTGCTTTCAACAGTTTCGATAGCATTCGTGCGAGCAGTCGTGATATTGGCAACCAGTGTAGGGATGTCGGAAATGTCCGTTGGCGTAAATAGCGTCCGAAACGAGTTCCAGTTATTTGTAGAGTACTGACATTTACGTCGGAGTTTCTTGGCATTCAAATGAAGAAGAATAGGGTAGTGATCGCTACCCCAGGTACTAGGGCCAGTTTACCATGACTTGACTACACCAGGTGTGGAGAAAGTGAGGTCTGGCGTTGTGTCTCTTTGGGAGGAATGTAGGCCCACGCGAGTGTAAACAAAAGGCTCGTTTCGCATTTGTAGGTGGCTAAACTCTATCGCTTGCTCAAGAAGCTTTCCACGGAGATCACTAGTGGGGTATCCCCAAAGCGTGCTCCGAGCATTGAAATCTCCACCGATTATGATGGGTCCAGAAAAATTCAAAGAAAGAACATGAGGAATCCAGTCGTATGTGCCCCGAACGTGCGAGGTACATTGAGGGCGATAATAGACGCAGACTAGTATAAGGGCTTTGCCACCGGGGGGGTCGATTCGGACAATTATTACCTCGCGAGATGAATCGCTAGCTTTGTCCCAATCATGCTGGACAGCTTTGCAAGACTTATGAACAAGAATAGTGGCCTGACCACTAACGCTGGGTGCTTTGTTAGGGTCTTTTGACTTGTGGGGTATGGTAGGGTGCGCGAATGAAACATAATTATGAATTTTGCATGTGCCTCTAGTTTCTTGCAACAGTAGGGCCAAAGGCTGTAGAGAAGAAATTTGGTGTTTAAGAAGAGGACCTGTTTGAGCAAAGCTGCGACAGTTCCATTGAACTATTAGCCTTTTGGGAGGAGGGGATGGCGAGAAGGACATCTACTGAGTTTCTTTTTTTCTGCGTTTGGCTTCCTCTGGCGTCATCATTCTAGTGAATTCCTGCATTTGCTGTGTGACTTGTTGGATGTATTCTTTAAGGCTGTTGAATTGTTCTTGTAACGACGTAATGCCACTAAAAGCCTTCTGGCACTCTTTGTTGTTTTGAAATCTTAGCTGCGCCTCTCGCTGCTCAAGCATCTGCTCCGTGATAAACGTGGAGGAGGCGTCAAGGCAGGCGTTTTTTTGGCGCTGAACACGAGAACGGCTTCGGCGTTCGAAACTCTTCGGTGGAGGTGGAGAAGCCGACTCCTTGCGACGCACAGATTTTCGGAGAGACCCAAGTTCTTTCTTCAAGTTTTCCAGTTCAGTGCGTAATTCATGAAGTTTTTTTTTAAGTTGTGCGTTCTCCACCATTACCGGGTGACTTGGAGGTAGAGCGTGCAAAGATTGTGCGTTATCCTTATTCATGCCAGTCACCGCAGAAGCCCACGAGACTCCAGTAGAAGCTGGGCTGGAGGCACTCATAGACCCGGATGCTGGAAAATTGTTGCGTACAGTTTGGGTTTGAGCAGTTTTCTCTTCGGCTTTCGGGACGCGGCTAGGGCAAAATTTGCTAACAGATAAGTGGCCAGTCTTCTTGTATGCCACGCAGAATTCAGTGTCAGCGCAATCATCAGCTTCCGTATGACAGCGGCCGCATTCTTTGCCGACACTGGGAGAAGGGCAGAATTTTGCCATGTGCCCGAGGTCATGACAGTTAAAGCAGACTACGCGTTTTGGGCGATATTCTGCGACCCGAACTAGCTCCATGTAGTATTTCACCATTCTCGGTAAAGTAGTCGTGTCAAAAGTTAGCACACCTCGGTCAGTCTTTCCAATCTTTTGAACACGAAGGATTTCCGCTTGTTCGCAGCGAACCCATTTCATAATGGCCTCGTTGCTTCCTGCCGGGTCTACTTGTATCACACCTCGTATGGTGTTTTTGTAAGTTTGAAGGGGTTCGATTACCACTTCAATTGATTTTGTCTTGCCATCCTGTCGAAAGGTTAGTCTGTCTACTTGAAGTAGCTTGGCCGCGTGGTTTTCGTCGTACAGTGCTATATGAGCGCTATTGGCTGCGTCGTCAAAAGTCACTGCAGCCATTTCCGCCAATTCTGCCGAGGGGGCAGTACAACCGATAGCATTGGCTATAGCGTGTCGAGGAACGCGTCTGATTCTAATTTTAGCTAGAGGTCTCAACTGCAGGTTGATTCGTGATCGACTTACCCGGTCGCTGCGTGTGGGTCTCTTCTTTTTGGCTAGAGGAACTCGCTGCCAGCCTTCTTCGTCGTCGAGGTCATGCTGCATCTGGTCGTCTTGCGAGTCGTTGTCTTCACCTTCATCCTGACGGGAGCGTGTATTCGACGGCATGGTCATGGGGTCTGATGGGCCGTTCGTGTCTTTGTGCAGCATCGCGCTTCATGCGTCTTGGAAGAGACGCAGTGCCCACTCGATGGCTTCAATGGTGCCGGTTGAGATCTCGCAGCAACCCCCGCAGGCACAGCCGCCGCCAGGTAAGCGGCCGCCGCGGCGCCGGTAGCCGCTGTTGCAGGTATGCGAGTTTTGGAACGCCGCTGGTGCGTTAGGCCTAGCCGCCGATCCGAGGAATCCGAAGCCGTTGTCGAAGCACTCGGTGGTCCTAGGGGCCGAATCTTCGTGTCCAGGTGTTCAGCACATGTTCACGAAGACTCGTACTCACTTTAAAATCCAGGATACTAAAAAGTTCGCCAACCCAGATCGAAATTACAAGAGCCCGCACACGAGGCTATTGCACGCCGCGGCCCCCGGGCGGCGTCTAAGAGAATATATTTAATTAGGCCAAGTAGTGACTCCGGTTCCTAACCACGAGGTAGAGGTAATTAGAAGGATAACAATGGGGTGGAGTGCATACGGTTGGTTTTCTCAGATAATGAATGGAAGCCTGGCACTGTCCCTGAAGAAGAAAGTGTGTGACAGCTGCATATCAACAGCGCTCACCTACGCGGCCGCAACTTGGAGGCTCACTAAAAGGGTTCAACTTAAATTGAGGATGACTCAGCGAGCAATGGAACGAAAGGTGATAAATGCAGCATTAAGGGACAAGGAGAGAGCGGAGTGGGTCAGGAAACAAATTCGTCGTAAGGACGTATTAGTAGCAATTAAGAATAAGAAATGGCTGTGGGCAGGGCATGTAATCCGAAGGCAAGATAGCCGTTGGTTATTAAGGGAACAGTGTGGTTAGGTTAGACAAGGGTAGATGGTCAGATGAGATCAAATTGTTTGCGGGGATGAATTCGACGCAGTTGGCACAGGACCGGAATAATTCGACATCTTTAGAGAGGAGAGAGAGAAAGACTTTATATACGGCCAGCAGGGAGTGGGAGGTCGGGATGCGCAGAGCCTCCACATCCAACCCACGTTCATGACATCTTCGGGACTAGGCCCCACCGGCGTCGGCGTGAGCGGTGCGCGAAAGGTACTCGGGAGTTCGTAACTTTCCCCCCCGTCTGCGACTCGCTCCGCTTCTGCCTGGCGAGAGCAGCCTCGAGCTGCTGGACGCATAGAGTTTGTGCGTCCGGGTCCGTCGAATATATGGCACTTGTTATGGTGTCCGGCAGCCGGCCGTAGAGGTCGGCAGCTTCCACGGGGTGCACTGCACATTCCCACAGGATGTGGCACAGAGTTGCGCGATGTTGCCCGCACACACTACACACGTCACTGGCGTGCACGTCCGGGCACACGTGACGCGCGAGCGCCGGCGTGATCACTGACTCTGTTTGTAGTTGGCGTAGTAGCACTGCCTGCTGTCGTGTTAGTTCCGGGTGGGGCGCCGGAGCGGTGCGCCGGCAGAGCCTGTACCACTCTAGCACCTCGTCTTACGTTAGGAGGGGCTCCGGGTCCCACTCCACGTCGTCGTTGTCGTCTTCGTCGTCATTGTCTTCGCGTTGGCCTCCCTCTGTCGCGGAGCTCGGCAGGGGGGACGAGACCGCCGCCGCGCGGTTGGTCAGTCCTCGCGCGGCTGCGTCCGCCGTCTCGTTGCGGGTGGGGAGACCGTCGCCCACGTTGCCTCTGATGTTGGTGTGCGCCGGGAGCCACCGAAGGTGGGTGGCCGGCACCGCTCCACTGATCACCGCAATGCACTTCACCGCGCGCACTGCACTTTCACTTACGTTGTTCTTGGCGTAGTTCGCGATGCCCGGCCGCGAGTCACAGAGCACTGTGGTGCACTGCGGATCCGTCAGCGCCAGCGCCATCGCCGTCTCCTCCGCCTGGCTGGCGGACGGCACGCGGACGATGCAGGTGCTGTATATTTCTCCCGTGGTGGCGCGGACCGCCATCGCTATGTAGGCATCGGGTCGGTCGGTGTACCGGGCGGTGTCCACGTACAGGGCGCCCGTGTCGTTGGCGTGCATTGCGGCGAGAACACTGGCCCTCGCCTCTCTGCGACCGCGTTTGCGATCGGGGTGGACGTTGCGGGGCAGCGGGAGGATCCGGAGGCCTTAGACCTGCAGTGGATGTAGATAGGCTG
This sequence comes from Haemaphysalis longicornis, assembly GCF_048455015.1. NCBI lineage: Eukaryota > Metazoa > Arthropoda > Arachnida > Ixodida > Ixodidae > Haemaphysalis > Haemaphysalis longicornis. The sequence goes on from NW_027526203.1 coordinate 58,867,054, forward strand.
TAACGATGATGACGTTGTTGTTGCTGTTGAGGATGATGATAGTGATGGTGATGACTGTGGTGTAATTGCTGCAGGCCGCTGGACTAAATCGCTAGCTACACATGCATTAGCCCTTTAGCACAGCACCTCGTGACCTTTCTGGAAGGTGACTGGCAATATTGGGGGAAGAAGTGTTTCCGCGAGGTTAGTCTACCCCGTTTCCAGTGGTTTCAAACAATAGGGTTATTATTCATGCCAGTTTTCAAGACCTTTGTACTTGGAGATATTCGTTGTTACAAAAGGTTATTACAATGTTTTGCATGTTAATGTTTGGTTGTTATATGAACTGTCTTTATGTCAATCTATTGTTTGTAACCGACTTCAAATTGTTCCTGTGTTTCTGTAACTGCTAGCCTTCCGGCTGTGTTAATTTTGTAGCAACAGGCGCTGCAATTGTTTAATCATTTCCGATTGTTATGTCGTATCGTTGATACCTGGATTTTTTAGCAATCAATTGATCTTTTTAAGCGGGTATCTTTTAAAAGCCTCCTAGTGGGTAGGTGACGCCTTGGCACTGTGTTTGGATGTGTGCATATCAAGGCTGCCGTGGCTAAATAGCGTGACCGCGAACAAGCTAGGAAGGAAAACCGGGCCCCTAAACTGCTCTTCATTTATAACAGTTGCACCTAATGTAGCTCTCGTCCCTTATTTTAATTTCTGGGAAAATATATGAGCTAAATGCTAAATTCCCTAATACATCATAGGACCTGTCACCTGCAATTACGGAGGAAGAACGTGTATCGAAGTCCGAGGACACAAACCTACACCCGAAGATACCGAAGGCTGGACAGCTACCCGCAAGAGAATTAAGCAGATCGCCACTCCAGGGGAGCGGCTCGGGGAGCTCAACGCCGCCATTGACCAGTAGCCTAGACCGAGTGATAGGGCTACCTTCGCCAAGCGGGTGACCACGTCGATTACGAAGGCAGCACGCATGCCGGCGGCTATGCCGAATGAGGACATCAAGGTCGTTATGCGGCCGCGCGGCGGCCTGAACGTGTCGAGAAGGGAGCCCTCGATCATCATGTCGGTCGTCATGACGGCGGCAGGAATAACGAGGGAGCAAGCCAAGGAAGACACCATTTGCACGCAAGCGGCACAGAACACCATCGTGGTCAGCACGCCAGACGAATGGTGAGCCGGAATGTGCTCCAAGATCAAGGCCCTATCGGTCGGGGGCTCGGCGTTCGAGGTCAATGCCTACCGAACGGCGCCGGACGGCACGGTGAAGGTGGTTATCCGCAGCATCGCAATCGAGGACACCCCGGCGGAGATCAACGAGAACATCGTTAACCCGTACAACCCGCTGGCGCGGATGCGCACAGGATAGGAAACACGATTACGGTGATAGTCCTATTCACGGGACAAAAGGTACCCAATTACGTCAAGTACGGCTCCAGGTTGGTGCGCTGTCGGCTCTACCACAAGCACTTCGAAGTGTGTAGGCAGTGCATAAAGGTGGGACACAGGAGCGACGTGTGCCCGTACCCCAACACCAGAGTGTGCTTCACCTGCAGTGCGCGAACCCCGGCGCCGAACACGAGCGGGAGTGCAAGCCCCACTGCAAGCTCTGCGGAGGGCAACACCCGACGGGCGAGAGGGAATGCAAAAATAGGTATAGGAAGCCGTACGTGGTCCCGAAACGGCAGTGGCAACGCAAGGTCGAAGCTACAACGCAGCAACGGCAACCACTTATACCGGACCCGGTGAGTTTCCCACCGTTAATCCAGAGACGAAAATCGAGGCAGCGAAGCAGCAGCCGACGCAGGAACAAGAGCAGCAGCGCCAGACGCATCAGCAGTGCCAGCCGCCGGTGACGAACGCCGTCGCAGCCGAAGAAACGTGTTGCCTGGGCCGACGCGGTCAAGATAGCGCCCACGACGAGGCAGCAATACCAGCAACAGCAGCAGCCCAATCCCAAGACCCAAGACGAAAACGGCGCAATTACGTCCTCACGAGCCGAGAACGAAAACCTAAAGCAGAAAATAGTCGACCAAGACGCGACCATCAGAAAAATTAACGAGAAGCTTGCTATGTTAATCTCGGTGCAGCAGTAGCAGCAGCAGCAACAGCGGCAGCAGTACCAACCGCCACCGCCAACGCTGCAACAGCAACCGCCTCAACCTCAACCACAGCCGGGACAAGAAAGGAGACAAGAACTAACCACCGAGGACGAACCGGAGCCTAAAATCGACCACAGGGCGGCCCGCACGTCGGCACCGAACCCCAAGGGACTGGCTGTCGACGGAGCCAAGGACCACAGAATTAACGCGAGATTGGACAAACTGGAGGACCGGATGGACCGGCTAGAGCAAACGCCAAAGTCACCCAAGAGCGCCTCACGGCACGCGAACAAACTGCCCAGGTTACAAACGAGCGCCTCACCGCACTCGAGCAAGTGGTCCAGGGCCTGCAGATCGCCTTCACGCAAATGCAAGCTCAAGTACAAGCACAAAAACGAGGATTGGAAACCCACATCATTGCCAAAACTGCCACAATTATGGATCGGACAACCAGCAGTAGTACAGCAACAGCTACCACAGCAACAGCCCACCCAGTGCCAATGGAACTGCAATTGTTTCCTAAGGAAGAAAGCGATACTACAACACCACCTACAGCACCTAGCAAGAAAGCCAGACGTCATACTAATCCAAGAAACACACTGCGAAGAACCGCCGAAGCTCCCTGGTTACCGTGGACACGCGGGCCCACCGAGTGGGAAAGGGGTCACGACGAAAAGCAGTGGACACATGGGCAGAGATGTCAGCACCTTCGTCCGCAAGGGCATTACCTTCGCCGAACACGACATGGTGACCAACAGCACAGTCGAACACTGCGCCGTGGAATTGATAACGGGCAATAAAATGATAACGAGCAATAAACGGACGAGCAACCCGAAATCGAAGACAGAGAAGTGAATGGACTCCGTAACGAAGAGGGCGGAGAAGGCAACCACGGAAATCGAGACGGACGACAACATGGACAGGATGGATAGCCGACTGGCCCACCTCCTGCTAGCCAAAAAGTCCCTAAAAGAGCGCTGGCTGAAGCAACGCACCAACAGACGGCTGCGAGAAAAAAATCGCCGAGCTCAACAAACAGATAGGGAAGCGCTGCAGGGTGTTGTCCGCCCAGCCATGGAGCCAGGCCTGCAACGAAGCCGACTGACAAATGCACACGGTAAGTCGTGAAAACGCAGCACACCAACCTCGCCGGAATACTCCACAGGGCCGTCCAGCAACTGGGAGAAGACGAGGTCAAGAAGTGACTGGACGCCAAGTACCTGCCGACCACCCTGAAGGAGAATCACCCGGGGTACCGAGGCAAAGAAAACGCGACGCTACACAGAGACATAGAGACGTGGGAAGTCCGCGACGCCCTGCAGAATCGCAATAGAAGATCCGCCACCTGCCCCGAATGGGTTACCAACAAGGCGCTCAGGAACCTCAACGACGCAGCTGTGGAAGCCTTCAAGAAATACTTCAAGTGCTGGAGAGCCGGCCGCACTCCTAAACAGTGGAAGACGGCCAAAACGATTCTAATCCCGAAACCCGGCAAGCCACCCGGTATAGTGAACCTCCGACCGATCTCACTTACGTCGTGCGCTGTAAAATTCCTGGAGCACGTCCTCATGAACAGGAGGCAACATTACCTAGAAGACTCAGAACGGTACCCCAACTCCATCATAGGGTTTTGGGGCCAGCTCACAAAGCAAGACGCCATGATTCTACTAAAGCACGAGATCATTGACGATGAAACGAAGACCAAGGACAACAGGGCCGTGCTCGGACTGGACCAGCAGAGCCAATTCGACAAGGTCCGACACTCTGCCATCTTATCTCACGTTTCCCGGCTCGACATGGGCCGAATAACGTACGAGTATATCAGGGACTTTCTAGGAAGCAGGACGACGAAGATCTGTGTGGGTGACCTCCAACAACCGCTGAAGAGGCTCGGCAGCGTCGGTACGCCGCAAGGCTTGGTCATAACCCCGCTGCTGTCCAACCTCGTGATGATCGGCGTGGCCAATTGGCTGGAGCGGGTGACGGGTGTCCGCCACGCCATGTACGCCGACGACGTCACGCTGTGGGTCACGGGGGAAGCGACAGTCACATAGAAACGACGGCGCAAGAAGCGGTCGACGCCATAGAAGAACAACTGCAAGGGTCGGGGCTTGTCTGTTCCTCATCCAAGTCGGAACTACTGGTGCTTCCTCCAAAGAACGCGAGCTGAAAGAGGAAGTACGACGAAGACAACGACCACGCTAACTCCAAGATCACCGTGCGCACGGAAAGTGGGCAAGTCATTCCGGAGGTCGACAAGATCAGAGTGCTCGGAATTGTTATCGAGAAGAATTGCGTCAAAGGCACGACGGTCACCAAGCAAGCGACGAAAGCAGACGCGGCAATGCGCCTCGTCAGAAGGGTCTACAGCAGAAAAGGAGGGATGAAGGAACAGAACCTCACGAGGCTCGTCCAGTCCGTCGTCATTAACCACATAGCGTACGTGCCCGCATTTCACAACTGGCGGCCGAGCGAATGCGCAAAGATCGACGCAGTCATACGCAAGGCGTACAAGACGGCGCTCGGGCTCAGGAGGAGCACGAGCAGGGACAAGTCCTCGGCCCTAAACAAGCACAACACCCTGGATGAAATAGCACAAGTCCATCGAGTGGCGCAGCTCGAGAGACTATCTCGAAGTCCAGCAGCAGTACAGCGGAATAGCAGAAGTCCAGCTCGAGGCGCAGCTCGAGAGACATACTACGGCAGCTGGGCCTGGTGCCCAAGGAGAGCAAGACGACGAGCGGGGAAACATTACCCAAAGGGGCGTGACGACGGTTCACCGTGTGTCCGATACCTCGGAACATGAACCCCGAACACAACAGAGAACGGCGACTGGCAAGAGCCAAGGCCCTGGTGGACCTGCACGCCAACGACAGCGGGGCCGCGTACGCGGACACGGCGAAGCACCAAAACCAGAAAGAAGCCTACACGGCGGTGGTGATAGAAGCAACGACGGGCAACACGAAGGCGGCGGCGAGCATCCGCGTTGGGAAGCCGCAGCAGGCAGAGGAGGTGGCCGTGGCCGTGGGCATCACCGATCCCGGCTGCAAAACGGTGCTGTGCAACTCCAGGAGGCAGTGAGGAACTTTGTGAAGAATAGTGTGTGCAGTGAGGCCGCACGCATCTTGCGCAAGGCCGAAGCCAACGGCAGCAGTGGTGGTGTGGTGATCAAGTGGTTCCCGGCCCACATGCATAAATCCATGGCGGGCCAGGGAGGGAACGCAAACCACAACGAGACCGCAAACGCCGTTGCGCGAGGACTTGCCAGCCGCGCGACGACGACCAGCCAGGCCGATTCCGACGACGTAGTAGTGGGCAACGACGACGACGGTACCAAGGACTCCATGACCAGTTACAAAGACGCTGTAAAGTGGTACAGACTCAATAGAAGGACGATGCCGTCCCATCACCCCAGGCTCACTCGGGAAGAAGCACTGCTATACAGACCGTTGCTGATGGACTCCGTGATAACCGCCGTGCAGGCGAAACACATATGCCCAATGGTGTACGAAAGTGACTTGTGTAGACTGCGCGCGAAGGAGCGAGCCATGATGGCTCATCCTGCGGGACTTTAGGGTAAACGCGAGAAATGCAGCCAGGATGACGACGATCCCGCCGCTGCTAGAAGCAGCGACGTGGACATACGACTACAACATTCAACTACAGGTCGTACAGCAGATATCGGCGGCCCTACAGAGGCAGCGACCGAGCGACGCCGAGGGTGAGGCCCGTCCGCCGACGCCGAGGGTGAGGCGCTTCCGCACCCGTGAGGCGGAACTCAGGAGCAAACCTCTGGGGTCGGCCGGGATGACGTTCAGCCCGCGTCCTGCGACGACAAGCCCGCCAAGCTGAGGGAGGTCTAAACCGATCTGCAGGCGATCTAAATAATATTGTTCTCTCTCTCTCAACTTTCCTTCTTTTCTGCTGACATCAAGAGAACGACCGCCGAGCCAGGAGTCGAATGCATATCCTACACCTGAACAGCACAAAGCCTTACCCACTGAGTGAGCATGGTTTGGTTTTCACTCAATCTGACGCCGAAGGTACGACATTGCGTCCCCAGCTAAAACAGGGGAAAAGATTAATGCCATTGCTGAAAACTCAAGATACGTGTACATCATAACCCGAAACGAAATGAACTAATATCGATAATATAGCATGTAATGACAGGATTTTATAAAGTACTTTTCGATATTGCCGCGATTCTGGCGCAGCCTGAAGCTTTCTTTGGAAAACGACAGATGGCACCAACAGCTAAGTTAAAAAGGACCTCCAAAATCGGTACGTAGGTCGTCTTAGACAACGATCCCGTAAAAATGCTCGACGTGGCTATAGAGGCAAGCTGCAGAGATCATGTCCAAATGAGGAAAATACAAAATATCTTTAACCAATTGCCAACATTATAAATACCGTAACCTAGAGAAGAGAAGGAATGAGAAACACGATGACTCATGCAGCCAGTGATTCTCGGGGGGTACTGCAGAGCCTGCCGATTAAGATTGCCAACACCTAAAGAAACCAATAAACACCCCCATTAGGATAGAGTATAAGGCAACTTCAACATGGTAATTTTTAAATAACACCCGCGGAACCTCGACGGTAACAAACCAGATTAGCAGAGACGGGTCTAGAGGAAGGGGAAGACCATTAACTGAAAGCAGAGATAAAATAATAAAATTCGGGATCAAGGAATAAACTCGAGCAACACAGGACAAAATCGGATTACGGTAAGCGCGAGAAGCCTTCGTCCTGCACTGGACCTAAACACGCTATTGTTTTTGATGATGATGACAAAAAGGTCCAAATTTGGGCGTTCAAAAAGCCCTTCCAGTAATCAGAGAAAGTACTCCCCTAGAGCCAAGCAGTGGCTGTGAAAAGAAAGTCCGGACGGCTCATCGTATGGAAGACAGTCAACCCTGGAAAGGAAACAAACGAATGGAGGCCATGAAAAACGTGTCACCGATCCAGCGACCCCGCATAAAAACTGCTTCCTGATAAAAACACTCACACTCTCACTCTCACTCACTCACACTAACACTCTCACTCTCACTCACACTCACATTCAAACTCTCATTCTCACTCACACTCTCACTCTCACTCACACTCACACTATCAGTCAGATTCACACTCACACTCTCACTCTCACTCTCACTAACACTCACACTCTCACTCTCACTCACACTCACACTCACACTCACACTCTCACTCTCACTCACACTCTCACTCACACTCTCACTCACACTCTCACTCACTCTCACTCTCACTCTCACTCACACTCACACTCTCACTCTCACTCACACTCACACTCTCAGTCACATTCACACTCACACTCTCACTCTCACTCACTCTCACTCTCACTAACACTCACACTCTCACTCACTCACACTCACACTCACGCTCTCACTCACACTCACGCTCTCACTCTCACTCACACTCACACTCACACTCACGCTCTCACTCTCACTCTCACTCATACTCTCACTCTCACTCACACTCACTCACACTATCAGTCACATTCACACTCTCACTCTCACTAACACTCACACTCCCACTCTCACTCACACTCACACTCACGCTCTCACTCTCACTAACACTCACACTCTCACTCACACTCACGCTCTCACTCTCACTCACACTCTCACTAACACTCACACTCTCACTCACACTCACACTCACACTCTCACTGTCACTCTCACTCACACTCTCACTCTCACTCTCACTCACACTCACACTCTCACTCTCACTCACACTCACACTCTCACTCTCGCTCACACTCACACTCTCGCTCTCGCTCTCGCCCTCGCTCACACTCACACTCTCACCCTTACTCTCACTCACACTCTCACTCTCACTGTCACTCACACTCACACTCACACTCTCAGTCACATTCACACTCACACTCTCACTCTCACTCACACTCACACTCACACTCCCACTCTCACTCTCACACTCACTCAGTCACACTCACACTCACACTCTCACTCTCACTCACACTCTCACTCTCTCACTCTCACTCCCACTCACACTCACTCTCACACTATCACTGTCACTCACACTCTCACTCTCACTCTCACACTCACACTAACGCTCTCAATCTCACACTCTCAAACTCTCACTCTCACTCTCTGTCTGTCTCAATCTCTGTGAGGCCATGTGAGTTCTGAATTCATTTTGAGTTCTCAGCCCATTGTGAGTTTTGAGTACATTTTGAGTTTTGAGTCCATTTGGAGTTTGAGTGCATTTTGAGTTTTGAGTACATTTTGAGTTTTGAGTACATTTTGAGTTTGAGTACATTTTGAGGTTTGAGTACATTTTGAGTATTGAGTTCACTTTGAGTTTGAGTACATTTTGAGTTTTGAGTCCATTTTGAGTTTTGAGTTCATTTTGAGTTTGAGTACATTTTGAGTTTTGAGTCCATTTTGAGTTTGAGTTCACTTGAGTTTGAGTACATTTTGAGTTTTGAGTCCATTTTGAGTTTTCAGTTCATTTTGAGTTTGAGTACATTTTGAGTTTTGAGTCCATTTTGAGTTTGAGTACACTTTGAGTTTGAGTACATTTTGAGTTTTGAGTACATTTTGAGTTTTGAGTCCAAATTGAGTTTGAGTACATTTTGAGTTTGAGTACATTTTGAGTTTGGATTACATTTTGAGTTTGAGTACATTTTGAGTTCTGAGTAAATTTTGAGTTTTGAGTCCGAGTGAGTTCTGAGTTTTGAGCTCAATGTGAGTTTGAGTTTGAGTGAGCGCAGATGTGCTGCTCAGCATTGAGTCTGAGTTTGAGTGAGTGGTGATTCGAAAAAAAAATTGTGAGTGAGCTTGAGTGAGCCGCGCCAACTTTGCCGAGGTATGTCCAGGAATCATCTTTAAAAACTGAAAGGCCATTACGCTGTTGGCTGTGGGAAGAATATCTAAATGCTCCCGTGATATACTGTATTCTAGCTTGAAGAAAGAAACGTCACCTGAATACCCGGACGCAAGCGGTCTGGAAGAGAACAAAGCTCCTACGAACGGGCGCGCGAACTCATACACCGTGTCCTCGCCACCACGACTACCACACTTCCCTTCTTTAAAAATGTAAAAACGTCTCCTCATCCTAGGCCGAAGAGAATCATCCTTGCCGGAAGGGTTTTCAATGCCAAAGAAAGGTAAACTTCTTCGAGGATAAACCAACACAAGTATCGATATTTCTATATGGGCGAAGATTTTTTATGGGAACATCAGACATTAAACTAAACCTGTGCTGTGTTCAGAGAAACATGTATCCTCTTCCAAGCAGCCTAGCTGTGCCTAAGTTCTACTTATTCAAGTACAGCTAAAACATTACATATATTACTTCTATCGATACTTGGTAGGAACCTCTGACCAGCTCGTTATTTCAAGGCTAGTGGGATGTTATTGGGAGGGCAAGGGAAGGAGCGGTTGCATCTGGTGCCCTACATTTCTTGTTCACCTTAAGTTTCCTATCATATAATTACCCCTTTTTCTTAAACATCGAGGAAGTTGTTCTCTGTCTCTGCGTCTCTGTTAGCAAAAAAAAAAGCAAACTCGTTCACTCCGGTACAGACATCAAAGAAAAATAACTTTAACCATTCACAGCGCGTTCTTCTCGCTCAAGCTGACCATCACACCGAAGCCGCTACGGTTCCCCCTCATATCCTAACGGATGGGAAAACCAGCGAAAAAAACATGCGAACCCAAAGCAAGGCGGAGGGCCTGTGTCTCTCCTGTGCCAGGGGGATTAAAAACCCTTGCTGGTAGTCTTTCTTTATTGAGCTTGGCGCTAGACCTATGCCTGGGTCGGTTTTGACATGTCAGACGAAGCTTTGAGTTAGATTTAGCGGAAGGCTTAGGTTTGTCGAGGAGGTGGCTTTTGAGCTGTCGGTTCTCTGTATGGAGATGGCAATTTTTATGTTCGGAGTTGTTGAATATCAAAATGCTTTGCGGCCAGCTGGCAAATTGTGGAGGTCAAAGATGTATCCTGGTGCTCCTGGCATTGGATGGGGTGGTATCGGAATGATCCGCCGATACTGAATTACCTTTAATGCGGTTAGCACAAGATGCACCCCACCATGTGCACCCCACACAAGATGCATCCCATTGAGGGCTGTTGGCTGGTAGGGTGGGAGATCTACTGGGCACGTGGGCTTTAAGGCAATGTGTCCAAATGTTTTACACGAAACACGGTAAATTTGATCCCATAACCATCATCGTCCAAGTGAAGTTTGCCACAGGAGTTACAGAGTGCCTCTGTCGGGAAGCAGTGAGCCATGTGTCCAACCTTGTGGCAGTTATAACAAACTACCCGTTTGGGCTGCTACGGAGAGTCTTTCGCAATGGACATATAAACTTTTACTACCTTTGGTAGCGTAGGTGTGTCGAATTGAACCAAGACACGGTGTGTGCAGCCGAGACGGGTACAAGACAGGATATTGGTCTGTTAGCAGTGAAGCCACCGGAGGGTTTTTTCGTTTGTTTCATGGACTCTATTGTGATGATCCCCATGGAAGTGTTGGGCCTGTACGGAGATACTTTGGTCTCTAGAGGGACGTTCTGATGGGCACCATTGAGGTCGAAATGGCTTGACGCAGCAAGGAGTAGTCTCAATTATCTTATAATTTCCGTGCAGGCTGGCATTACGGACATTCGTTGTGACCATTGGGCGCGCCACGCCAATCACAAAAATATCAAAACATTTTCCCACCAATTTAGTCACGTGAGAACAACAATTGAATTGATTATTCAGAAACTGGCCAAGAAAGAGCCCTTCCAGAAACCCCCTCGCGAAGTCCCACGCAACCCACCGAGCCACAACGTTAGATGCACACCGACTACATCACACTGGGACTGCTGACGCTTCTGTGGGCCACAAACTATTGTGAGGCAGCCAATAAAACAAATTCAAACCCTCTCTATGCTCCTACAAAAACACGCTTTACCCATGACTTGGCTGGGTATGTAATGCTTGCCGCCGCCTCCATAACTCATCGCAGTCGACTTGGTTGTACGACCCCTTCAGTTCTCTCCGGTTACACTGCAGTTCCGGTGTCTTTCTCCGCAGGTGTCCAGCAAATTATTTTTCGCAAATTCAACTCAAGCAGTCATGAAGTCGTCGCGGTGCAAACCCGCATACCTACCGGCAAGGCTGTTATCGTGGCCACTGCATATTACACACGTGTCAAGTCAACGTAACGTAGCTTCACATTCGCCTGGCTTCCTGCTCATTACCCAATTTACTGGTACCCCCATCCTTCTAGGTGGCCTCTTCAATGCACTGAGCACTACGTGGGGCTACGGCCACACATATTCTCGACGACAAGCGGTAGAAGACGTTGCCACTCCAATCTCAATTTAATCGATGAACATGTATTACCACTCAAGTTCGCCTTGAACAATTGGAATTCTGAATAGCATTGTTTTGCGACTTCGATGCATTCTTGTGAATGTGTACAATCTATTTCTAATAGTGTGGCACGTGTATTGCGAGTTTTTGTAACTTTGGTGAATTCCGGTATTTGTTCAAACTATTTTGATCAGTGTACCATGTGTATTGGGCCTAATTTTTTTGCTTGTGATGCCCCTCCTTCTTGGGCCCTTCAATGGGCTTGCAGTACGTTTTAAATAAATAATTCTATTGAGCAAGATATGATTCCAGACTATACCCAGGCTACTCCTGGCCTTACTCGCAAATCGTTACCGTCCTCTACCTCTTGGGGCAGCGATCACCTACCTCACCATACTTATCCATCTTAGTGGGACGAAGTTTCGCCAACGGAAAACCATGAACCACTTTGATTTGTATAACTTTCGAGATGCTATAATGCATGCACCTCCGTCAAATTAATTAGGCGACTTTTACTTCTTAAACATCATGACCTAGCACAGGAGAACATCGAGTGTGCTCAGAAAACACCCTACATGGACAAACGCTAGGCTAACCTTTGGAAAAAGGTAGATCACCTCATTCGCACCTACAGATACAATAGAAGATGCAAGAAAGATATAGAAAAAGGCCAGAAAATACCAATTGATTACAGCTTATCAAAAAAACAATCTTACTCATGCGAGAGGCTTAGTGGCACTTTCGCGTCTCAATCGCAACCTTACCCAGAAGAGCAAAAAAAAAACCCCTCTTTTTGCTACCCTAACCCTCACCGCAGACCCGTCTACAGAGAAGCGGCGACTTATAATTACTTTTTCCCAATGCATCCACATCCCCCCGCTACACTTCCAATTATTGATATCCCTCACCGTGACCCTGACCTGGACTCAATTTTACAGTGGCCGAGTTGCGCTTCAGAAAGGGCCAGGAACGGTCTCATTCTGGTCTAGGTTATGACGGTGTGACGCGGCAGGACCACGCAACCTCTCATCTGAGGCCTTCGAAAATCTCTTAGCCCACATCAATGACCTCTGGGAGAAGAGCAAAGTGCCAGAACACTTTAAACTAACACTTATCGTTCCCATCTCTAAACCGAACAAGCCTTCCAGTGAAATGAACAAGCTAAGGTTGGTCTCCCTCATGCCTGTCATTTGCAGATTGATTGAGCGGCTTATCAACCTATCTTGAAGACGGAAGCGCTTACAAAACAGGGACGAAAGTAGAAAAAACATAGACGACACGGCGCTAACTCGCAACTATTTGTTTATTGAAAAGAAACACAAATATATACTTTCAAAATCTCACGTAGTGCGTTCATCTCGCCCAACACAAAACCATGAAAGTCACTTCTTACAGGGATGAAATACATTGTGCGTTCTACTGCACTTATCAACCGATTATTTAGAATATGTAGAGCCGTTTTTGCACCAAGCCAAAGCAGGATTCCGGCCCAATGTTGACACGCATGATAGCCTCTGGCTTCTGCGCATTCTAATTAACCACCACCACTACATTCACGCAATGCCTGATCTCATAACGGTGGTTGACCTGTGAAAGGTATTTCACAACGTCAGCCACTAGGGGAACTAGGGCACGTGTATTCTAGGAGCACTGGAACGTGCCTACCATAGTGGCCACACGCAAAACAGGATTACAGCTATTTGTCAAAGCCACCATGTACTCCTCCACGGGGCGCGCCCTGAATGGGAACCCGGGACTTGCTGCCTCTACCGCGGGGTTCCCCAGTCCCTTTACTTGTCCTCCAGAAACTTGGAGGCTCACTGCGAGGGTTCAGCTTAAATTGAGAACGCCTCAGCGGGTAATGGCGGGGAAGATGATCGCTGTAACATAAAGGGACAAGAAGAGAGCGGAGTGGGTAAGGGAAAAAACGCGTGTTAAGGACATGTCAGTAGAAATTAAGACGAAATGGACGTGGGCAGGGCATGTAATGCGAAGGCAAGATGACCGTTGGTCATTAAGGGTAACAAACTGGATCCCCAGAGAAGGCAACCGTTGCAGGGGGCGCCAGAAATTTAGATGGGCAGATGAGATCAAGCAATTTGCGGGGATAAATAGGTCGCTGTTAGCACAGGACCGGGGTAATTGGAGATTAATGGGAGAGGCCTTTGCCCTGCACTGGGCGTATATCGGCTGGTGGTGATGATGATGATTATGACGACTTGCCATCCTGGAAATGAGCAGAGTAGCTCGAGAACTTGAAATTGAATTAGGCCCCCGCCTAACCATATACGCTGATTGATATCACGGTTTGAACGCAAGCGGCTGTCTTTGATTTTTTAGTGGGCAAGGTTTTTGAGCGGCGTACCGACCGCCACTTATCTTTGAGCTCAATCTGGCTTACCTAGGTCTACAACTCGCGCCTAGGAAAGCCCAGTTTCTGGCATTCAATGGTTGTAAGGTACCCAATCGACCCCAATAAATTACCGTCAACATAGTTCACAGCGACGCATCGGCTTCAACTGAGCCCACTACACTACTAGGCCTTCCAATTGAAGAAAAACAGCCCCGACATTTGGCTAAAAAATTAAAACATAAAATGAATGCAACGCCACAATCCATCTGTCGACTGTCTAATAAAAATGTGGTGGTCCATCACAGAAATCCATCTTGAATATAGTCATGGCTCTCACTGTGAGCACCCTCACTTACGGTGCAACGGGTCATGACCTCAACAAGACCCAATTCAAAACCATTCAGAGGCTACATCTGGCGACCCTCTGGACATTCAATGGCTCACCAAAGCATACAAACATTGGTAAACGGGAGCAAGCTGTACCTCTTCATCCTATTGAAGCCAACATTCCGGAAGAAAAAGTCCAGGCAGGCTTCAAAAGGTCTTTCATACACCAGGGACACGCCTTAGTCGCGTTAAAAGCCAGGACACCACCTGTACTTACCGGCTCCCCAGTCCCGATAGCACCCACGCGGCGATGAGCCTTTGATATTTATACCCAAAGTAAACGTATATGGTGGCAGTAGCAGCAGCGATTCGAGTGCCTCCAGAGAGACCGCCTTCAGAACGAACTGAACATTTTCATGGACGCAACCCTAAATCATTACGGCACGGGCTGTACTTGGATATGTCCTAAGGGCCCCGTTCTCCCACGGTACACCACCGTACTTGTCAGAGCACTTTCAAGCCTGAATGAAGAACTATACGTCACTAACTACACCTTGGCAGCTGTCGCCTTCGATTGCGACCCACCTCTTCCGCACTCCATAGGCATCCTCACAGATTGTTACGAGGCCCTCGCAGCTTGGAGATCACATATTTTAATCCATCTCGCCATTCATGACATTTCATGTCAAATTCAACTCTTGCCGCTGAAAACTACCGGCACCCGATTCGACTGATTATCTAGCCATGAATAGAGATGCAAGCGGTTCACAAATAAAAATGGGCATTAGAAAAAAACACGTTTTTTTTAAGCATGTAGCAATATTTGAAGCAATTTTGTAACAATTTTTGCAGCATGTAGCAATTAACATGTACCATGTAACATACTCTTTTAAGTGTTAACGCAAAACTTTTATTGGACACCTAAGTCTTTTAAGTTATTTGACTGCGAAACCAGCGATGACTGAATACTTCTTCACTGCTGCATCGAATTTGCGGTGCCTTCTTGTTCACCTGTCATACGGCACGTATATGGTTAATTATTGCTGCCTCCTTGCATGGTACAGGGTAAGGGTAGTTACCACACTTGGTTAAACGCCTTGATAAACCGACATTCGAATTTCATCGGGACCCAAAAGAGTCTCTATGTATATACTTCACTTATTTTTCTTTTTACATACACCGTAATTTGGTTTCCTTCCAGTAGTCAACAGAAGCTACAATCAATTTTCACATTTGATGTGACATCCAATGTGTTCGCCTCAAGAACTATGTCTAATTATAATACGAGTGGGCGGAATCGTCTTTCTTAACTGTTTTATAATTTTCCGAAAAAGAACGTGAAAAACGTTTTCTCATGGCCCGAAAATTTCCCGAAACCTTGCATCTCTATCCACGAATCATTTTCTGCAGGCGAACAGGCGGCTGACGAGAGGCCCCCTCCCAACCTTCACTCGTGCTTTGCGTAAGGCCTTCCCAGTTTCCTTCGCCCTCCCCAGCTATGCGGATACACACGCCCAAGCAGTGCCGACGCACCCGTATAAAAGCACAAACTCCAGCTTGTTACCTCAGCCGCTACCACCTCTTCCCCGCTCAGGCAAAACCTTGATTTACAAATTTACTGCAAACGCAGCCTACATACCCCACGCCTGTCCCCCCCTCCCCCATGGATGTCCTTACTGCCGTACCACCCCTCCATCAGACCTCACACTTTGGTGGTGGTCAGCCATTGCCAGCCACCGTACACTTAAATCTCTTAAGCACACCCCCATCCGAAACAAATTTATGTACAACTATTATCTCAATTTGCAGTTTACTGAATTAAAAGCAGTCTTGAAGGGGTTGTTTCAGCGGGTCCACCCCAGAGGGAACTGGCGAAACTGTATGAACTCCTGACTATATAGCCATTACCATGAATTGGCCCATTAAGTGCAGATTTCAAGAACTGGTACAGTTATAAACTCTAGTGATAACAACCAACAATATGTTTTTTTCTTTTCCCTTACCCTCCCCCCCCCGTTCCATGCGCCCGTCATGCGCAGTGGTGATCCCTTTGTTGTAAACATTCGCTCTTTGCTGACCTTCAGTGCTCGTGAAGCATAGATGATAAATGCTGCAACACCGTTCCAAAATGCTCCCAGGGCGTCTCAGGGCGTATTCTGAGCTCCTCCTCTGCTCCATTTGCTCCTTCCAGTCTGCTGAGTGGAGTATTGCCCAATGCTTATGCATGGTAAAAAAATTGGCCGCGTATCTGCTCCTTTCGTTGCAAATGCCGTCAAAAGACGATAGTCTTTATCGGCTTTTGCGAAGTAAATACCTCCCTTCGCTTTACCGCTCACCTCTCATGTTGTTCCTCTTGCGTCGCGCTCCTCCAAGGTAAAGACGCCAAATGTTTGATTAAATCATTCTAAATTCCCCGCGTTCCACTGCTCCAAACCGGGCGTCTCGATGCGAACGCTGCCGTACGGCGAAGACGCGCGTTAATCGATGCGCCCTACTTCAACGTTTATGGAACCGCGTTTCCCTACTCCACGTGCGTTGCAAGCAGAACGTGAAACCTATCTAGTGGAACCTGGCGTAGCTGTTGCCGGTTGCTTTCTTAAAATGGCACCAGAAGCTATAGTGGCGCGGGCGAAAGCAGGTGACGGTGGAGTGAATTCTTTTTCTGCAATTGATGAAGTATTTAATTTCGCAAAAGTCAAGCATGTTTGCATTTTTACAAAGGAACGCTGCAAATATCACTTCTGCATTGATTTGTTGTCTTATATTTGCGTAATGTCTTGTTCTTCTTTAACAATGTCGAGAAGTATGAACATTACACCGCACATAGACGGGTAGATTTAGCTGTGACTATATAAGACTATTACGCAGGCATTGTTTTGCTTTGGCCGCAAGGCTGAAACGAGTCACAGACAGACAGACGGACAGACAGACATACAGACAGACCAAAATTTCTGGGTTTAAGGAGCCCAAGAAAGATTATCGTCTTTAAAACAATTTCAGCCTTGTCCAGTGAAGGATCGAGGGAAGGAACGACTCAGAAGTTAAATAACGCTGTCGCGTGGCACATCTTAAGCGATCAGCCTAGATGTGACCTACAGGCTTTTACTCCCAACTTTAAGAGTTCAAGATGTTTTATGGTACTCTCGAGACATTAGCGAAAGAACTATGAAGTTTTTCAGCTAAAAGATCCTACCTTCAGCGGAGCGTGAGCCTCTAGCCGCAGTCGTCAGGTGCGCCCACATTCGCAAATGATGTGAAGCCACCCAATTTGTTTCCCCTATTCCGCGCGACACGAATGACGCGAGGAACATACCTCGGCAAAACTGGGGTCCACTTATTCACACTCACACAGAAAAATATATTTTTCCTAACGCACTCACTTCCCTCACCATTCGCACCCACTCGCGCTCACGCTGACCACTCCCCGTGAGTTCTCGCACTCTTTCCGCTCACGCTCACCGCTGGCCGTCACCACCCACACTCACTCGCGTTCACGCTCACCGCTCGCCATCACCACTGGCACTCACTCAAGCTCATCTATCGCCGACACCACTCGCACTCAGTCGCGCTGCCGCTCACCAGTCGTCGTCTCCCCTCGAACGCGAGTGTGTGCAGCAGACGCTTCATGGGTCATGAAACCGAACAGTATTACTGCATTGCGGCATCAGAAGGTCATCGAAATGGCATTCCTAAATGTACACACCACCGGAGAATTAATGCAAAGGTACCCCATGGCAGGAACTCAGCGAAGACATATTTCCGAAGATAAAAGCTATCCCGCCATTACCCACCATCTCAGCGAGCGGCTCCTGCGACGAATAGCCAACAGCGAGTACAAGCACAATTGTGGTGCTCACCATGGTAAGCCCCACCCATGGCGTGAGTAGTGCGAATGCACTCGCGAGTGGTGGTTTTACGCCAGTTTCTCTTACACTCGCTACTGGTGAGTGAGGCTCGGCGTTAGCGGCGCTCGCACTCGCCAGTAGTGAGCGGGGATCACTGTGCGTGTGGCTCGCATTGACTCGCACTCACACCAGACAGCCCAAAACGATGGCGAGGCTCCTTCACCCCTCACTCGTGAGTGCTGACTGGGGTGTTGGAGGGCACTCGTGAGTGGGCCTTCCGACCAATGGCGAGGAATGCAGAATTAGGCGTCTCGTGCGCATTCCATCATGCGTATTTAGTACACCCTAAATATCTGCTCATAAAAATGTGTCAGCCGTTGAGAGAAACTTTCGCGAGCTAAGTGAGGGCGATACCATAAGACCGATCCCCCTCACGCAATTGACAGGCAGCCAGTGCTCCGCACGCAACCGTAAGAGTAAGCACGGCTGAAGAGCCAACCTCAACGGCTTCGCAGGGGGTCCCTGTTGAGGTGGCCCCTGTGTCAGCTGTAGCTTTCTTACGCCATACGACCGTGTGATGAAGAGCAGCGCTGTGAGCGCGTACATACGTTTACAGGTGGCTGACAGAAGGGCTCATAGATGGCCGCGGAAGCAGCAGCCTGCTTCAACGCAATTCAGCGTACCTCCTACCCATGCTCAGAAGATGGAGGTAGGGAATCAAGGGAGCCAAAATGAGAAAGGGCTGCCAGGCAATCAGGCTGCCTTGCGATCGAAGCAGGCAGAAGGGTGCGCTGTCACGATGGCTGCGATGAGTTGTGTTCAGTGCTGTTTATTGTACCAAGGTGACAGTGTGCTGTGGACAAGGGGCACACAGCCACCATGGCTCGCCCCGCCACCATACGGGGCGAGCCGCCAAACATTTCGCCACTCTTGGAGCAATGCCGAATGTGTCCGAGAGCATGGAGTCTTCTCTCCAGAAAGCATACTGAAGAAGAAACTGCGCCTGGGCATCCTTGTCAGCATGGGGGTCCGGGAAGCGCACAGCCACTAGTTTGGCCATCGGATTCTAAAGCGTGTTCTATGGGTTTTTTTTCACTATGCTGCGTTATATGTCTACTAGGTGGCGTAAATGGCGGAAACTCGCTTGGCTTCTATCGCTTAGCGTGTAACCCGGACAGTCACTCCATTAGTTCTCGCTTACACAGCTGTTCTTCATGAGAAGCAAGTGGGAGGAGTTGTGCCGGCGAGTGACCATCGGAGCATATTTACATAAGTAAAAACTCACAATGTATCTTGGTTAGTTTGTGGTAAGGAGAGATCATTTCCTGCTTCTTTTTGTAGTAGCAGTAAATGTGTTTACATCGCCCGGACTGCTTCATTGACCAGGTAACGTGCTGCCGCTCAAGTTATAGCAGGCGCTCTGTGACTAAAAAACAACTGCAACCACCGCGAATGCGATGTTTTCAAGGTGTACGGGAAAAAAAAGTATGAGCTTTTCTATCAATTTATCATCTGCAATATTTGCAAAATAGGGTTTAAATGAGTATCTGCCAAAATTTTACATTACTGTTAACAACTAGCTTGGCCTGTACAATCGTATGTACCAATCCGGGAGACTCCCAGTAAACGGAATACACTTCACTTTCAATTTCCTTAGCTTTGAAACAAAGTGCATTTTTGTAGGTATAAAAAGCTGTGTGTTTTATTTCATACTCATAAAATAAAACAGGGATCTATTTTGTACTTACAAAAGTACACACTGTTCTATGCGGTTTTGTTACCCTTCAATCGAAGCCAACACGGAAGCGCAGGTGAGAGCGCAGCATGATGAGGCCCGTGACGACACAGACGGCCTTCTTGTGCAACGCATGGACACCTGCGCCAGATTCCTCTCAGCGCGTATAGTAAAAATGCCATGCTACAGAGCAGTGCGGACGTTGACAATGCGGCAGCCGTCGTTTTACTTATTTATTTATTTATAGTATGCGCCATAGTTGGGTAATTACAGGTTTGATCTGCTCAAACCGACAGGGTATAGAGTGAAAACATAGCTTTTTACTCCTAACAGCCAGGAAAAATTGAAGGAAGGTTAATATTTTCCAAAACTGTTTCTGCGTGCCATTGCAAATTTCTCGGGTACCTTCTTCCTGCACTTTTAATTACCACGTGTAATATAGCCCTGTTAGAAAGGTTTATGATTATCGCCCATGCAGGCAACATAAACAACATATTTAAAAAAGTGGTAGATGAAACATACGTTTATATCTCAAGATTTACCACGTAAGACTGTTACTTAGATGTCAAGGAAGCGTTTTGTAACGTTGTTGCTGTATTTATGCTTCACGAACACTGAAGGACGGCAAAGCGAGATAGACTAAAAGTAAGGGTTTTTAATCGACCCGGCCCAGGAGAGACAGAGGCCCACTGCGGTACTGTGGCTTAAAATGTGAGGGCGACGTGTAGCACCTACGGGGTGTTGGTCAGTTTGACCGAGAAGGAGACAGTCTGAACGTTCCAAAGGTTCTGATTCTCAGATGTGTTTTTGGGAGTGAACGTGTTTGCTTTTTCGCTAAAATATACACAGGGACAGTGAAGACCTCCTTTGAGGTAGAAATAATTGGGGCTTTAAAAAGACGCTTGAAGAGATTGTAGGGGGCTCAACGGTGTACCCAGAAATTTAGCGCACCACATGGAACCACTGCTTCTCTTGACCTCTCAAGCAGCTCACACTGATCTTGCCGTAACAGGATGGTCAAAGCTTCCTACCATGTCTAGATAGAAGTGGAATATGTAGTGTTTTAGCTGAACTCTAATAAGACTATATTGGGCATAACTAGGCTGCGTGGAAGAGTGTGGTTTTCCCAAACTAAGCACAGTTCTAGTTTAATTTCTGATGTTCCCATCAAATATCTTCACCCCAACAGTATACTATAGAAATATGTGTTGGTTTATTGCCCACGGAGTTCGCAATTCTTCGGCATTTAAATTCCTCGTGGCATGAATAATTTTCTTCATGAGATTCATGTGGCTAGGATCAAGGATAAAATAACCACGCATACCCACTACAACTAATCGACGAACGCGTTCACCACCACTGCCATGCGAAGTGCTTCTGTTCGATGGACTTGAAAAGCGTGCGTTGGCAGCTTGATTTGGAGGAGAGAAGCCGTGAGCAGACTGTGTTCACAAAGCCCAATGGGAGTATGAGTTCAAGGTGATGCCGTTCAGCTGTGCACCCGACCACCAACGCTTCTAATATACAAGGGCACTGTGCTAGCCGGCCTTAATTGGCGTGCTTGCCTCGTCTACGTTAAAATTTCGGAATTCGTGAGAACCATCAGCGAACATCTTGCAAGAATGGAGTCGGTACTGGAGACCATCCGAAGACTGGGATTAGCGCTAAAGCCACAAAAACCACGGTGGAGAAGTTAGGCAGGTGGAGAGGTTAGCTTAGATTTTTTGCACGATGCTTGCAGTAAAGCACGATGCTTACAGCCAAAAGCAACTGAAGTTCGTGGAAATGGCACAAAACAATCAAGTTTACTAATTCGACAGGCATTTACTATTGATTTTTTCAAGTGCACGTTTAGTCGGATAGTGTTGCTGAGGTGTGTTCGTTTCGATTTGCATTTGCACCGTAGTCGAAATCCCAACCCAATGAAACTCGCACTCCTTTCCTATTATTTATTTTACTTTTTTTTATTCTTCGAGTCGAAGGCCATTTTTTGTGCGGTCTTTCTGCCCCCTCTCTGTGCCAGGGACATTAAAATTTCCGCATACCTGGTTTATGTTTTGGCCCTGTATCTGAGGCGACTACATCTTTCTCTTGTTCTTTTACACTTTGTGGTACTCCTAAATTCAGAAAGTATTTGAAATATTTTCAGAAGTTCAGCTGCCAAGAAATTTAAAAAGTAGCAACAATGTTTTTGACCCCACTAAAAGGTCTAACCACACGCACATTCATTCTCGAAGACACGAAGGCATTGCGGATGCTCACCACAAAGAGACAGCTCAACGAGCAAACGAAGAAAGCGAAGGTAAATCATGCCACAAAACTTACCAAATGGTAGAGGATCAGGATAGATAATCCAAGCAGTGAAGTTTCTAAGGTTGTTTTGAAAAGGAGAAGAGACAAATAGTTTTTTTTAAATTAACGACCGCGGTATCAACCATTCTTGCGCCGTGACTATTCTCCCGACGTAGTGCAGACATCTGGCCCAAAACAAAAATTAAACCGTTCCATTCAACGTGAGCGCTGTCGCAAATGCAGAGCAGTGATTCGCCATAACGGCCTCTGGCACCGTGTGGGGACCAGGGTTCCGGCCGCAAGGCTAGCTCGGCTGAACTCCGCCACGGACCGCCGACCGGCGGAGCGGCAGAGAGCAGCAAGAAACACTCAAACACAACGAAACGGCCAAACACTCGTTTATTGGCGTGCCACCAATAACGTAGCCGACTATCGCTCGTCCCGACCCAGCCGTCCGGCGAGGATCAGGAGGCAGGCGCAAGGGGGTAGACAAAGGAAGGTGGGGAAGCCGGATCTCCGGTACTCACGTCTCGCCTCGTTGCCCGCTGGAACACAAGAGGCTCTTCCTTCGTCCCGCGCACCGAGACCGGCCTCCCGGGGCACCGAAGAGACGGTCACGTGACGAGCGACCGCCACGCCACCGCCGCCGCGACGGGAGCGCCGCTCCGCCGAGGAGAGAGAAGGAGCCTTCCCCTCTCGCATCGGCGGCGGGCGGCGAGGAATGGGGAACGCGCCAGGACTCGGGTTTCCCACATCCCTCCCCCCTTTGACAGAAGCACCTCGGACTCGAGGGTTCTGGCCGGCGGTGGTCTCACCGCTTGTTGCGCTGCATCGTCCACTCCTCGGGGTTCAAACAGTCCAAAGCCGCACCTGCGCAACTGCGCTTCAGTCCACATTGCACCGCACGTCGCCGCCACATAGTTCGCCACAATCCGCCGGTTGACCCGCTTTCGTCCGTCTGCACTCAAAGCCGGCCGCGTGCGCTGTCCGCCGGCCCATGGTCCGCAGGCCCCGCTGGCGAAGTAGGCTGGGCAGTTTGAAGACAGGGCCCGGGCAGCAGGCTGCTCCCAGGCGGTCACCAGCCGCAGCGGTTCACCCCGCGCCAACAGTGCGTTTGCTTGCCGCACCGCCGGCGGCTTCCACTGCTTGCGGGTCAGAGGTGACGATCCCAGCCGACTGGACCCGGGCTGGAGGCCGCGTTGTGGTGCTGCCTCCCAGGTGGCTGGCTAGCCAAGCGCCGGCGATGGCTGCCGCTCGGCACACCTCCGGCGGGCGCCTCCGCCAACAGGGGGCGGGGCGCGATCAGCTGACCGCAGGAGCCGGCCCGCCGCGCACCTCGCTCGCTGTACGGGCGGCAGGGTGCTGCTTCGGCGTAAAAAGCCGCTCGGCTCTCGTTCCCCCAGGATAGCGGCTGGCTGGCTCACAGCAGGCCTGGCGTGCTGGCTTCGTGGACCCTGGGCGTGCGGGCTTGAACCCTCAGGAGATGGTGGCCCACCCGGTCAGCGGACTCGCCGATTGCGGGTGTTGTAGCGGTGCGTCGGGAGTCTTCCCTCCGCGCCTCCCTCGAGCTCGCGGTCTCGCGCGCCCGAGGTTGGAGCGTCGGCAGTATCTTCCCTCCGAAAGTACTGCTTCAGCTCGCCCACGTGAATGGGGCCGCTGAGTCGACCCGAAATCGGGTCTCTCAGCTTGTAGTTTAGCCGAGAGAACTTCTCGGCGACCACGAACGGTCCGACCCATCGGGGTGCGAGACCGGCCGCGAGCCCCGCGCTAGCGTCGCTTAGCGCGTGGTTCCGTTTCAAGAGAGTGTCGCCCACCTGGTACGCCACGTCTCGATAAGCTTGGTCATAGGCCGCCTTCTGGTCGGCCCTGGCCTTACCGCGACTGCGGTTTGCCTCCTTGATGGCGTCCGCCAACCGCTCGCGCAGGCGCCGTGCGTAAGCCGCGTCTGCTTCTTTCGCGGGGACTCCGTTCGGCCGTCCGGCCAGAACCGTATCCGTCGGCGTGTTCAGCTCTCTGCCGAACATCAGGAACGCTGGCGTGAAACCCGTACAGCGATTCACGCTTGTGCGCAGAGCGAAGGAGATTGAGCTCAAGTGCTCGTCCCAGTCTTTTTGCCGTCTGGCATATGCTCCGAGCAGTGTCTTCACGTCACGATTGCGGCGCTCCGTCACGTTCGACTGGGGATGATAGCACGATGTTGTTTGCTGCCTGACACCCATGGCCGCACACGCTTCACGAAACAGTCTTGATGTGAAATACGTGTCGTTGTCGGTAATCAGCCGCTCCGCGAATCCGTAGCGACAGGACACTTCAGACAGCTTTTGCAGGACCTCCTGTGCTGTCGCTTTGCGCAGCGGATACAGTTCAGCGATCCCACTGAAGTGGCATGTCACCACGAGTACAAACTTGTACCCTCTCTTGCTGCGCGGCAGCGGGCACATCAGATCGCACGCCAGGATCTCCCAAGGCTTTGTGCTCACGATAGGCTGTAGCAAGCCCGGCGCCTTACCGCCTCGCGGTTTGCGCTCTTGGCAGACGTGGCATGTGCGTACGTAACTACATACTTGTGCCTTCATGCCGGGCCAGGTAGCATACCGACAAAGCTTCCACCATGTCTTTGGCGCGCTAGCGTGACCGTCTGCGTCGTGGTAGTGCTCCAAAACAGCACACCTGAGCTTGCGGGGGATCACGGCCTTAAAACACTCGTCTGAGTCGTTTTTGCCGGGCACGTACTTCAGCAGAGCCCCGTCGGCGTCAAGCAGGTAACTCTCCAGCTCACTCGCAACAATACCAGCTGCATTAGAGCTCGCGCCAGCTGCAATGCCAGCAGCTTCCCGGCGTCCGTCATTCTCCGGTGTTCGATTTGCCTGAGGGTCCGTCGCTTCACTAAGACTGGCGATCACCTCCCGACAAAACAAGTCCTCCTGCTGAGCCTCGAGTAGCTCCTCCCGACTGAACGCAACCTCGAGAGGAAGTCTTCCCCCGACGAGGTGCACGTGCGCTGAGCGTTCGGTGCACGGGGAGTCCCGCGCATCGCGCTCCTCCCGCGCCGAGAGAGTTTGCTGGTTCTCCGCATCCTCCTCGGCTTCTCCGGCCGGTTGGGTGTCGTTTACCGGCGCCCGTGACAGCGCGTCGGCAACCACGTTCGAGGCGCCTTTGCGATAGCGTACTTCGTACTCGAAGCGTTGCAATGTCAGGGCCCATCGCGCGAGCCTCCCGCAAGGCTCGCGGAGGCGGTAAAGCCATGTCAGGGCCATGTGATCGGTCTCGATCGTGAATTTGACCCCCTCTACGTACATCTCAAACTTGCGAAGTGCGTAGATTATGGCCAGACACTCCTTCTCGGTGACCGAGTAGTTTCGCTCTGCTGTTGTCAGCGCGCGGCTCGCAAAAGCCACGGGTCGCAGTTGTTCTTCGTACGCCTGGAGGAGAACTGCCCCTACGCCGAGGTCACTCGCATCCGTCTGGATACCGAACGGCCTGTTCAGATCCGGCAGTTTCAGCGATGCAGTGTCTGCGACAGCTTCCGCCAGCTGGCGTAGGCTGCGTTCCTGCTCCTCTCCCCACTCCCAAGGGGCGGATTTCCTCAAAAGTCTTGTCAAGGGTGCTTGCAGGCGCACGCAAGCGGGGATAAACTGGCGGTAGTAGCCGTGCATCCCTAGGAAGCGCCGGACTCCAGCGACATCCTTCGGCGTGGGAAACTCCAAGATCGCCCGAAGTTTCTCGGGATCGGGCGACGCCTGTCTGCGTTCGATCCGATAGCCGAGCAGGCTCACCTGAGCGCTGCATATTTGCGCCTTGGCAGGATTGATGGTGATGCCAGCCGCCCGGAGTTTTCCTAGGACGTCTTTCAGGTGGCAGAGGTGCTCTTCGAAGGTTCGGGAGTAGACGACGATGTCGTCTAAATAGGCGAGGGCGTGCTGCCACTTTGCCTCACCGAGCACCCGGTCGATCAAGCGTTGGAATGTGCTGGGACTCCTGCACAAACCGAAGGGCATGCGTACGAACTCGTACAGCCCCCGATGGGAAGTGAACGCAGTCTTGCACTCATCGCCGGGACGCATCTCGACCTGAAGGTACCCCTTGCTGGCGTCCAGTATAGAGAAATACTTCGCGCCACCAAGATTCGCGACGATCTCGCCTACGCTCGGGAAGGGGTACGCATCCTTTTTCGTGACCGCATTCAGCCGCCGGTAGTCCACGCATAAACGCCAGCTACCGTCTTTCTTTCGAACGAGCACCACTGGGAACCCCGAAGGACTCGTCGAGCGGCGGATAATGCCTGCTTTCAGCAGTTCCTCCAGCGCCTCGTCAGTTGCCTGCCGTTTGGCGGTGCTGACGAGGCGGGGGTTGCATTTCCATGGTTGAGCATCGCGGGTGTCTATGCAGTGCTGCACCAACTTGCTGCAGCCTGCTTGCTCAGTGAATATCTCGCCGAAGTCGCCTAACAACGACAAGACGCAGTCACGCTGCGCCGCTGTCAGCTCGCTAGCGTCTGCTAGGAGCGCGCGCAATTTCTCGTCCCGGCCTCGGGATGGAGAGCGTGCGGCGCAGGAGAAATCAGCCGCGGCGGCAACAACAACCGGGCTCGAAGGTTGTTGCGCGCGCCAGCTACCGGCTGCGCCAGAAACGACTGCTTCTCTCGGCGCTGGGGAGTGGGACGTTTCGGCCGCCTGTCAGCCCAGCGGTCTCGCTGCAAACGGCGGCTCGGCGAGCGGCTTGAGCGGAGAAAGCGGGTTCTCCCGATTGCCTCCGTTGCCGATGTCGACGACAAGCCCAGTCTTGGACATGAAGTCTCTTCCCAAAATGACTGGGACCGTGAGTCCGGGCAAGTGAACGAAACGCTGGCCCCAGCGCAGGACGAGGCGTACGTCACCGCCTGATGTTGCATCACCACACGCCAGCTGAAGCGGCAACTTCCCCGCACGCAGCCGAATGGCTTTGCGCTCGAGATGGGAAACGGCCTCGTCCCGTATTAGTGAAGTGCTTGCCCCGGTGTCCAGCAGTGCCTTAAACTCTCGCCCCGCGACGGCGAGGTCGAGAAAGGGCGCCGGCACATTTGTCGGAACTCCGACTCTGTACGCGGCGGGAGCGGTGGCGATGCTTGCCTCTCGGGCGCTTCGATCCGCCGCCGGTGGGCTGACCGACGGCTGAGCACGTTTCCCTGCTCGGCTGGGCAGAATCGCGCAATGTGACCGACCTGGCGACATTTGTATCAGCGGACGGGGCTCCGTGCTGCGTGACGCGATGATTGAGGCTGCTCGGGTGCTCCGCGACCGGCTGGCCGCATACGGTTCTCCGGGAGCGAGTTGTGAGCGGGTGCAGGCAACTGCGGCAGCGCCGATCCCGTGTAGGGACGCCCGACTGGGCGCGCGTTCGCCGGCCGATCGTCCAACCGGTTTTCTCTGTGCTCTGCGCGCGCGGCTGGCAGGGAATCCGGCCGTATCGCCTCCGCGCAGCGCAACCCATACGAGTAGGGGTCCAGGGCTCTGGCCCCAAGATCGAGCGTCGCTCGCTGGCTGGGTATCAACGTAGAGCCGGGCTCGGACCGTCCGCTGCCCGTAACGCCGCGCCAAGCCCAGCTTGGTTCCAGTGTTTCCACCGGAGGCGGCGGTGGCCGATACGCGCGTGCAGCCGCGACTGCTGCTTGCACGCGGCGAGCTTCGGCCGCCAGCTCGTTGAGGTCGCTACAACTGCAGTTTCTCAAGTACAAGGCAAAGGTGGGGTGGCATTGCCTGCCGACACGATCAACCCGCTCCGAGCGGGGGGCATGTGGGTCGGCGTACTCGTAAAGTTCCTCCATCGCACGAACGTACTCGACGAGCGATTCATCTGGGGCTTGGGTGCGCATTTCCAACTCCCTACGCATTCTTGGTAGGTAGTCGATGGGCAGGAATTCTTCCCTGAACATCGTTCGAAAGTCGTCCATCGTGCGCGCCGTATGGCCTATCATCCGATACCACCGGGCGGCCTGGTCGACTAGGGCTGCGGGCAGGAGTCTGCGCAGCACCGCGCTCTCGCTGATGCCGGTCGCCTGCTCGTAACGGCTTAGAGCCAGCAGGAAAGCGTTGGCGCTCGACTGATCACCGTAACCGCTGTACGTCGGCACCAGTAGCTGCACCCTGGGCTCGGGTGAACGCGCCGCCTGCGTTCGCGATGGAAGCTGCCTCTGCAGACATTCCTCCGCTTACGGGCGTCTGCGAGCCGACTGGCACGAGAGGCGCATTGTTTGGGGCTTCAGCGTCTGCGTAGGCCCGGCACCTGGAGTATGAACGCGCGGCGTCGCCTGACGAAGAGCGCTCGTGGAATCCGGAGCCTTCCGGGATTCCCGTTGCTGCGCAAGCCGCGGCTGCGGTTGCGTAGGGGCCGTGGAGAAGGGGGACCCGAGCCGCGTCGGCGGCTGCGGAGGACGCTGTTGATGCAGGGCTTCGCGGGGGCTCCCGGGCATGACCACAAAGGTCCGCCAACAGCATCAAATCTGCCAACTCATAGTCGTGTGCCATGTTCCTTTCGAGCTAGCGAACCTCGAATTCGACTGAAGACGAGTCCCACGTTGGTGCGCCAAAAATGTGGGGACCAGGGTTCCGGCCGCAAGGCTAGCTCGGCTGAACTCCGCCATGGACCGCCGACCGGCGTAGCGGCAGAGAGCAGCAAGGAACACACAAACACAACGAAACGGCCAAGCACTGGTTTATTGGCGTGTCACCAATAACGTAGCCGACTCTCGCTCGTCCCGACCCAGCCGTCCGGCGAGGATCAGGAGGCAGGCGCAAGGGGGTAGACAAAGGAAGGTGGGGAAGCCGGATCTCTGGTACTCACGTCTCTCCTCGTTGCCCGCTGGAACCCAAGAGGCTCTTCCTTCGTCCCGCGCACCGAGACCGGCCCACCGGGGCCCCGAAGAGCCGGTCACGTGACGAGCGACCGCCACGCCGCCGCCGCCGCGACGGGAGCGCCGCTCCGCCGAGGAGAGAGAAGCAGCCTTCCCCCCTCGCATCGGCGGCGGGCGGCCAGGAATGGGGAACGCGCCAGGACTCTGGGTTTCCCACAATCGTTATCCGCTTACTGCTACTACCCATCACGCTCTTCGCCTCCCTGTCTCACTTCTCTCTTGATGAATTGAACGGAGGTTTTTCCAAAGCAGTTCAAATTTCCCGCCTTCGCAGTTCTCGCGTGCCCCCTGCCTGGAAGGAACAGCGCGACCTGTTCTCTCACGTGCCGGCACCTTACTGCGCAGTCCACAACGCGTTGTTTTTGGCGGTCCCTTCTACCTGCGAGGGGGACTCGAGTAAATGCGTCGCATAGGGGGTGGGTGTATTGCGTTAACGTTTAGTGTTTCGGGAGTTAGTGGTAGTGAATGCGTTGTATCAGCAGCTTCTTGACGTAGGTTGAATGAGTCAAGGATATAAGGCGCGTTCGTAGCCTCCCATTCTGTGTCGGCTTTGTGGTGCACTGGGTAGAGCACCATGTACATTGCGTTCCGCCCGCAGGGTCGAGGGATGGAAACCAGGCGCCGGATAGTATTTTTTTTATATAGTGTAGGGGGAGGGGTGCGGACTACGACTACGGACGTCAACGCGGGTGACATCGTTAGTTACTGAAATGCTCTGCATTTAAAACAAAATTGTTTTTCGTGGCTTATCAATTGTTGCTGCCACGACAAGCAGTGATCATGAACATAAACGAGTGCACACCTATTGAGCAGTTGTATTGGACACGTTTGCATTCAGTTTGCCTTCCCCAATCGAACAATTATGGCAGACCTTCGCTGGCGGGCTGCACTAAGTGCGGCCATGGAGCATAAACATATTTGTTTCGAAGCGAAGAACACAATCAAGGGGAACCTTCTGACAGCTCCTTGCACCACTTTCAGACGATCCGTTTTAAAGCGATGCTGGATATAGTTGGGATACCAAGGCCTCATGCTGGCAGCAAGAATTTGGGTGGTGGCGTGGGTTTATGGAAGAAAAAAATTCTTAAAAATTTACAAAATAAATCTTATGGCATCCATATTTTGGTATAACACGGCTCATATTATCCCTTAAACATGACCTTCGCAGCACTGCATTTGTGGTAATGGGTGAAGACAAATTTATCGGTATTCCTGCTAATATGGTCTTTATTCGCTGGCTTTCCCGCATATGTTGCGCAACGGAAAATGGCTATCTACAGGAGGAAGTATGGTTACTGCCACATTTGGTACTCCCATCCATGGCCGTGGCCTGTTTTTGTAGTCACGCGTATTGCTCGGCGTCTTTCACCCCCTCACATTGCGCAGTAACACGCGCTCTGCTGCGGTGCACTCAAGGCCGCGCTGTGATAGGCGTCACCATTGTATAATAACACATTAATATTATTTCTACAGCCCAATCGTGTGTGCACTTCGTTGTGACATAAAAATCGGGCCGCTATAATTTTAATTCAATCACCGAATCCCCAATTCCGCTACACGAAAAAAAAGCAAGCCCAATCAGAGCGTGAGCCTCCTTGGACTTTCCTCTTTACAGAGTGGAAAGGCCCTGGAAAGGGGCTGTCATATGAAACAAGACCTCGACGACACTGAAGCATCTTTTATGAGTTGCTAACGCGAACGCATTAAATGGCGATTCAATGCCTCTGAGCGGACATTTATTTGTGGCTGCGGATGAAGCTTTTCTTTTTTAACGCGATAGAGTTATTAGGCTCATTATTCGATTTCCCCGTTGATCCTGTCTGTCCGCTATCAGCCGTGCTCACCAGGCGTACACGCAAATATGTCACCGCTGCCACCCGGAAGCTACGGCTGAGGCAGCAGGATTCCAGGGCTCCGCTAAATGTTTAATGTGGAGCAACGTGTGACAGAAGTTTGCAAAAAAGGACAATGATACAACGTCTGATACGAAAGAAAGGATACGCGTTTTAAGCAGGTTCCGCGCCTTCGCGGTGAAGTTTGTTATATGCCTAGTCGATGGTATATTGCCGGGCAGGCAGGGTCGCCAGCCGTGTCCGCGACTTCAGCCATCACACCAAAGCGTGTTTACACCAAAAGATGACAAATACAAATTTCTGGTAAGTCATACCCTCAAGCTACACGTGGGCTACGAGGTACGCCGTAGCGGAGGTCTCTGGATATATTTAGACGACTTTAGGGTCTTTAACATCCGCCGCAACCTCGACAAACTGGCGTTTTTGTTTTCTGCTTCCATCAGAAAAACGGCCGCCACGGCCGGGAATCCAACTCGCGTCATTGGGATCGGTAGCTCAAGGTCTTAGCCACTGAGCCACCACGGCGTGTTTTCCATGGGATCTTATGCCGGCACCAATATTGCGTGACGGAAATATAGTAGGAGGCAAAGGGTTGACACCGATCATTCAGAAATCTAGGGAGGCATAGATTATGAGCAGAAATGAACTACATTAGAGACCCTATAAAGCGTGTAATCACATAGGGTTTCAAGATACTTTTCAATATTTCCAAGCTTCCATCGCAGATGCAAGCTCAGTTTGGCAAACGACAGATGGCGCCACGCGGCCAAGCTAAAACTCACCATAAAAATAGGCACTGATGTCCTCCCAGAGAACAGTCGCGAAAATAGGATCGGGGTTGCCCTCGAATGAAGCGGTAGGGTGAAACTCACAATCGCCAAAAACAGGAAATCTTTAATGAATTGCCACAAACAAAACGCCCAACCGAGAAAAGAGCAAGAACAAGAGAAAAAAGAGCTGGCGATTACGATACTCCCTAATGCAATATTTGGGCGCAGCAGCAGTGCGCTGAGGCAGCACTTACTCGTGGGTTCTCTCGATGGCGGCTGCGGTGAGCCTCTGCGGTGGAGGCGCAAAGGGCGTCTCAGGAAGAGACCGCGAACTGCATCTTAAGCGAACGCAGATCATAATCACGCGCACTCCCCCCTCCAGTTTTTGGCCCAGCGTCGACCCGAGTGCCTCGTGCAGGCACTACATACTGCGTCATTCACACCCCTCACCGCATACTTTCGGAGAGCGCTGACTCGCGCCGCCACGGTGAACCGCCCTCCACTCCCAATTTCGCGACACTCCGCTCCTTTCCTTTCTTTCGTCCTTCGCTTTTTCTTTCACCCGTAGGTCCACGTCATGGTTTTCTCGTTTACGCCGACAACTGGTTCATCCCAGTGATGGCCGCCAAAGGGATGCACCTTAAAAGAAATGTTAATACTCATGCAAGCACTGGTCATGACCCGAATATTGCAGCGCCTACCGCACCACAAACTTACCCGCACCAAAGAAATTGCAAGGAACACCATCATCAAGACAACACATAAGGCAGTCTTCAACCTCGCAATTTTGACTGTGAGACGAACTAACAAAGGGGAGACCACCAGAGTAACAGAGTGGACATGTAAAGAGAAGTCTAGAAGAAAGGGAAGGTCATACTCTCGATGCAGGGATAACAAAACAATATTCGGAGCAAAGAAGAGACTCGGGAAGCGCAGAACAAGAGCGGGTGTATGTCAATCGGAAAGTACATCACCCGGCACTCGTCCTAAATAGGATGTTGGCTATGACGACGATGAATATGACCCGAACTTGTGTCTTCCTAACGCGCTTAGATTTCAAGAAATCGAAGAAAACACTCTCCTAGCACCAAGGAAGCGGATGGAAAAACAAAATCGGGAGGGGCCATCATACAGAAGCCCGACACACCCCCTTTGAAAATAAACTACTGCGTGCACGCCGTGATAGGCATGACACCGATCCAGTGACCAGCTCTCCTCTAACAAAAATATGGATCCAATCCTACCAAAGAAGAGGCGATATGGCAGTATCAAGTTCATTCGGAGAAAGTTCCAATATCATGAGACCACAGTATACACCGACTCAATGCACAAAATCAGGAGGCCCCAACTGTCGTTGTTGACTTGTAAATATATATACTTGTAAATATAAACCCCCCCTCCCGCAAAGTCGAGAGAGAAGCCGCCGCGGGACAGTACAATTGGCCAGCGCACCGCACGCGCCACGCGGAGACGCGGGCCCGACTCCCGCTCCCGGAAAAAACGTCGGACTTTTTCTCGACTCACACCTTCGCCTACCCATCACTGTACCAAAGAAACACGACAAACACCCGCCACTCGGCAACACCAAACATTTCGGAAACAGCCGAACAGCACTGGCAACGACGACCGCAACCGCGATACGCGCCCCCACCGAGTCTCCCGCCCCGTACCCCTCCGCCCCGCCACACGCACCACGAGGGCCCCGGCCCCAGCAGCCCGGGCACGCCAACCGCCAACCCCGACCCCCGACCACGCCCCACGCGGCGGCCGCCGAAAAAAGACGTTCCACGTCTCCCGCGGCGGCCGAAGGGCGGCGCCAGCCGACCGCCCCCAGAGCACTTGCAAATTCAAAACCCCCGCTGCAAAGTCGAGAGAGAAGCCGCTGCGGGATATCCATGTCCATGTCGTTGTTGACTACTGTGGCAACATTCGTGACTGCATGACCCTCCAACATACAGGAACAAACAAGTGGAAGTTGGAGACATCCTCTCGGCAATCCGAAAAGCGGAAGTAGCAAAAAGAAGCGTAACTACATTACACGCTGTCAAACGACATTATACTGTTTTCTGCAGGCAGAATACGTAAGCGTTTCTTGAACATGTTCCCCTTCAGAATAGAAAGAGTTACGTAAACTGGACACCCGGTGCCAATTGTCTCGAAGAGAGAGAAGCACTGACCGCACATGAACTCACATACCATGCTCCTTCTAACCACGGCTACACACTGCCGTCCTCGAAAAACATTGAGAACGAATCCTCATCCTACGCCTGGGAACACCATCTTTCCCCATCTATGTGCGTTGAGGTGTCCGGCGGGAACATCAGACATTAACTTAAAACTGTCCTAAAATCGGGGACACATCCACCCTCTTGCACGCAACCTAGCCATTTCTAAGGGTATGGTTAGGGGAGAGCAACTCAAACAAATAACATATTCCTCTTCGAGATATGGGAGGCAGCTTTGACCAACTCGTTACCTGAAAATCAGCCCGAGCTGATGTAAGGGCAGGGAAAAGAGCTGCTCCATCCAGCACCCTAGACTTCAGATTCTATCCTTGAGCGCCCCACTATCTTTTAACGCCATTTTCCGGCTACAGCTATTTGTTCCTGAACAAACGTGTTCCCCCTCTTTCGTAATCTCTCTCTCTCTCTCTCTCTCTCTCTCTCTCTCTCTCTCTCTCTCTCTCTCTCTCTCTCTCTCTCTCTCTTCTAAAAAAGCAAAATTGTTCAGCTCGGTCTAGACATCACAGAATAAACATTTTTTTATACATTGACACTTATGCCTCCCAGCTAAAACTCACCAACACCTCGCATCCGCCATCTTCCACGCTTATATTTTAAGCCACAGAAGCACAGAGAGCCTTTGTTTCTCCTGGGCCACGGCGATAAAATCCCTCGTTCACAGTTAGAAGAGATTTTATTAGACAAGAGATAAATTACAACTTTTTTGTATACAGAAGGAGGTCCCATAGTCAAAGACTGAATCGGGACCTCGTAAATTAGTGAACATAAAAAATTTAATAAAAGTAGCAACTAGCAGTAGCAAAAAACATAACAAGATACATCGTCGGCAACACAAAGTATTCGACAACAGGACAGCGAAAAAGAAGGAAAAGCGAAAATTTACACTGAAAGAAAAGAGGGCACGTCAACACTCCTAAGTAAATGTAGTTTAGTTACAGGCTGAAAAATAGTAAAACAGGGAACGCAAAAAGAAATTAGATCTATTTGCAGCGATATACAACAACCACCGATGATTTGCAATAATCGGAAGAAGGGTGTGAAAAGGTGGCATGACTGAGAGAAGGAGAGATAGTAAAGAGGTAAATAAAGCGACAAAAATAAGAACTCATCGCAATTATGCTGAGTGTGGCATGGATGTAAGGAAATATTTAACTCTTTTTTTGAATTTGCCAATTGATTGAGAAATTTTGGTTTCTGGAGGTATGGTTTCCATAGCCGGATTCCGCAGACGAAGGCACTTTGTATGCTGTAACTGTTATGAACTAGAGGAAAAATGAAATTTTGATTACGTGCAAACCTTGTGAAGTTTGTATTTAATAGGCTCCATTCGTGAATTATGTACACAGGAAGCTGTTTGTTAATTACTTTAAATATTAGGATACCCAGCTTGTATTTGAAACTACTTGCAGCAGTTACAATGTTGTTGTCAAGAAGGAGTGTTCTAGAGTCGCTGCGGTAAGGACTGCGGGTTAGTATTTGAATAGACTGGATTTGGATAGTTTGAAGGGATGCAAGGCGGGGGCTGTAAGTGTTGCCCCAAGATGAAATACATTAATTATATGGGAACGAATAAAAGTGTAGTATAACGAAGGTAATGTAGACTGAGAAAACATATCACGAGACTTAATGAAAACACGTATGCCATACGCCATTTTACTTTTGAGGTAAGCAATATAAGAATGAATTTCAAGTGGTTGCCAGCTTTTCTCTTTTCGATGACCTTTATTGGTGGTGAAGCATCGATCAGAAATGCAGCAAATGCGTATAAAAACGCTGCGTTGGAGTGTTAGTACCGCTATCGCGCGTAATATCTTAGGATCCTTACGCAGACGTCTCTGCAACTTTGATGGTACCTGGTGTGTTTTTAGTTTTTTTAATTAAATTGGTTCGGGTTCCTTTCCAGAGCTTGTATGGCAGTTGGTTCGCTCTTGACTGGAATTTTTTTCATCGCATTCTTTAAAATTCCAATGATTTAATCCAAACTCCGAGCACTTCTTAAGGTCTCTGAAGAGATCCACTGAGGGTAGATCCTTCGATGTCCTATTTCGTGCCATAGTATTTTCATTTCCATACAGGTACCTGTTAGAAGAATGGACAACTGGGTTTTCGGCTCCTGTATCTTTGACATCAGAAAGTTGGGCACCGTCACACGGACGTGTGAGAGTGTGCAATTTAAAGATTTCAAAGGGACTCTGCAACGCTTCAGCTGAACACTTTGACTCTTTCCTTCGGGTCAGCAATCACTGTGAGATCTACAGTTACTGCCAGCAGAAAGTGACACTGCGATTTTTCGTCGCATCAGATCTGCCTACCATTTCAGTTTTGCTTTTATGGCATTTTAAAGTGGCTACCGAGTGTGCGCATTGCTGCAACTGAAAGGAAGCCCGCCAATAGTCGCTATATCCCTCCAATGACGTTGAAGCGACGCCATCGCCTCCGTATTCATTAGCGCCATCATCATCATCTGCAAACAGAACTGGCGCGTCAACTTTGCCACGCAGAACATCGAACATGACTGCGCACCTGGGTGCTGCCTTGTATTCGGCACTCGTAGTTCTCGCCGGGCCCGCTCTTCAATAAAATGTAGGCCAGGTGACCCCGATGTTCCGCGCCTCTTACCTGGCCACCGGCACACCGTTATGGCGACGTGGAGGGACGAGTTAATACCGGAGTTTGGGCCGCGCTATCTCGGAGGTTGATTTTTCAAGCTGGAGGCTACCTTCCGGCTCAACCACGTAACAATACAGCCACTCAAGCACTCCGTTCTTTGGGAGACGCTTCCGCTCTAGCTCCGTGGCGTCCTCGCCCCACCACCGCCCAGAGAAACCCCTAACGATGACCTTCACACTCCGTGCTCGCGAACTGCGACTTCAGCGACGACAGCTTTCGGCCTGCAGCAGAGAAGGTACCCGCACGGTTCACGCACGCTTTGTCGCTGCCTGCAGCACACGAGGTACCCGCACAGCTTACGCACAGTACGCCGCCACACACGGTACCCTCCGTGCCACCAAGCACGGTGACGTTCCCTCGAACCAACGCCGACACCTTAGCCTCCATCTCCAGCGGGGCACCCGCACCTTTACCGACGGGATTGGCCGCCGACGACACAGCGGACGCCCAGCAACCACAGCCCGCCTTGCCCGGTTCTTCCGCCTCATGCGACGGCTCCGGTGAGCGGCTTTGCTACATGACCATCAAAGAATTCCCAACCTCGTGGCTATGTCGCCTGATTGTGTGTGTGCTTTTCGCGTTCCTCTGCGTGTTTGCGTATTCACGAGTAGGTGAGAGTCCCTTTCATACATTTTCATCACACCTTCACCCTTATTTGGTGTAACAAGTCGGGCTCCCAGCCTGACTGACCTCACTTGGACATTAAAGGTGTCTCTCTCTCTCTGCGGTGGCCCGGTTTACGATTGCACGTCAAGTCCGCCACGATGTTAACACACTGCCCCGCTTTCCTGCAGTCGCAGCATAACTCGTGTGAATCGTACATCCCCGCACCCTCCACGGACACCGACAGCCCAGCCGCTAGTATTGCTTCACATCAAACGCTCGGAGAGCGTCCATTCACCCGCAACGTGCACAATGACCCGACAAAGCCCGACCTGCTGCGAATCGTTAGGAGTTGCGAGTCCTTAATGCCGCTGGATGCCGCTTGTTTGGGACAGCTGAGTAGCCACATTTCTCGCCGTGGAGAGTGAGCTGGAGTTGTTCGCGGAGGAGGAACGTTGCGCCTCGCCCAAGCCGTGATGCTGAGGGACGAACCGTTAGGTCGGAGAGAGAAACTGCGGCGCTTGAAATACGAACACTGAAAGTTGCAGCCTTTACCTACTTTTTTTTCCTAGAGTAAAGGCGTGTAGGCTGACTGCAGTTTGAAATCCTTTAGGATTAAGATAAAATTGGAGAAACGTTTTGCAGTGTCCCTTTAAACCTGGACGTCTAACGTCCTAACGCGACGTAACTACTGTACTCTATGGTCGAGCGGTTGGGTTGGGTGTATTACAGAGACAATAAGATGGCTACGGCACGGGAGACAAGGGCAGCCGCATGTTTTCCCCAGAATGAAATTCTCCTACTTTCATTCAGTTAATTAGGAGAAAGTATGCAGAGTGGTAAATCACAAGAAAACGGGCTTTGTTTAACCCGCTTCTTGCGCTGAGCCCTGCTTCGCTTTTCTTCCTTCTTCAATTCGAATAGAACATTTTGTGCTTATTCTGTGGATCCTCGTCTTGTTTTCGCTAGTGAAGTGTGTTTGAGAAATAACAAATTTGGCCAACTTGGGAAGTACAGTTCAGTATTGAGAATATAACAATCTTTTTCGTTAATTTGCAGAGTAAGGAAAATTGCAATGGTTGAATCGGGGGCGGGCCTATCACGGTAGCCCGTATTGTCCCTGGCCCCTCCTCCCCTGTTTGTGTGTTTCTAGGCTAATAAGCAGCCTTACCTGCGGTTACCTTAACTTGTATACAGTCGACCTCTGTGTACCGATTGTGGAGGTTTTTTAAGAATAATTTCTTAGCCCACGCGATAGCTCTTCTTTCATTAAGCTACATTTACAGATCCTAACTTCTGGGTTGAATCTTGAACACGAGAATTTAATAGGGCGAATGATTTATGGGCACCATATTTTTGCGCAGGTAGGACAATGTGTTTCGTGGGCATGTACCACCCATTGCGCAATACCCGCATCGTGCCATCCCTGTGGAGGCTACTTCGCATTTGTGATGGCCAGTCGCATGGACTGAAGAAGATGACGCCAACGCGCCAGCATACTGCGCTCGTGTGGGGGATCTGTCAGCCATCTAGAACGCTGGAAGCTCTCCGCTTCAGTTCGGATAATTCTCACCCTCTCAAACTACCCAACGGACAGTCTTCCCCCAATCTGCCTCGAACCTCCTCCCTGGTACTTCTTCCCAATACTAGTAAATGAGCGTATTCCTCGCCGCAAGTACCCTGCTCGAAACGTAGCCCGCAGACAGCAACGCAGAAAAGCAATGAACAGGTGGAATCATTGCCTTAAACAGAATGGTGCGGCAATCTACTTCACGGACGCCAGTTTTGACTCTACTCCTAGAGATGGTGCTATCGCCCTCCATAGCCCCAACCTGCCCAACCTTCGGCAAATTCTCCATAGCCGCCGCCGTCGAATACGCTGTTAACGTCGAACACTCTGCCACCATATTTTCGTGTTTATTGACTAGAAGGAGGCGCTACGAAATATTTCTGGACACACGACACACCCTCATACCTCTGACACTCTAAAATGCGTCCTTCGCGCCCATGCACCGGAAAAGACAAAGCTGCTATGTGTCCCCGGCCAAGCAAACTTGGACGGCAGTCCTCAAGCCCACGCGCTTACTCGAAACCTCACCGGGTCTGTGTACGTTGTGACCAAATGCGTACCACCCTGGCACTCGAAAGATTTTACAACATCAGACACGCCGGTGGCCTCTGTGTGCAGTACGCGCAAGTAGGCAGTGTTTCCCGGCCCGCCAGCTCACCCCCTCCCGTGAAGCCGTATCTCGGGTCCGGAAAGCATAATCTCCTCTATTGTCACTCCACCCCGTATCCACTACATTCATCGCACCTTCTCGCGTCCAACTTGCCAACTGCCCTTTCCACCCATAAGTACGACACCTTTACTAGGAGTGCCATGCGCCACAACTACCGCCACACCTGCGTTTGCGCATCGCTTCCTAGGAAGAATGGTTGAACCCGGGTCCTGGCATGGATGTCAAGTCGACGCAAGAACTCCGGGCGGACCACTGCCTTCGTGTTAGTTAGGCCGTCTGGAAGTGCTACGGACCAGCCGTCTCCCAATGAAGACACTGTGGCACGGCACCCCGGACTAGGGCTGTTTATAAATTTAAGGTTTCTATGTCTCTCTCAGCCATCTTCGCTGAAACCCGACGTCCGAGTATGCTTGCTCAGCTGTCTGGCCTCTTCGGTCAAGCGTTACGTCTAATACTGCACATGCGTCTACTGGGACACAGCAATATGACCCAGAAATACGGCGTTGTTAGCTGCAGATTGCTCGAAAGATTTGCGTGCGCGCATAGAACTTGGCTTTGGGGCAAAAGAATGCTAAGAGCTGAAATGAGTTCGAAAACAAAATATTCGCGCGCACCTCGTGAATTTGCTGATGTGCAAGACCCGTGCACTGTAACGCGATACTATGGTCCAGCTCTCCACAATGCACACAATGCGGAAATCTCTGCTGCCACCAAAGCAAATTCACCTAATGCCTGCAGCGGGCATCCATCTCACCAAAATGTGATCGGCGGGGAGGTGTTCCGCAAAGCCCAACGCCTTGATAGCATTGCGCAGTGCCACTGCCAAGACGAACGGTTTCAGCGAAATCGTATGCTGGACATCCTAAACCGCCATTTTTTGTTGGATGCATGAATTGCTAAACAAATAACATTGTCGCGGGGTGAACTACAGAAACATTTAGAGTGAGCGTCCACAGCGCGTCACCAAAACCCGTCAGTGTCCATGGCGTTCGTTGGAGGTGTTCGCCTCGCTCACGCCGGGCCTCCTTGTGGTCGCTCATAGCAAAATTTGGCGCAGCAGAGGAAGGGGAACTTCCATGGCCCTGTTCTTCTCCGTCGTCCCTCCTGCGCCTACTTTTGCCGTGTCTCGGGGAGGAAAGTGCTTCGCCCTTTCGCCATCGCCTAGGCGCGGAGGGCACGGAAGTGCTTCAACCAGGCCGACGACTCGGGGGCGTGAAATGTCACTATAAGCCATAGTGCTTGCGGATCGAGCCACATGAGCACACTCAAGTTTCCAGAATAATTTTTTTTGTTTTTTTATTTCTACTTATTTTTGGTTTCTCTGTGTTTCTCGGCGTGTTCAAGATTTTTGGAAGCCGTTTATTTCTACAGAAGCCGGCGTTCCAGCTAGGAGTTCTTCAGAATATATAAACGTAGGAGGATCTCGCTCACAAGCTGGTACGTGGCCGCCCCGAGTCACGCCGTGGTTGTGAAATATAATTCCTAATAACGCAGTTGTTTTAGAGAGGAAGCTCTTAAGCATCCGCTCCTGTGGCTTGGCGACGCCCGTGGCTCGTAGTAACCGAAAGAACGAAGACGACACCGCCGAAAGACGACACAGAGCGAGCACGAAAGTGGAGGATAAAACTATGGCAAAAGTGTGAACAAAGTGTGCCATGCCTAGCCCGCACGAAGCGGTGGCAATGCGCTGCGAGGTGTCATCGGATTGGCACGTGCCGTACACGTTTCACTCGGAAGCGATCGCTTCCTGATACTAAGTAAATGCTGCGCCTGCCGCTGTAGCTAAACGACCCGCCCGAGCAGAGGTTTCCCTCCGCTGACGTAGGAATTGATAAGTGGGCGCCGCTGAAGCAGCAGTTATGCGCCCCTCAGAGACTGGAACACAGCGTGGGAAGCGTCTCTCTATTTGGGTATGGCTTTTTCAGCAATGCTCATTGAACTCTGTGCTCCGCTCTTGAAGCTGGCGAGCCGCGCACGGCAAAGTTCACTGTAAAAAAATTTGTCCTCGAAAAAACATTCTGGCAGCTGTCCTGCCAGCAATGTTCTGCAAATATGTTTTTTTATGTTTCTCTTATATTACAAGCATTTTGTGTTTTTTGCTACAGAAAATAGGTCCCCCTCCGTTTACGTTTTACGTTTTACGTTTTCTCCCTTGCGTTTGACGAACCTTGCAGTAGGGAAGCGAAAACAGCAGTCGCCCACCAACTGCGCCACCTCATGCAAAACTATTGCGGCATGGAACAAGAACTTCTAGAGGAGCTAAAGAAACCATGGGCACGACCAGACGGGAACCCGTCTTTGCACCATACTCCTTGCACAGGCCCCCCAAACGTTGACCTGGATTCGCACTTCACCCTTCCAGAAATTGAGGCAGTCGTGCGTAACCTTACACGCATTACAACACGGGGTAAAAACTGCATCCAGAACAAATACCTGCGCAATCTCGACACGGCCGCCCTTGGAGCTTTGTTAGTGTACATCAACAAACAATGGAATACCGGTACTCTACCGCAACTCTGGCGGCACGCGGATATTACTGTTATCCCGAAGCCAAAGAAACCGTTGACTCCAGGAAACCTTCGCCCTGTATCCCTGACATCGTGTGCTGGGAAACTGTATGAACATTTACTACATAACCGCTTGCTAGCACGCATCGAGGATAATGATATGTTCCCAATGACATTGTTTGGCTTCCGACCCAATCTGCCCAAGGAGGATATTTTAATTGAACTTACGTCGGACATTACTGATCGCCGCACGTATTCCCACAAGCGTTGCTTACAAACCCGGGACATCAAGGGGGCTTTCGACACCGTTTCACACTCGGCAATACTTGCAGTACTAGCATCTCTAGGATGCGGAGAGCGCACGTATAACTACGTCTGCGCCTTCTTAACAGACCGTACTGCGACAATTGGTATTGGATATCTACGATCGTCCGCTTTTACAATTCAAGCGAAAGATACTCCGCAAGGGTCGGTCATCTCGCCACTGTTAATCGACATCGCCATGAAGGACCTCCCACCACAATTGCAGTCAATTCCCCACATTAAACACGCACTATATGCGGATGACCTTACCGTCTGGACGCCTACTGGCTCTATTGGATAGCAGCAAGACGCCTTGCAGCAAGCGGTTACTGTTACCTTTCACTACCTCCAGACACGAGGCCTCCAGTGTGCACCCGAAAAATTGGCTTTGCTGACACTCCACTCTTGGACTTCTCACAAATCTGCTCGAGGTACACCTGAACCTCAGCTCACCATTGCAGGGCAGCCAATCCCCAGCGTCCCGCACCTGCGAGTGTTGGGTCTCACAATACCCCAAAACGGCCCTGGACTTCATACCATTTCCCCGCTACATAAAACCCTGTCACAATTGATGCACCTTCTGCAACGCATCTCCCACCACCGTCTAGGCCTTAAAGAGCAAGATACGCTAAGCATACTGCAAGCTTTGCTTGTTAGCCGCAATACGTACGGAACCCCGTACCTCACTCTCAAAGCAACAGAAAAGGCTCGGCTCAACACCATGATTCGGCAAGCGTTCAAAACTGCACTTGACCTCCCCACTGCTACTGCGACCCACAAACTACTCGCTGTGGCAGTTCAGACACGTGGGAAGAGCTGCAAGAAGCCCTTCAGTGAGCTCAACTACGGCCCCTGCAATTGACTACCACAGGTCGACAGGTCCTTACAGTGTTAGGACTCCGTCTGATACCCCCGAGGGTACAAAAACAACGCATTCCTCTAGCCCTGCGAGATGGCATCCGGGTGGCCCCAATCCCTCGCAATACGCACGCCATCTACCACCTTGGCCGCCAGGCTGCCCATGCTCGAGCCCTGACTCCGCGATACGGGAAAGACCCCCTACCCTGGGCGCACCGGCCACGTAGGCTGTGTAGTTACTCATTCTGGCCAATCCGTCAATGCCGCCACTGCTACCGCAAGCTCAATCAATGTCGCTGAAGAAATAGCCATTGCCCTGGCCGCCGTTTCCCGCTCTTTTCCTGTCACCCTCCTCACCGACCCGCAGACAGCCTGCCGAAACTACCAGATTAGGCGAATTTCTTCATCAGCCCTTCACATCCTCAAAAACTGCTCAACGACCCCTGACATCCGCATCGTCTGGGCTCCTGGACACGCCGCCATCCACGGCAATGAAGCGGTTCACGCCGCAGTTTGCGATCTGATACACTGAGCCATTGCCGGCGGTGGCCAATGTTTACCCCCTCAAGATCGACCCCACCCACTAAGTGGCTACACGTAGATTCTCGCTCATTTGAAGCAAACTCGCCGTCGCCTCTCACCACCACACTGGCGCCTCTCCAGAGAGGAAGCTACAACTTGGCGGCGGGTCCAAACGAATACCTACCCACATCCTACCAGCTTCCACCTCATCTTCCCCACCCAACACCCTTTCCCCTGTGCTCGCTGTCCCCAGCCTGGCACCCTCTACCATATACTATGGGAGTTCCAACGCACTCCGGAATTGCCCGCAATTCTCAAACCCACCTACGAGCAGTGGAGTGCTTTCCTGTCCAGCCCAGACACGGATACCCAGATCAGCCCGCTGACCCGAGCAAGGACCGCCAGCCGAAGTCAAGGTATCCCGGACTACGGATGATTTCCAGGGGGCGAGGCCCATTCATCAGCCTCTGCACGACAACTAAAATATTTATGCTCTCTCACTCGCTCTACGTTTTCTGCTTTTTTACGAAATTGTTCTGTTATTGAAGTTTCTGTTTTCCTCGAGAAAAATTCTTACAGCCTTCTGTTTTTCATTGTCAGCTGTTTTAATAACTATTAGTTTTATGCATAGATCATTTTTTTATCAAAATTGAAACGTACCGTTTCACGTTCCTTGTAAAACTGTTTTGCTCATTCAACTCATATAAGGTAGAAACACCAGTTGCTGTCAAAATTAGTCAAAGCAAACGTATTACGCAACTCGGCGCAATTTTGGTAGCACGCGGGTTTGATTC
Organism: Haemaphysalis longicornis; assembly: GCF_048455015.1. Classification (NCBI taxonomy): domain Eukaryota; kingdom Metazoa; phylum Arthropoda; class Arachnida; order Ixodida; family Ixodidae; genus Haemaphysalis; species Haemaphysalis longicornis. The sequence continues at coordinate 58,911,299 of NW_027526203.1, forward strand.
CCGGACATGGCGTCCACCTTTCTGATGGAGGCGACAGCGAAAACACCCATGTGTGAGAGATTTTGGCGCACGCTAAAACTCCTGAGGTGGTATAAATTAATCCGGAGGCCTCCACTACGGCGCTCCTCATCGCCTGGGCAGCGCCGGCACGTTAAACCCCCCAAACAATCACAATTCCGGTTAAGGTGTTTCATATAATATATTATCTATTGCATTTACACATCTTAGACGTAAGTGAGTCGCCTTTGCAGCTTTAAGCTGCATGGTTGAGAATATTGGTACCTTGAAAAAAAGTTAGTGCCCTTCCACTATGTGAAGAAGGATGACCTTCATAGCAGCAGGCCCTCTTTAGAGTGCACGAAAAAAAAGGTGTGTTTAAAATTTATGACTCAGCATACTTCCGAGAAAATAACCTGAGTGAAATTTGGAAAAGACCCGAGCTTTATTGTAGCAGACAAACTGAGAGCTGTCTTTTTCCCTTCCCCATCCTGGACATCTTACAGTTTGTGTAACGCGCCAACCCAGCCCACCCTACCACAGATGACATCCGACCTGTCTCATCGGGATGTTTGACGGCCACGTTGAACTTCATGCCAAGACAGCGGACATGTCATCAGTAAGGGTATGAAACCTATATCTGTATGTGCCCCCCCCTTGCCTGCCTCCTCTCCCAACCCGTGCACGCATAAACACGCAACCGGTCATGAGCGGGTGCTTAGAAGTGAAGGTTACTGCCGAACATGTCGCTTTGAAAGCTCTTTAAGCTTATCGAGTGATATTGGTTCCGCCGGCGTTCCAAGTGGGCCAAATGCTGTTTTTCTGGGAAAGATTCGCAGCTACATGACCAGCTGGAACATAAGGCGGTAACGGCGGCGGCAGCGCCGCTCCGTTTGTTGTCACGCCCATTCCCGCGTCTGTTCAGACTGATGCTTCTCATGTTTCCGCTGTTCTTCCTCTTCCAAGCGAGTGGCATGCGTGCGTCCCATAGTGAGTTTATTCCTCGAGGGCTTCGGCCTCTGTTTTACTGCACACACCCGTGAGTGTCTCTTGCACTTCCCAGTCGTTGGCGTCTCATTGTTTGTGAAACACGCAAACCCAGACAGAAACCGGTTGATTGCGGAGAATAGCTCATTGGGTGCATTTAGCTATGAAAATGCCACGTTTAAACCGCCCGCAACCACAAGGGGTCTGTCTGTCACCGATAGTGGCAATAAGCCCTGCTGTGCATGAATGCACCCCCCTTCACCTCCAATTCGTGCAAGCCTAAACCGATACCTAATTGGGCGTCTAATAGGTGCCTAATTAAGCGTGAAATATACTGCCGAATGGAGAGAGAAAGACTTGATATGCGACCACAAGGTGATCTATTATTATTCTTCCGTCAGAAGAACTACGACCAGCAGGTCAACGAGGGTTGGCGACGCGACAATGTTGCTTCCTATGGCTTTCAAACGAAAGAAGAATAATGTGCTCACGCCGGCATTCCAATGGGGTAACTTGCTTTCAACCGGCAGGGGCGTGCAGCTAGTGGGCGAAGTATAATTAGAAGTGGCAACTGCAGCGGCACATTCTCGGCGGCGACAGTGGCGGCAGCTTTCAGCCGTCTTTACACCTTTTCGCGCTCGTGTTGATTCTGCGCAATATTATGATAAAGCGCCACGGCTGCTATCAGGCGTCTGCACATATTGTCATAGAGGCGTCAGTGGTCGCGAGGGGAATAGTTGTTGTAATAACCTTTGCAAAAGAGGGACCAGCAGTGGCGAGGAGTAGCCCCTGAGCGGCGCCGAGTAAATTTTCTTCACCGGAATTAAAACTGGGAGGGTGAGACATACTGCTTCGCAGTAAAGAAAACATCTGCCTGAACGCGTGATATTGTTTGTAACTGCCAGCACAACTACTGGGGTACAGCACATAGCAGAAAGTGAGCCCGCAAGCACAACGGAGGGCAGGGTGAAAGTATCATTGAGAATATTTTGCTGCCGAACTTCTACCATGAATGAACAAATCAGTTTGCAACAAGGTATTAACAATATCAATCAAATGTGAAGATCTATCAGTATTAAAAGAAAAACACATTTTATAATATTGTGGGACAGTGCACAAAAGGAGACTTTCACTGCCAGAACTGCTGTTAGACTAGAAATACCACTTTTTTTAACTCTGAAGGGGTTCGCACGTAATCCATGTTTACAGAGTGGAAGAAAGTAAGTTGTTTATAAAAAGTTCAGGCCACAGACCGTGAGGAGTTTTCGGGGAGCGCCGTGGTCTAAGAGGGTGCAGGCAAAAGTCGGAACATGAGTTTTTTTTTTCAGATACTGTTAGCCCTTGCGGGCTGTTACAGGCATTATGAACATTATGAACGACAGGCATACGCACAAAACTGCACAAGTCACAGTGCAACAAAGGAAAAAAATACGTCATGATAGTTTAGAAGTACTTTCAAGTGTTTTACAAAGCTATTAGTGGTAGTTGGTTCCACGAATACTCGCGGGTCAAGGTTATTCGAGTCCAGAATAGTTTTTACCAGAAATGAATGCTTAAAAGTATCAACACTTGGAGAATGAGGCAAAACAGCATAAGGATAATAGATGCGAGGAGACACTCATTTGGGAAGTTGTAGGCATAACTCAGGCCGTAAGTAGAGTTTGCCGTGGCATAGTTCGTGATGAAACTTAACCATTGACATTGATGTACTCAAGCCAATTAGTGGAAGTTCGGCTTTGTCAAGTGCGGAGTCACCGACTGATTCCTTCGATATGCTGCATAAATAAAGCTAGCAGCTATTCGTTGAAGTCCCTCAAGCCTATTTATTTTATGCTTCTGATACGGCTCCCAAATCATACTTCCAAATTCCAGAGTTCGTCGTACAAACGTTTTCTATGCCACCAGCTTAACTTACACAGTTGAATCTCAATGCTTTCGTCTCAAAATCTTAGCTTTTTTTGGACTGCACCACATATATTTTAAATCTGTCCATACCAATTCAAATTGGTGGCTATTGTGAGACCAATGAATTTTACTTTACTCGATCGTTTAATTTCTGTATCATTCAAGGTATAGTGCAGATTCAAAGGGGATTGCTTGTGTGTAACTGTTTAACAAACACTTATTTCATAATTTATCTGCATACTCCACTGCACACACCAATCGAGCACAACTTTCACAAAATTATTCCTCAGTTTCCGATTCCTAAAGCTCCTGACTCGACAAAACAACGAACAGTCATCAGTGAAAAGTCTGAATACAATAGCTCGATGCACAGAGTTTGCAATGCAATTGACATATATAAGAAATAAAGGAGGACTTAAACAGACCCTTGAGCTACTCCGGATTTTACGGGTAAATTGGATGACTGTTCGCCAGCAATTTCAACAAACTGTTGGCTGTTATGTAAATAGGCCTGAATCTAACAAATTATCCCCGGAATAATACAACTCAATTATAAGTTTCGCATCGCAAACTCTGTCAAATGTTTTCAAAAGATTAATCACAACGGCGTCAAGCTGCTCCTTCGAGTTAGTGGCTTCGGTGAAGCTATATGAAATTTCAAATATTTATGTTACAGTTGAGAGCCGCCTGCGAAATTCATGCTATTTCGCATAAAAAGAACTTGCTGTTTTGAATGTATTCGGCAAAATATTTACTAATTATGTGCTCTAACATTTTGCTTTCCGCACACTTAATGGAAGTCGGACGGTAATTTTCCACATGCAGTCGATTTTCTGTTTTAAATATCGGCACGATTCTCGCGAGAACACATTCCCTCGGTGCAAGGGCTTTCTGCTATGACACAGTGAAAGATCTAACTAGAAAATAAGACACCCATTCACAATATCGTTTCAGAAATTCGTTTCTTTTTATATCAGGCCCGCATGATTTCTTTACATCCAAGTTTAACGGCAACGCAAGCATAACTTCCTCCGACACAACAACACTATCAATTAAATCCTCGGTTGTCTGTCCGCGAAATTCTTAGTTGTCTGCGCGGTTAAAACGGACCCGAATAATGTGAAAAGTTTGCGCAATGTCCGTCAGCTGACGACGGTGATTACATTAACTAAAACTGTGTTTATTGAGTGTTTATTGCACTTCTGAACGAATCTTTCATATATTTGGTCAATGTATTGTCACGATGGTTGGATGTTAATGGCGCAAGGCAAACTGCGGCAACGAGGACCAAAAGAGTGGTTATTATGAGGGATGAACATCTGAACACTAAACTCACTCAACAAGAAATATAGTAGAATCAGTAAAAGACAATGAGAATGACTGGTATGGAAGGCCAGGTTGTGATTATGCATGGTATGAAATTAGGAACAAAAATTTTGCTTATGCTAAATATTCAGTCACACTGAACAGAAAACATGGGATCGTCAGTAAGGAAAAGGGCTGCATGTAACGGGGTGTGTAGTCTGTACAGTTGTGGGAAGTGTTTCCGTCGTGTTGTGTGAAATGTACTAATGTGAGTGAGCAGTGTACTGAATGAGTACCTAAATTACGGATAGGGCCTCTCCGCTCTTGCTGTACTGGGGTCTTGAAGATCCCGCCAGCAGATACGAGTGCGTTCGTATCCTAGCCTAGCCGACTTGCGTGTGTCTGTTGTGCGAGTCACCAGTGTAGCATCCGGAGTAAGGGTTTATTGCATATAGTTTGCTGTCTGTCTGTTCACTCCAGTGTGTTTGCCATGCTTATTGCAGGTGTTGTCTGATAAGTGGCTTGAGGTCTTTATAGCTTACCGTTGTTATGTCTGCAGTGTTCCTGAATGCAGCAGCAGCGGCCATCTCGTCTACCCACTCGCTGCCAGCGATCCCAGCGTACCCTGGCACCTAGCAAAGGAGCAGCTCTTGCGTTTGCGCATAGACAGGCATAATGGTGTTGAACACAAAAATAACTGTGTGGGTTTTGGGGGGCTTGCACGATTATAGTGGACGAACAACACTCAGGGAATCTGTATAGATGATTGAATTAGGAATTTGATTTTAACGAATGTGTTGTGCAATGAGCAAAATTTCATAAGCTTCTCCTGAATAAAAATGGTTGTGTTTACGCTCATGGTTCCGGCTGCATTAAAATTCAAACCATAAGCAGCCCGAAACACCACAGTGGAGGATTCAGAACAGTCACTGCAAAATTCTACTCATGGGTACTTAAACTGCAGAGAGAGAAAGTGCTGGAGTATAGCCGATCGTGGTACCCAGTTTCAATAAAAGAAAGGTCACAGGATACAGAGAGAACTTGCCAAGTCGGTAAAATGTCTGAAAAGGAGAATCTGTGCACATCTAAAAACTAAGCGCTGGGAGGCGAGGCTCGCTCTCTCACTCTAAGCGAAAAGGGCAGAGGAACGGATGGGCGATTTACAAACACCAGAGATGTGAATGTACTGCTAAAGACGGGATAAATAGATGGTTAACAGCAGAATAAAGTAAGTCCATGTACGTCCGTTGGTGCTCAAGAAACCACTTGTTACACTCGACTTATAATTTGTACCGGGATAGTGCCGAAAGCACCCGACAAGACGAAGCCCCAATTGTAGCATTAGGTGAAGTATTCGCAACGCTGTTTTAGTTGCCGACCCATACACCCACTGCCATAGTCCAAACGAGACACAACCAAAGCAGTATACAGTTGCACCAGGAGTTATAGAATTGCTTGGAGATACCCTTAAGGATATTCATTGTTTTCAGACGTTTGTGCTTCAGTTCCTTGATGTGGGAAATTTATGTATGTATGTTTGTGATCAAACACAACCCCCTAAAAACTTGTCCTTCTTGTTCACCGGAATGGACACACCATTAAGACTAATGTCTGGGTCCGCATGAACCTCACGCTTTATGGACAACGCAACGCAATAGTTTTTTCCAGGGTTAAGTCTACAACCATTCTTCTCTGGCCAGCGGGCACGTTTCTTGACACTCAGCTGGACTTGAAGTCCACAGATTGACATATTACATGATTTAAAGGATATCGGCACGTCGTCTACATATATATAATAAAAATTGTAGGTGGAAATGCCTTCCCAAGAGCGTTCATCTTGACTATTCAAAGAGTGGCAGCTCAACACGCCACCATGCGGCGCGCCATTTTCTTGCACGTGAACCTTTGAGAGTGCACAACCAACTCTCACTCAAAACGTTCTCGCTGACAAGTAACTAACAACGGTGTTTAACATGTTACCCGAAACACCGAATGACTTCAGATCATTTAGTATCTTGTAAAGCCAGGTGATGGCGTAGGCCTTCTCGCGGTCGAAAAACACCGCTACAAAACAATGTTTACCCACGAAGACATCCTTGATGTACGAGTCAAGTGTGACGATCGCCCCACCCTGAAGCTTGTCTGGCAGCTCTCGAGAAGACCGTTGTACTCTAGGAAGTACACGAGCCTGCGATTTATCGTCTCCTCGAGAAGCTTGAAGAGGCAGCTGCTCAGTACCATGGGATGGTAACTTGAGGGGGACAGCGGGTCTTTTCCCTCCATCAAGAAAGCCACTACTATGGCCTCCCTCCAAGGCTGTAGAATGTGGCCAGAAAACCATATTTTATTATACAGATGTAGAAGTGTTTCAACTGTGTCTGCGGTGTAGGTGTTGCATTATTGTACAGTCAAACCCGACTATATCAAACCCGTTTACATCGAATTATCCTTTATATCGAACCATTTCTGCGCACGGAATGTATTCTATGAGAATGTATAGCAAAAATTACGCTTACAGCGAACAAAAATAGCAGCAACTACTGATATATTGAACGCCAGCGGCGCAAAAGTGCCCCCCCAACTTGGCTTTCCCTCGGGGCAGAGAAGAAACCCGCCAACACACCCTCGAAAAGTGGTTTAGCCCGGCGGTTCCTGTGCAGCTCGTTCCATAGAGTTTCTATGGCTCGTTCACCTCGCTCTTTCTCCCTCTCTCTCTCGGGCTGTTTCCGGGTCGGGAAGCCGCCGTCGACCCCCAACATCAAAATGATCCTGGCCCTCCCGCCCCGTTTGCTCAGACAGCCAATCACAGGCTGTTGCCACTCCAGTTCTCGCGTCGCTGGAGAGGCGCGCGTTGTTCTTTTTGCTGTTTTTGCGTTCGGAGTGTTCGAATTGTCGGCGTCTGTTGGACTTGTACTGTGTAGCCGTGATGGCTAGGGCGAAGCGGCAGAACCTGCCTTTCGCCGTGAAGCTGGAAATTCAGGACTACTTCGTGCGGAAGTGAGTTTGTTTCATTAATAAAGTGATTTCATAAACGGTAGGTGCTTTTATGCTGTCCAATTCTTCAGCATGCATATATCGAATTATGCCATATATCGAACTCGCGGGCGTTTTTTTGCGAGTTCGATATAACCGGGTTGGACAGTATATCTGATGTTGTCTGGGTCTGGAGCTGAGGGTTTACACGTGTTCAGAGCAGCCCTCAGGTCATGCAGTGAAACCTCTGAGTTATAAGATGTTGACCTATTTTTATCTAAAAAGGCTTCTTTTTGGCCGCTTGTTTGTATTTTATGAAAGTGTTTCTTTAGTGTGCTGAACTGTACACGTGTTGGAAGTGTTGGGCGAGTGTGTCAGCCTGGTCTTCGAGTGCGTCCCCTGTTGTGCTGACCAGAGGCAGGCTGTGTGTTTGTTGTCCTGTGAGTTTGCATATTCGTGTCCATACTTTTCGTGTGTCCGTGCAGGAGTTTAATGATGTTATGAATGAATGCCAACTATCTAATTATGCCTCGTGGCGCACACGTTTTCCTAACGCATTTGCCCTTTTGAAAAAAAGGAGGTTTCCCAAAGTGGGGTACCGACAAAGGATACCCGACGCCTTGTTCTGGGCCTCTCGCGTCCGCCTACAGTCTTGATTCCACACGGCCCCCTCTGGTTGCGCAGGACACCAGAGGCGGGGGAATCGACTTTTTGGTGGCATCGAGCATGTGCACCGTAATTAGTTGGGTTGCCTGTTCGACGCGTAAGTGTCTTATAGACGTGTAGTGTAGTTTGGACGACTCAGTAGATGTATTCCAGTGTGCTCTTGTTCATTGAACCGGTTCTGGGAATACGGATTGCTTGGGCCTTTACCTATATATGTTAGTGCGATGGGGAAGTGGCCACTACCATATTGGGTCAGGGCCCACACCCCACTCAAGATATGGAAACAGAACTGCAGATACAATAGCCAAATAAAGGTGTCAATAGGTGTTCTGTACTATAGTATGTCGCCTGTTTTTGGTAGAAAAGACATCCCAGGCGGCACAGAAAGTGTGCCCCAAGACCGGCCCGTCTATGGCCGCTTTCTGGCATGTCCGGCCAGCATCCAGGTTCTGGAAGCCACTGATCATGCGTTGAACGGCCAGCATTCGGCAACCAGCGCTTCGGTATTTTTCCGTCCGCCCGTGTACGGACGCACAACGGCAGCTAACCGGCTGCCAGATATTCAGTTCTCTTACGGCTGCCGATGTTGAGAAAGAGAACGGCCGAAGTACGGCCTCAGGACATCCGTTTTTTCTTCGGGAAGCGGTAATCGGCCGAATCACGGCAAGCGACCGGCCACAGAATATGCGTATTCTTGCGGCAGTTTGTGTTCGAAAGGAGACCGGCCGGAGCGCGGCTGCCGTGCATTCGTTGTTTCAACGGTGAACCGCGCGTCCGGCGGTAGAATATTCGTTTTCTTCGGGCAACCAGTGTTATGAAGGATACCGGCCGACGTACGGCCCCAGAATATACGTTTTTCATTCGGTTAGCTGTCCTCGGCCGAATTACGGCAAGCGAATGGCCACAGAATATTTGGCAACCGGAGACCGGCCTACGTAAGGTATCTGGTTATACGTCATTTTTTCTACAAAGGGCATACAGCCGAACAACGGCACGCGCCTGGGCGCCGAGAATTCATGCACAGACGTGTTTGGAAGGAGACCGACCGTTTTTTTCCTGGGGTGAGAAAAAGCCGTTAGGGAGCCGAACGACAGGGACGCGTTTTTCATCCGCTCCGTGTTTCTACGTTTTAAATGAACGAACATCGTTTGTCAAACAGTAATGAGTCTTCTCGGTGGACGGGCCAGGTGCAAGGACTCACTGGACATTAGCAGGGAACCTTTTAGGCCATCGAAATGTCATTTATTGCCACAAGAAGACTGTGCCACACCGACGGGTGAGCTAAGCCTCGCCAGTCATCGCCGCTACCACGCCTCTGCCGCCGGCTTCGTCGACGCATCAGCTCGAGGCTATTTGCCCCCTCAAGAAATGGAGAGCATTGGAGACATCGACCCGGCAGAGATGTCCGATCCGAGATGGAGATGGTTCACCAGAATAACTGGCCTTCAAGGGCGTCGAGCAAGCGGCCACCACGCAGGAGCTAAACCGCCACCATGTCAAGGACTCCCCACCAAAGAAAGGCAAGTGCGAGCAAAAGCGCAAGTTAGTCTGCTTACAATTCAACTGCGACAAGCAATGTTGCACTATGTTGTTGGTGATAAACGTAGAAGAGACTCGCTCGTGCATTGGTAGGATCAACTTCATGCCCTGCACTATGTTACTTCATGGGATTTTACGACTGCCTATTTAGAAAAAAAATTATTTTAAATTTGCGATAACAACAGAGCCTTGTCACTGACTAAGCCTAGCTGTTAATTTCGTTCCGATGTTCGAAGGTGAGCTTAGCTACTCTTGGGATAAGACTCATTTGGTTAAACATAATCGCCAGCATCCTTGCAAACACGGATTTTGTCAGGATTTCCTTGCTCAACGCAGATTGTTGAGTTCACGCACAATTTGGCTTTTGCAATATATAAGCTCAAATATTCTTGGACTGCAAAAATCAAATGATGGTGTTCCATGTCACCTTCTGCGAAGTACATTTCATCCTATGAACTGAATGAATCGGTTTTTGCATTGTTATTACTATTGGCCTTATAGCTTTGTTAAAAAGTACTGTGTAGTTTACCGGACTATAGCGAATGAAAGTGATTCCGTATACCTGCAGCTTTATTCGAATTTAATAACATCCTGGTGTGCTGATTCAGAAAAATTTTTGGAAGTTAAACAGTATGTTAACGGCACCTTTACAAGAAAACCTTCATTCCAATTGAATACGTATACCGTTAATTATGCTGCTGTGACAACGGCCGAGGAATATAAATACCTAGGAGTTTATTTAAGGAGTAGTTAGAGGTTAAATACGCAGGTTCACAACATAAAAGTGACGGCCGCATATGTTTTTGGCTTTCTGAGACGAAATTTCAGTGAACCGCCATCTAACTAAAAGAACAGCCGTATTTCACTCATGTGCGCTCAATCTTGGAGTACGCATGTGTTTTCGTGGATCCTTACACCAAAGAGCTGGTTGACACGCTCGAAAACATACAGAATATGTCAGTGCGATTCGTATTAGGTAATTGGCACGCTCAACTTAGTATGAGAGAAAGTAAAAGCAAACTGAAATGGCAGGACGTGAAAGATCACAGACGAAACCACAGGTTGAACTTTTTTCGTAATATTCTATCATTCAAAAACTGGAGTAGAAGGGGGGAAGCATGTCCAAGCGCCATTCTACATATCGCAAAGTGCGACCGCTAGGTTAAAGCAAATTATTAACTTTCCTTTAAAGGTGACGCCTTGCGCGATTCATTTTATTTTACATCAATACTGCAGTGTAATTATCTTCCACGTATGATTGCATTAAGTGTTTATATTGACGATTTTCAGTGCGCTTTGTAGAAATATTTTGTTATTTTGCTCATATTTAGTGCTTAGTGTTATGTATCTCCCTCCAGTAATGCATGCAAAGGCAAGCAGGCATCAAATAAATAAACAAATAAATAAACAAATAAATAAATAAATAAATAAATAAATAAATAAACTTCCAGAGGCGCAAGTTTGCCTCCGACGGGTTGAGAACCCTACGCATTCAACCTTGACCAATAAAATATTTATTGCCCTATTCGTTGCAGTATGCAAGGTTTCCTGTATGCATGCTACCATTGCTATGTTATTGGTTTGAAACAAATTATGTAACTCTAATTTTACGCCTTTCCTTGCGTGAACACAGAGGGATACAACTGCAGCCACCTGAAGCAGAGCGTCATTCGCAACGCGTCTGGAATTTTTTTAACGTAGTATGACATAAGAAGAAAATTAAGTTCTTTTGGACTATTAAGTGGTGTGGACGTATACTCATGAACACAACATTAAAATAGATTAAAAATGAAAGTACCTGTTCGCTCCTTCTTAGGATCAGCCCTGCACAAGATCATCAGAAAAGTGATCGAGTAGAAAATGTCTTTTCAAGAAAAATGGGAAAAAACTGGACATACTTTTTTGTGAAGGAGTTATATTAAATGCTCCTGAGTGTTTTGTTGAGAACCAAAACGCTTCGTAAAGGCATTCACGCCGGTTTTATATACAGAAAAATTGGTCAAGCGACTGTTATAAAAATAGTTTACGTAGTCATAGCATGAAAGTGTTCCGGAATATGGCCCTAAAAGAAATTGTCTAAAAGCGGCGCAATTTATCTCTGAAATTCAACCCACTAAAGTATGCGCCTTCCGCCCCCCCCCCCCCCCCCCCTCTTTCCCCGTTTATTACAGGTAAGCCGCTCACAGAGGATATCAGGACCTGGAGAATACATCTATTCAAACTCTACAAAGAACTGAATATTTTCTGTGTTCGGCAGTAAAAGAGGCACAGCAATTAAAGGAACGACAATTTGTGAGCACTGTTTAATAAATGAATTTTCCTGTCAACTGAGGCTGGTAATTATGCAAGGCTGCGCTGAAAGCGTGACGGCTGGTGGTTGTGCGCGAGCTCACTTTGATGTGGCTGCATTGGACCCAAAATGCTGGGTTTGTGCTGCTTCTGCACTGCGCGAATGAGTCATCTGCTTGCGCGACATGCAGTGACCGGCCTCAGTACAGTTAACGTACTGTGGCTAAACTCCAATGCCCGTAGCACGGCCGTATTTCCGGTAGCTTTAGTCCGGCCGGAGTCCGACGACCGCATCTCGGCTGTCCTCCGGCGGCCATACTTCGGCCGTACACGGGTGGCTTTGGAATGGCCGGAGCCCTACGGCTGGAATCTGGCCGTATGACCGTAAGCCGGTCGACTGGGCCGACGGATACTGGCCGTTGGACAGCCATGGGAGTACGGCCGTATACGGCCAAAAGGCCCACATTTGGACATGGGCCGAACATGGCTGCCGGAAAACGGCCGGACAGAAAATCACCGGCCAAAGTACACCGGCCTGTTTTAGGCCGAACAGTCCTGTGCCGCCTGGGATGATTCCGACGATGTTAAGAATTTCTCAGTGGGGTGACCTGAAACATCCGTGCGAGCAGAGCCCCAAAGAGAGTTATGTGCATTCAGGTCGCCTATGAGGATGGATGGCGCGGGTAACTGATCTACTAGGCCCTCGAAATCTGAGCTCGAGAGCTGGAGGTCAGGAGGGAAGTAGAGAGAGCATAATGTTATATGATGTTTGAACACCATCGTTCAAATGGCAACAACCTCAAGGATGGTCTGTAGTTCCACAGTGTGGCAGGCCAACGATTTTCGGGAATGATGACCACACCACCAGAGGATGTACCACCACCACCTCTGTCCTTCATAAATACCCTGTAATTGTTCAAGAAATTTGTGTGTTTGCAGTTTAAATGCGTTTGTTGAAGCCACATAACACTTGGCTGATTGGAGTGCAATACCTCCTACACATCATGAAGATTTTTAAGACGGCCTCAGCAGTTCCATTGCATGCTATTTTCTCTTTCAATTAATATGTTTAGAGCTACTGATATGTGCTGACTTTCGGGGCTTGAACTGTTGGACGGGGTTTTTCACCTTCTTTACTGACCTAGACGCAGCAGCCGGTTCCTTTCGCTGGGATGCAAGCCGGAATGGCTCGACGTCCATGTCGTCATCCGAAGTCATGAGGGTGCCCTGCAAACCGGACCCCCAGGACTTGCCACCCTTCCCAGAGCCCTTCGTTGGAGCCGCGACCGCCGAGGGAGTCAGGAGCGCCCCGGGTGGCAGGAGCGGTGCGGCAGGAGGTAGGAACTTCGGCGGGTGCCTCCGTCTCCATCTCCTTCACGCCTTCGCGTTTACTTTGGGCCGGTGGAGAGGAAGCAGTGGGTGCAGTGGCATCCCCAATGGGCATGGCTGCCACCACAGCTGCTGCTGGCTGAGCAGACGGTGTGGTGACTGGTTGGGCCGCCTTAGGCAACCCGAGGGGGGCCAGCGGAGGGGGGCGGAACCAAGTCTGATTCATGGTACTGGGCCCCCGCCGAAACCACATGCCGCTTTGGCACCCGGCGAGCTGCGTCGGCGTACTTGCCCAGAGCAGAAGGGGCGAAACTCTTCCGCGCCTCGATGAAGGACATGTTTTCGTTGACTTTCCCATTGATTGTCTTCTTTTCGTGTTCGCACAGTTACAGCTGCGGGACAATGCTGCGTGCGGCTCCTGACCGTGAAGGTGGTGGAATCACAGGTTTCACTGGGGTTGTCATGTGAACCGCATTTCACGCAGGTCGTTCTGCCGCAGCAATAAGTTGTGCGTGCCCGAACTGCAGGTACTTGAAGCAGCGGAGCGGGTTACGTATGTACGGACGTACTCCACTCCTAATGAAACCAGCATTGATGCGCTCAGGAAGTTTTAATCTGCGGAATGTGAAGAATATGTGCTTTGTTGGTATGTCTATATTGCCACGACGGATGGTGATTCTCATGACAGCTGTAACGCCTTGAACTTTCAGTTCTTTCAGAAGGTCGGCCTCTGTTTCACTTAGCAGATCTGGCTCCGATATCACAACCTGCGAGCTGTTGAGGCTGCGGTGGGGTGAGACACTGATGTCCAGACCTGATATGCGAGTTTGGGCCCGGAGATTTGTGGCTTGCTGCCGCGTTTTGACTTCAACCAACGCTTCGTCTGTTTGTAGTTATTTTGCCTCCTAATTGCGAATGATTCTTTCACGGAACTTGGAGGCGAGGCATAGAGACTGGGAGGAGACGGGTTTTGGTTTATCTATTGATTCAAGGACCGAAAAACGAGGATAGTTGTCAAATTTCGGAAAGTTGATGGTTGGTAGGGATGGGAATGAAACTTCGTTGCACCCCGTGTCAGGGACCGATCCCGTTTTGAGAGGGGTGAAAAATATGACGCTTCGCCTACCTCATGCCCATCATCATCACGAACATTTTCCAAGAAAGCACGCATCAGAACGGGTCACAACGGCTCGTCTCTTTCTCCACAATTTTGGTGCAACAAACCCTGGACCAAGGGACCTCCAGAGGTGAGCCACACCGAGCGGATTTGTCTTATTCTCTTCGACCGCATTCTCACCTCTGGGGTACAGAAATAAAGCCGCCGATCAAACGAACCTGTGGGGAAAGGTTAGCATAGCTAAAGAGGAAGACGACCCGAGCCGGACCCATACTGACTGCAGCTTTGCCAACTTATGAAATGTGCCTTCGCGGCTGCGTAACTCCCTGTACGGTGACGTCAACGTCTGCTTCGTGAGTCTGATCGCGAGCCATATTGCTGCCCGTGAATCTGAAATTGACCGTGGAGGCCCTCACTGATAGACAGCGGATCGTCCGGGAGCGAGTTACAGATGTGATCGGCTAGGATGACGACTTTCTCCGCACCGAGCTACCACCAACAGGTGAGTTCACCGATCCATTAAAGACTTTGACGGAACAAAATGATTATTTGGCCCACATCAACCGAGAAGTATAAAAAACTGTTGACATGGACAACCTTAAAGGAGATATGTTTCACGCGTTTGGTTTTGATGCCACAGTAATATCTGCAAAAGTTAGACTTGAAATTAAAATAACTGAGTCCAGCAGTAACCGGCAAGCTCGCATTTCGTCTATCACGGCCGGAATTCGGTCACAGTACGGACAGCATAGGAAAGATGATGATATAAATACTAATATAAAGATTTTCAATAGGAAGAATAGTCCGGTAACCGAAGAGCACAAAGAAAAGATTACACCAGAAAAGAATTCCCAAGATACTCATTCAACAGAAACAACTGCCCTGGTTTCTGTGTTCAATCCATCACATGTCATCCTACGTACAATGATGGCTGAGAAGAAACAAAAATGATCGGGATAGCAGTGAGATGTGCGCGATGAG
Organism: Haemaphysalis longicornis; assembly: GCF_048455015.1. Taxonomy (NCBI): domain Eukaryota; kingdom Metazoa; phylum Arthropoda; class Arachnida; order Ixodida; family Ixodidae; genus Haemaphysalis; species Haemaphysalis longicornis. The sequence continues at coordinate 58,926,387 of NW_027526203.1, forward strand.
AAATCAACGTTGACAGCTCGACGATCAGTGATCAACCATCAAGAGCAACTATTTCAAGGTTCGCATGTCCTGTGAAAAAAGCCATACTGAAGAAAAAACGACGCGGACGACTGGTTTGTATTCCAAAGGGGCTCGATCAAGACTCAAGTGCAACAGAGAATGCCGATTGCCAGGCGAAAAATGAAACATCCAGTGGAAGACAGCTTAAGTACGGCAGCGAGGGGAAGGGGAAGCGAAAGGAGAGCCAAAGACAAACAGTCTATTTATTTACAAGGATGTCTACGCGGCGCTTGAATGGGATACGAAGAAGGCCAAGTTCTTTGATAGACAAAATGAATGCCGTCTGGCGAACGAAGTTTCAACCAACAGCCCTGAAAAAATCTCTTCGGGGACTCCTTTCCAGAGGTCAGCGTGTTCTCAGCAAGAAAAGAGGTCTCCGCTTCGGCACGCTAACAAGCGTAATTTTCATAAATCGAAGCAGAAGCAGCGAAGTCCCCTAATCTACTTGCTTCAACGAACTTCAATTCTTGATGCCTGTCAACTCGAATGCTTTACGGCCACGGACGCTACACGCTGTAAACTTCTGTAGCCATCTTTGCGCGGGGGAGGATATTGAAAATGATGACGCCTCGCCTCCCTCGTGCCCATCATCATCACCAATATGTTCCCAGGAAGCACGCACAGACCCTCAAAGCAGCAAAGACCCTCAACGAAAACAAGACAGCAGCACACAGGCCTGTCGGCGGGGTGTGCATGTTCATCAGTAAGGGCATCGTCTTCGTCGATTACGAGCTGAACACCGGCAACTAGACCGACAGCTGCGTGGTGGAGGTGATGATGGGGAGGAGGACGAAGGCAAGCACACTCGCCGTAAACGTGTACAGCAGACCGATGCACAGGAAACAAAGTTTCGTACGCTCATGCAGAAAGCGTTAAGCACGATAAAGAAAGGAACGGCAGTAGTCGGGAGCGAATTTAATGCACCGCACTACGATTGAGGCTACGACAAGACAACCGAAAAAGGAAGAGACTTAATACAAGACGTGACGGACGCAGGGTTAACAATGATCCCGAAGCCTGAAGCCCCAACGACAACCGGCGCATCGGTTGCCAGAGACACCAGCCGGACCTGACGTTCGAAAGGATGGAAGAACACCGAGACAGATCTCGGCAGCGACCACATGATGAAAAATATACGCGTCCCGCCCGGAAACGACACAAGTCAAGAGAAAAGGAAGCACAAATTCACGAAAAGGGAAGAGTTTCGCCGCCAGCTCCCAACTGAGCACGAGAAAATAGAGGACATAGACACGTGGGCAAAAGCGATCGTGGAAACAACCGAGGAAGTAGCGATTGAAATAGAGACAGACGGAAACGTGCACACGATGGATAGCCGACTGGCCCATCTCATCGAAGCAAAGGTAGCCTTAAAAAGAAAATGGAACCTACCACGTACGAACAGAAAGCTCAGAAAAAAGAACACCGAAATTAACAGAGAGATAAACACAGCAGGGAACTCGTCAAACAACAGTGGGAACAGACGTGCAGGGAGGCGCACGGACAAATCCACATGGGTAGAACATGGAGACTGCTCCGGCACCTCCTGGACAAAACCCAAACTAAGGGGGAACAGCACCATAAACTCGGCAATATCATCCACAAGGTCGTCGCGAAGGACGGGGAGGATGAATTGAAGAGAAAACGCCACGCCAAATAGCCCCCGGTTTCCCCGAAAGAAAAAACACCCATAATATCAGGGAGTGGAAAACGCCGAAAAAGACCGGGACATAGAAGAATGGGAGGTACGAAACGCCATGCAAGACCTCACTAGAAGATCGGCGGCGGGAATCGACCGAATAAGCAACAAGGCACTACGAAATCTGAACGACGCAAACGGTCGCGGCACTGACGGAATACTTCAACAAAAGTTGGAGAGCCGAAAAGCTACCGCACCGAAGGAAGGAAGCCACAACCATACTAATACCGAAGACGGGCAAAACACCCAGCATCGAGAACCTAAGATCGATATCGCTGACGTCGTGCGTACGCAAATTGCTCGTACACGTACTCATGAACAGGTGGCAACACTACCTCGAAGAAGCAAAACTGTACGCTGACTCGCTCGTCGGGTTTCGGAGTAAACTAGGGACCCACGACGCTAAGCTACTGCTCAAGAGAGAGATCGTAGACTACGACACAAACACCAGTGACAACAGAGCAATACTGGGCTTGGACCTGCAGAGTGCCTTCTATAAAGCTCGGCACTAGGCGATCCTCGTCCAAGTATCGCATCTAAATCTGGGAAAAAGATCGTACAACTACATCAGAGACTTCCTGACCAACCGCACAACCCGAATCTCCGCGGGAGACCAACAACTACCAGAGAAGACACTAGGCAGTGAGGGAACGCCACAGGGAGCGGTAATCTCACCGCTGCTCTTTAGCCTAGTAATGATCGCGGTCACCAACCGGCTGCAAAGCGTCGAAGGGGTACCATATACAGTCTATGCCGACGACGTAACGCTATGGGTTACCGGCGGCAGCCAAGGCTACAACGAAACCAAACTGCAAGAAGCACTGGAAGCAATAAAAAACCAATTGAGGGGCTCGGGACTGGTATGCTTCCCCACAAAGTCGGAGATGCTAGTGATCCCACCCAAGGCAGCGAGGCACAACAAGCAGCCCACCAGAGACGGCGGCAATATAACAGTAATAACACAAGAGGGACACACCATTCCCCAAGTAAACAGGATCAGAATCCCAGGAATGCTCATCGAACGGCGTAGGGTCAACGGAGAGACGGTCTCCAAACTCGACCCCAAGACCGGCGCGGCGATGCTACATATAAGAAGAGTGTCGAGTAGAAGAGGTGGGATGAAGGAGGAACGATTCGTAAGACTCGTCCAGTCCTTCGTGGCCAGCCACGGCGCATATATTGCCGCCTTTCACAATTGGCGGCAGTGCGAGTGCAAGAATGTCGACGCCATGCTGCACAAGGATTGCAAGTCGGCATTCGGGCTACTAGGAGGCACGAGCACGCAGAAACTCGAAGCCCTCGGACTCCTCAACAGCCTTGAAGAAATAGCGGAAGCCCAGCAGACGGCGCAGTTCACAAGACTATCGGAAACCAAGACTGGCAGAGCAATACTACGACAACTAGGCGTCAGCGTCAGAGAATATCTGCAGACGGAGGAGGCGATACCACGGGAGACGAGCAAACGAATCGTAGTAAGCCCGATCACACGGAACATTACCCCAACGTACAACCAGGAAAGAAGAGAAGCACGGGCTAAAGCGCTGATAGGACTTCACTCAAACCACGAAAGGGTGGTATTCGTGGACGCGGCCAGCTACAAAAACATCAACGGCGTCTTCGGTGTCAGCGTGGTCGAAGCCAAGACCGGCGAGACCAGGCTTGCGGCAAGCGTGAATACCAATTTGCCGATCCAAGCCGAGGAAGTGGCGGTAGCACTCGCTATCGCGGACCCAAGAACAAAGACGGTGCTGTGTAATTCGCGAACGGCAGTGTGCAATTTTGCCAAGAACCGTGTTTTTCCGTGCGGCCGCGCGTATTCTACGCAAGGCCGAAACCAACAGCGACAACGACGGTGTCACGGTGTGGTATTTATGTAGTTCCGCGCACATGCGGGCGAAGGGGTGGCGAGCTCAATGGGGCTCGCCAACCGCAATGATACTGCCAACGCCGTGGCGCGAGGATTAGCTGGCCGTGCCAAGGGATCGACGGTCACCGACAAAGTGGTTCGCCCTGACAAGGACACCATGACCAGTTACAGCGAGGCGATCTCGTGGTATAGACTAGGAAGACGGACGATTGCCGTGCCTGAGCCCGGGCTGACTAGGGAAGAGGCGGTAGTGCTCCGTCAACTACAGACAAACTCAGTGATTACCACAGTGATAGCCAAGCACCTGTGGACGGAGGTGTACGTGACTGATGTGTGCAAGCTGTGTGGGAAGGAGCGGGCCACGCTAGCCCACATCCTAAAAGACTGCATAAGCGCGAACAATGACAACAATGCCGACGTTCTCCCGCCCCACATAGAGGAGGCGAAGATGTCCAAAGAATATGGCGTGCAACACAAGGCCGTCCAGCAGAATCTTGCGGCGGTCGCGAGGCAGCGACCGGGCGGACTGGAGGCAGAAAGAGGGAACCCTAGTACGCCGAAGCCCTCCGAGAGCGACTTTCGCCGCTAAGAAGACGTCTGGCCTGGTCGACCCAAGACTCCATCCGAAGAGGGTGGGGTAGGGGTTACTGCAGAAATCCTAATAAAATTGATTTCTCTCTCTTTCTCTCTTCCACATGGGGTTTTGATTTTTCCATACGGCATAGTAAAAAGGAGGGGATGTGGCTACTTTCTTCTCAAACCTTACCCTGATAGCTGGAGAGGTCCCAGAGCTCCCTGCATGAAACACAGACAGGACGCCCATCCGACGGAGCTTGACCCCGTCTCAGACGGCCAGCGTTCGGGGTTTCTCACCCTCCACCTATAAACACATCCACACGGTTGACTACAGCTTATGTTTGGGGGCTCGGGGTCCACGTTGTCGCCAATACCGTCACTAAGATTACTCAAGGTGCCCCGTGCGGGGATCAATGAATTACGGAAGAATTGAGTTTTAGGCTCCTTCAACTGTGTTCGCACTATGGCACGACGCTCCGCTATCAACGTGCCCTCTTTCGTAGGTTCTTTGGGGGGGGCGAGCTTTAGATTCGTTTTATATGAATGAGATTTCGCGTTATCTAGGGGTTGGCTTTTTAACACCTTTACGTTTTAGGGGCACAAATTGGGAACAGAAGTGGCCAACGACAGACTTGAAATACGTCCAGAGCAAATTCACATCATCTTCCTGGGGCATTCTTGGAATAGCCAGTTTACGGTCATCGGGGATTTTATATGTCATCGGTAATTTCGAAATCATACGCATTCACACTTGAAGCTTTGAGGCCAGCTACTACAACTTTATCCTAAAAAATTCTGTATTTGATGTCGACTTCGTATACGAAGGTTTCATCTGATTAGAATAGTAATACAATGTTAGTCTGACATGGTCTCTGTATTCGACTCTACCCGTTTACAACTTGAATGAGGCTATGTTTGGCCATTATCTTTAGCATAGTGTCGCCTGCGTCCGCAGTGTGGGCACCGCTATACTGGCGTCCCAGTTTACATCAGATACAGTAACGTCCCTGGTAACCATAATTCTGCGTCTGTCATTAGGTAGCGCTGATATGCGGACATCTATTTGATTAGGAAAATCTATGCGACTTCCGGGAGGCCGATACACTATTCCAATTACTAAGACGATCAGAAAAGACAGCTTTGAGGACTTTCTGGTAAATGGCTTCTCGAGTTTCATCTTGAGATTGTTTCCGTGAGGTTGTTTTTTCTAGCTCTATCCTGCATTTCAGTCAACCTGTCGTGCTGGAGCTGAATGGCATTCCCAAGGTTTCGCACAGTGCCCTCTAGGGAAACCATCTCGGTGAAGTGATCAGACATAAAAGCTGATTTTTCTTCAATATTGTCGTCAACTTTGTTTTCTATGGTGCTTAGTATTGCTAGAATTGATGCGAGCAATTCTTGTATTCTGGGGCCAGGACCGGTCTCGATGTCCAAAGAAAGCTAAATTTCAAAGCCAGGCCACATAACACTCAAAAGTTCAGAACAGCCTTTTGGGAAGGGCAGCACAATAAGACAGGAGCAGTCTGAACCCATCTGCGAGGTAGGTGAGTACAGCGATCCAGGAATGGGTAAGCAACATTGGTGCATCCGTGCCACCACTCCCACTGAACGTGATCCCGTCCAGGAAGGGCTTTATATGCCGTGAGTCTCCTGGTGACGTGCATCCTGTTGAAGGAGTTGATTGGGTGTGTTACGATAGCGTGACCCATTTCAACCTACAATGACAAAGCAGGAATCCACAACTTGCACAACTGCTTGGCAGGCAGCACGCGTGATGGCAGATGGGGTAGCCTAATCAGTCTGTAGGGCGACCCATATGTTCCGTAATCGCAACGACGTAGAGGATACCGAATAGGTCCATCCCAACGCCATAAAACGCTTCATTGGCACGTCCAGATATTTAAAGGGGCCATGCAGACAAAACACGTTTGGTTGATTTGAAAGATTGCCTCGTTATAATCATACTGACACCACTCCTAATGCCCACTTCGCTCAAATATGCTCTTTTATCTGCTGTATATATGTTCAATAAATAGACAAGAGGAATGGCCATGTGACACAGTAGCTAATTTCCGGCTACACAACCTATGATGTCGTATGTGCCCAGGTGTGCTATTGGCAAGACATGCAAAAGCAAACGCAAATTAGCCACGGCTTATTTACGGGAAGCCGAAGAAGCTTATTGTGCTTAAATGTAATGAATATTCATGTTACCGCCGTAAAAATGTGCGCCAAACACTAAGATTTACGAACTAGACGTAAGCATCGAAGAACCGATGCGCACAGGTGTTGGCAGCGGATGCACTATGCTTGTTTTAGCTGCCCGGCAGTCTGCGCTTTGTAGTTGTCCCACACGACACTGGCTGATAGGCATAAGCGATGTTGTCTTACGTGAACCTGTATGTCGCGGATACCCCATGTTTCACGAAACGATTACTTTCTACAGTAGCGAAAGCAAGCCAGATGCAAATACGATCAAAGACAAAACAACGGCGGACAATATTCCCCGGCTGCGTGCTGTAGTGCCATCTGGGAGGACTGATGGGAAGCGAAGCTGCATAGCCTAATGACGCCGTGAAACATTCTTTGAGTACTCTCACTTATGACTTCATTGCTGACGCCAGCAAAACACACGTGTAGAAAATTTATAAGCGTCATCATTGCACCACCGATGCGATTACCCTCATGTGTGCCCGAAGTTAATTGTGAGCCCCTCTCGCTATAGCTGTAATTATTCAGGTTTATTCGCTTTGATCTCAAAATTGTGTCTTGGAGGCTTCTGTGGTTTCATTACGTCAGTTGACGACAAAACGGGTGAAATATCAGTCAGTGCCTGCAGGTGATATTACGCAATCTGGGTCTGATCAACGCCCCGCTTCAGGAGTATTTCTATTGCGTCGTTATAGCACTACCCTGCCATGGGGAGCACAGTTATTGCTGAAGTGGCTGAGCCAGTGAGTAAGTTGGTCAAATAAACTTTTCCTTCGCTCACAGTTTCGAATTGTGCTGTAGCGCGTGCTCAAGCTGACTAGAGAATCTGGCCCAATTATTACGGTCTCCGTCAAGCTTCGTGAGTTCTAGTGCTGGCAGCTTTGCTGCAGTGGTGGCGGGTTGACTATGGTATGATCTCATCGCACGAGGCAAAACGTGAGACTCACCAGCCCGCTGGTATGGAGATCTATAGTGAAGTTCCACCATAATCTTCACCACCTTGTCACTGAACGAAGTCGTGTTTGAAGTCTCTTCGGTGACCATTTCTAACGTGGTGTCCATAAAAAAATCCTCGTCCAGCTTCAGGAGCAGTTGGTACATGTCCTCGATCCTCCCCAAGGATATCGCTGCGTCCATCACTGTAGTCAGGGGGGGGGGGGGCACTTCGGAGGTCGTCTTCTATCTCAGTGGAGAAGGCGGAACGCTTGTCCCCAAGTTGCAGTTCGTTTCTGCAGCTCGCAGTCGATTGACGTCATCCTTGGTCCTTGGAGGTGGATCCACCGGTCTCTTATGCAGAAGCCGTCGAAGAAAGGCTATCCGTCCTGCTGATTTACTTGTTACGATTACTAGTCCAATGTGCACGAGAGGTAGCCACTTTTTACTGCTGGTTGGGGGTTATTGCGCCCCCCAGACAAATTCCGCAAACCCCCTTCACAGACATCGCAGCTTCGAAAAGCCTCATCGTGCGTCTCCAACGAGATTTTGCGGTTCCTTCGAGATAAGAAATGACGCTTGCCAGCATACCGGAAAGGTACCAAGAATCATGAGCGCTGACCCGCTTCCCGCTTCTTCATGCGGTAGCAAGAACGAGACAGACCCAGTCTTTCACATCAGTATCGTTGGCTCTCTAAAACCTTCCAGGCTCGCGCTGTGGAGACACAAAGACAGGTGCGGTTGCTGACATGGGATCCCTGTCGGTCGTCATATTTGGTAGATGCAATGGCCGCCTACTGTGGAGGTCTGTGTTACGGGAAGGGTTACGCGTAGATCCCTCCAAGATGTGCCAGAAAATCCGCAAGAGCTGGTGCATTACTTGGTGTATATGATATATAGGTAAAGGTAAAACCGGCGACGCCCGCTACCTCAGTTCGAAGCCGACTATTGTCATTGCTCTCTTTTTACTGGTAAGCAGTATATCCTAGTAACAACAGATTTCGTTCCGAAGAAGCCGCTCGACACTCTGCGCCGCTCCGTGTCTCTTGTTTGCCACCGCCCATGCTTCTTTGGTGGTTTTATACCCCTAGCCACCCCCGATGCTTCTTTAACAAGTAACGAAATGGACTAATAACGGCGGCAGCGCTGTTATCAGACAATTGCGGAGAATTAACAGAAGCGCGAATGGGTGTAAGAACAACTGAAAGCGTCGCCGCTTCCAAATGTAACCGCCGCCGTTGCTGCCTTAAATTCCACTTCGCCAACTCTCTGTGAATTTCTTCAGGTTACAGAGCGACTTGCGCGGTTGGAACGCCGGCTTGAGCCCATAGTTGTTAAGCTTAAAAGACTTCCTTAGCAACACTTTAGCGTGGGTATTTCCCACTTAAATATGCGCCCATCGCCGGCTACCGGTTTATGCATCCACGGGTTGCCAGTGGGAGGAGGGGGTGTGCACACACGATTCATGCCGGTATTGCTGTGCTGTTGGGATATTTAAACATGCAAGAGTCATGGCTCAATGACCCCGTCAGCTGTAGTCCGTAATCTGGCGCTTTGGGTCTGGGTTGGTGTGTTCCAAGGACAGTAATTTGCGTACGACGGGAGAGGCCTCCCAGGCTTAACTCGCGATAAGACGGAAGCATGTCGGTCGCCTTGAGCCAGAGCGCGAATTGAAGAAGAATCATCGGCCCGTACATAGGCACTAATAGGCGTGAGAACAAGGGACAGCCGCTGCCGCCGCCGTTGGCGCCTGAAGTTCCAGCCCGTCGAGTAGCTCCGAATCCCCCAGGGGGAACGGCTGTCTTCCGCTTTGAATTCCGACAAAGGCAAATACTACTTGTTCAGCTTACAACTCTTTCCGATAGATCTTCCCGATTGTTTCGTAGATCCTTTCACTTCTAAGGATGCTCGCATAACCGGTGCCAGCCATTGTGTGCACGGGCTAGGAGTGGAAGGAGTAGGGGCAAGGGCGTGCCCTCGCCGCTGTAGGTTTTATGTCCTTACTGAACACATATCCGTTGTACTGGCGGGAGGCTTAAACACGGACGTTAAACGGCCCAGTCCGACCTGCCAGGTGTCCTCATTGGTCAAGCAGTGTGACTTGGTGTGTTACACAAACAATAAGATGCGTATGACGCGGCAGTGAAACAGAAAGCTCCTTGCTGCTAGACTAAAGCTCGGGACCCTCTAAGTTTCATTGAGCGGTTTGGCTAATAGATAGTATGCTTAATCGCGAACTACAAGCAAAGGTGTTTTTTTCGTGCATTCCGTGCCAGGTATCCAGCTTCGCAGGTCTTCCTTATTCCCAGCGGAGAAGGGAAATAATTGTTTTCCACGATAACGAAAGCATGCATGTTTGTTACAGCTGAATACTGCAATTTGAATAATGCGTTAATCATGAATGGTTACGTAAAACAGAGGGAAATCCCACATTGTGACTCCGAAGTACCACGACCGGCCGGAGCCCCACACACCGGAACGATTGTGCATCAGTCAAATGCGATGTCTATCCTTGTTCACAATTGTAGCCTTGTTCTAGCCTTGTCTAGCCTTGACACCCAGAAACACGTAAACTCGCGTGACCTGGTATCTGCGTCAAAATAGCGGATGACGGTTGCGATATTTGCTAATGCGCTATTTGAGAGCACCTGTTTCGCTGTTTCGATTGTGCAAAATATCCCGAGGCAAAGAAATCAAAAAGGAAATAGATGTATGGCTACAGACAACTTTTATTGTGAATATATTGCCACGAACCATGTCTTCTGTTTCTATACTTGTTTTCTTTATACCATCCAGCGGTACCCGGCTGTCATCAGTGTTTCAACCAAAGTGCATGTATCGTGTCCTTTGTTTTGAACGCCGCATGGGATAGCTTTTTTTGATGGGGAGAGTCTAAGTACTGACGTCACTAGCCTGCATTTAGTTTGAAGTTTGTTTATTTGAGCATTCCTAATACACAGAAATGGAGGGAAACAAGGACAAAAAGCTTGTCATGCGACAGCTTAACGAGGTCCCAGTACCCATGGCATACAGCAATGGTAGCATTTTTGTGTACACATGGAGAACAACTCAACTAACATAGAGAATTTTTTTCCCGGAGTAACACAAAGCGGATTGAGTAATGTAAACCTGAAAAAAAAAACATATAAAACCTACAACTGTTTTATCTCCCAGGTAACAAAAAGCAATGCATGTGATTTACAGAATGAAAACGAAGCGTATAAAACGATAGAGATGCTTATCTCGTCATCATTACAAATTTATCACAGCAATGAAGAACGAAATAAAACGTGTAAACGTACTTTGCTAAGTACATCAGTCAATACAAAAGGAATTCACAGGGTGTCAGATGAAGTCAAAAACATAAAAAACGTCTAAATGATGCCACACTACCACAGCCCAGTCGAAAAACACAACAGAAAAATAGGACAGAATGATCCTGTGAGGGAATGGGACATTCTGTAGTCTGTAGTAAATCCTGTCCTGTAGTCTGTAGTAAACCCTGTCCTGTAGTCTGAGTAAATCCTGTCCTGTAGTCTGTAGTAAATCCTGTCATGTAGTCTGTAGTAAATCTTGTCCTGTAGTCTGTATTAAATACTGTTCTGTATTCTGTAGTAAATCCTGTCATGTCTCGAATTTCAACTTGTTTTGCATAAGAAATTTACTTCCCGTGATGTTTTTTTTTCTATTAAGTACCTAAGTATGCAGGATATGCATAACAATTTCAATAAAAATATGACAAACAAACATAAGCATTTGGGGAAATTCTTGCCTTTCTGGAACAAGCTTAAAATTGTTTTCAGTGAATAACTGATTTCAGAAAGCTGTACCAAAAGGCAATGTAAGCAATGCAACAAGTGGTACATTCATGCATGCAATACAAAAAGTTTGATGTTACGCAGATTGCACATGCCTGATGCATGTGCAGTCGCGGAAACTCGTGCTCACGCACACTGCACACGCGGAAACTCGTGGATTCGGCAGCCGCTGGAACGTAACGCTGGAACACGCCGGAGACCACGCGGTCTCCAGCGAATAGCGTGGCCGATGCTCGCGCTAGGCCTTTTTTTCTTTAATAGCCGTGTAATTACAAACCCGCGTAGCTGTTAACAAAAAATACAAAAGTCCTTCCTTCAGGGACATCTAATTAGCGCTACAAAACTTAGCTAGACTCATTTGGGCACTTTTTGGCTGATTTGCCCGTGCTTCTGAAGCAGGGCCAAATCGCGTCCCATCATCGCGTTCCGTCAATGACGCTCAGTTTGTTCATGAAAGCAAATTTATTCTCCCGGATAGAAAACACAACTATTAAACGAGCATGAACAATAACCGTTCGAAAATTCGTGCCTTGTATTAGGACCATTAAAACACAAGCAAACAAATATTTCTTGAACCTAATTTATTTAAACAGCAAAACGCGAGAGAACGTGAGAGAATTAAAATGGGAAGTCAATCTTTAGCTGGAATGCTTGCCTTGGTGAACCTTGATCCGTTGACAATGCATTTGCACAGCAAAACGTGGAAGGGTATCCTATGGCGAAAAGCGCACGTCTCTGTGGTGCTGCACTATCTCGAAGAGTATGCACGCACAATACATGCCGAAGTCACGCAGGGGTCATTGCAAGTTCAGTCGATTGTCGAAGCACATCACACGTATTCGAAATCACACTGCCTGCAAAATTCGTCGTATTCACTTGCATCAATGTGCCAAAAATCCCAAGCACCACGGTTAGTCGTCGCTAGAGGAGTCCTCACTTCGAGATGCTTGAAATCCGGACCAATGATCTTACTTTTACCACGGGTCTAGGCCCACTCGTCACAAGTCCACTCGTCATAGGCCAACTCGTCATAGGTAAACTGGTCAGGAATGCCAACTCGTCACAGGGTATTTCGTACGAGGAATTCTCGTATCACCGGAATATTCGTCACACGGAAAACTCGCATTACGAGCTTGCTTTGGAACGTTGAAGCGATGTTTCCGCCTGCTATACGTCGCCCATTTAAAAATGATGTAGGCGAGCGAGTGTTCTTTCAAAGTTTTTGACGTAGGAATCGAGGTAAATATGCCGTCATACGGAGTTAATTATATTAAAATGATAATCGCATACGCAAATTTGTATTGCATTGCACGCATAAAAAGTAAACAATTTGTTCTAAATGACACAATGAACAGGTTGTACATGAAACAAAAAAATGTTTATTTCGCTCACTTTGTACTGTTGTACTATTTGTACTATTGCACTGTTGTCTCGCTGTCTCGTTGTGTCGGCGTCTTCAACGCTGGGTTCCGACGTTGTTCACTGCATCAGTTCAGAAGCGGATGTTGCGGGCAATATTCCGAAGCTTCTTGACTGAGGCTTCGCTGTCGTGATCAGCCAGGATTCTTGCGATGCGATCATTGACATTTTGGTATTTGCGTGCAAGCCGTGGAGGGTGCTGTCCGACGATGACTACTGCTACCACAGAGAAAAGCGACAGCGGAACATGTTAACAAACAATTACCCGCCGCGGTGATTTAGTGGATATGACATTGTGCTGTTGAGCCCAAGGAAGCGGGTTCGATACCCGGCCGCTTTTCTGGTGGAGGTGAAAAGCGAAAACGCCCGTGTGTTCGAGATTTCGGCGCGCGCACATTAAAGATCCCCAGGTGGTGAAAATGAATTCGGAGCCCATACGGCGCCTCGTAACCTGTGTAGCGTCGGCGCGTTAAACCACCACAATCAATCAAATCAACAAATAAACAATTGCAAACCTGATCTAATGCCTGGTGGTGTGTCCTTCACTGTTTACATCAGCTTAGCTATGATTCAAGCCTTGCGGAAGTTAATTCAAGCTTCGCCATTTTTTTTTTATTCTCAGACTGAAAGTAGGGGCGCGGGTTGTATACAAGGGCAGATTATACGCGCGAAAATACGGACGTACACCACCTCAACACCGCTGACGATCAGCTCTTGAAGAAGTGTTGATCGCGCCTCTCCCCTCTCCCCCCCTCCTCCCCCCTCCCCAGAAAAAGAAAAAAAAAACAGCTCTTTAGGCACACCTGCTTGTCACACAGACCTCCGCACGCCCTTCTAAAGAGCCGTAACGAAATTACCCTTGTAGAAACTCGCCTCAGACCGGCTTTAAACGCCAATTTCCGGTCATGCTTGTAGGCTTTTGTTCACGCGGCCGCGGTGTAACGAAATCCATGCGACGAGAAGGCACCTCGCACGAGTGTTCCTATCTCGAGATGGCACTGTACCAAAAGGCCGGTGGGACGAGTTGGCCTATGACGAGTTTTCCGGTGACGAGTGGGCTTGTGACAAGTGGGCTCGTTCCCTTTTACCACAGCTTCCGAAGCTTCAAATGTCGCTGCTGATACTTCGCGGAGACATAAGATGCACGTTTTTACACAAAGTTTCGCGTAACTTCAGCTAGGCAAAGCGCCGATGCTAAATGTGAACGAGTCACTCGGCCACGCAGCCACCGCCAAATTTTGACCGAAAGACAAAAAGCAGGAGGGAACAAAGCAGGAGGGAACAAAAGAAGGGTAAGGAAGGAACCGGCCGATCACGAGAACTTGTTCGGCGACCCCTCCCCACCCTTCCCATTTCTTCGTATTGTGGTCTCCCCGCCCCGTGAGTGCTTTCGCGCGACATGCCTTCAGGGGTCACGATGCTTCCCCGAACTTCTTCCGAAGGGCCGGGCTAGAGCGAAGGCGTGCGTTTTCTTTCTTTCTACCTTTATTTTTTTACACATCTTGGTAATGCAACCGGTTCACTGGCGCCGTTTCTTTTTTTTCACACATGTAGCGGCAACTGGTTAGCTGGTTTTAAAATCATATGTTAACTCTTTAGGCTTGATTGGACACATGGTTCGAGTTAAAATAAACAAATTGCTCGCTAAAAAAATAAAACAACAGGACGCAGATTGAAACAATGGCGCTCTCAAGTACACCCCGAAATACATGTCAGAATGTGCACTGCAATTATTACACCACGTCTTCAAAAAGCACGTCTTGCTTGTCCTTTATGCGTCCGTTTTGCCGACGGGCTACCCTTATTGCCTCATTGTTTTATCAAAGATTGTCCACAGTACAATATATGCAATTGCAATTCACTCAAAGAAGCCAAGGAATTTGCGAAGTTCTTTATGTATCCATTTCTTTAGTTATGGGGCTACGCTTAGATGCTCCAACATTAGAGTGATTTGTGCTAAGTTGCGTTGTTAATTGCAAATTTGAAGCGAAGGTTTTTTTTTAAAACACGGCCAGAACGCTACTGGCAGCAATGCAACAAACGTTCATTACAACAGACGCTTATGACCGTCACTTGCACGCACCATTGTTTCCGTGAAGCGCACGCTAAAAAAATTGGGAATTTGCGGCACCGCACGGGCCGCAAACACGAAGTTTCCCAGCATCTGCGTCAATTGCGGCGCTCGAATACAATCACTCCACACCTTAACCGGCACGCGGCATTCCCGTGTCCAGCCAAGCAGCGGCACCACACTATCCTGTTCCTGTTATCCCGTTCGTCCTGGCTGAAGCCCTGTCCCCAAAGGCAATGTTCCCGTGTTATTCGATGCTCTCCAGCAACCTCCCCGCATTTATGTCGTTCAGTGCGGCGTTTTCCAGTGTTTTCCCTTGTCTCCCGCGTATTCCCTCGCTCTCCTCATTCTGGAAAATGCGGTCCCCGCGTTGCTGTTGTCCAGCTCGGCGTTTTCCAGTGTATTCCGTTCTTTCTGGCGTATTTCATCGTTCTCCTAATGCTGCAAAACGCGAAGTTTTCCGACAGGGTAAGCAAGCGATTTTGTAGCAATACTGAACGGTCTGTCATGTGACACTTTTGCATCTAAAATTATCTTTGACGCAATAAAAATATGCAGGTACTACAAAATGGTCGGTCGCACGGCAGATAATATTAGTAATTACGCAATGCTAGATGTAGCGGCTGAAGGACAGCTTGTGGTGCAACAGGTAATTTTTGTTTTGCCTACAGGGTGTCGCACAACAGAAATTTCTGTAGTACAACAAAAATGTCTCATGCGACAGACATTTTGTAGTTCTACTACAAAGGTTTTTGTAGTGGGACTACACAATGTCTGTCGCATGATAGATATTTGTGTTGTACATGAATTTCTGTCGTACGACAGACATTCTGTCGTCATACTACAGAGATTCCTGTCTCACAACAGACCATCTTGCATTCCCAACAGAAATTCCAGTTGTGCGACGGAAATGCCTGTAGTACGACAGATTTTCTGTAGTTGTACTACAGAAATTTGTGTCGCACGACAGACCATCCTGTAGTCTCAACAGAAATCCCTGTCGTGCGACAGAAATGCCTGTCGTACGACAGATTTTCTGTAGTTGTACTACAGAAATTCCTGTCGCACGACAGACCATCCTGTAGTCCCAACAGAAACCCCTGTCGTGCGAAGAAATCTCTGTCGTGCGACAGAAATTTCTGTTGTGCGACAGAACTTCCTGTTGTGTTTTTCGACTGTGAGTACAGAGTAGCAAGAATTTAATCTTTCGCAAACAATTCAACTCAGAAGAAAGAACAGTAATAAATATCATGAATGCACACATATCATGAGGGGTCCCTGTGGTTTGAATACTTCATTTTAATACTTACATATAGCTTTCATAACTTCAAGTGCCACAAACTTATTGATGGCGTATCTGTAATTCTAATTTTAGGGCTGAATTGCTATGGTAAAGATGTTTATGTTTTTTATGTATATTCATTCAGTAACCTGTTCATCCAGTTTTCAACAATGCTTAACCCTTGGTTTGTTCTAGCAAAAGGTATCACCCACTTCGCCTGATGGCGAAAACTGTCCCAGTCGAAAAACACAACAGAAAAATACGACAGAATTATCCTGTGAGGGAATGGGACATCCTGTAGTCTGTAGTAAATCCTGTCCTGTAGTCTGTAGTAAATCCTGTCCTGTATTATGTAGTAAATCCTGTCCTGTAGTCTGTAGTTAATCCTGTCCTGTAGTCTGTCGTAAATCCTGTCCTGTAGTCTGTAGTTAATCCTGCCCTGTAGTCTGTAGTAAATCCTGTTCTGTAGTCTGTAGTAAATCCTGTCATGTCTGTTTTCGTAGTAAATCCTGTCATGTCTCCAATTTCAACTTGTTTGGCATAAGAAATTTACTTCCCGTGATGTTTTTTTTCTATTAGGTACATGAAGTATGCAGGAATTCAATAAAATTTCATTTCAATTTCAATTTCAAAATTTCAATAACAATTTCAATAAAAATATACCAACAAACATAAGCATTTGGGGTCATTCTTGCCTTTCTGGTACAAGCTTGAAATTGTTTTCAGTGAATAACTGATTTCAGAAAGCTGTCCCAAAAGGCATTTAAGCAATGCAACTAGTGGTACATTCATGCATGCAACACAAAAGTTTGATGTTACGCAGACTGCACATGCCTGATCACAGTCCGAAAAAAAAAAAGCAGTTTGCGGTGTTTATCCATTTTATTTTCCTCTTTTTACAACACTGTTCCTGGGCACTACTGTGGCTTCACTTTTTGTCATGGAGAGGCTTTTACTGCCCTCTTATGCTGCTGTTACACCAAAACAAATAATTTTTATTTCATTGCCAAATATAAAAACAAAATATGGCGCGTTATCTGTATGCTCCATGATCGCGCTGACTTGGAAACGGTCAGAACTATAATTTCTTTTAGTACAAAACAGCTTTCATCCGCACGTCATGCGAAACTGCGCCTGCTGCAAATTCACGGGAACCTGGACGCTGGTACACGCCGGACGCGCAAACTCGTGGATCTAGCAGCCACTGGAACGTAACGCTGGAACACGCCCGGCCTTTTTTTCTTTAATAGCCGTGTAATTGCAAACCCGCGTAGCTGTTAACAAGAAATACAGAAGTCATTCCTTCAGGGAAACCTCAGTAGCGCTACAAAATTTAGCCAGAGTCATTTGGGCACTTTTCAGCTGATTTGGCCGTGCTTCGGAAGCAGGGCCAAATCGCGTCCCATCATCGCGTTCCGTCAATGACGCTCAACCTGTTCATAAAAGCAAATTTATTCTATAGAAAAAAATATTAAACGATCATCGACAATAACCGTTCGAAAATTCGTTCCTTATATTAGTTAGGGCCATTAAAACACAAGTGAACAAATATTTTTTTTACACTGCAAAACGTGAGAGAACGTGAGAACATTAAAATGGAAAGTCAATCTTTAGCTGGAATGCTTGCCTTTGTGAACCTTGTTCCGTTGCATTCGCACAGCAAGGCGTGGAAGGGTATTTTGTGGCGAAAAGCGCACGTCTCTGTGGTGCTGCACTATCTTGAAGAGTATGCACGCACGATACCTGCCGAAGTCACGCAGGGATCGTGGCAAGTTCAGTCGATTGTCGAAGCACATCGCACGTATTCCAAATCACGCTGCCTGCGAGATTCGTCGCATTCACTCACATTAAAGTGCCAATTATCCCAAGCACCCCGGTTAGTCGTCGCTGGAGGAGTCCTCACATCGAGATGCTTGAAATCCGGACCACTGATCTTGCTTTTACCACAGCTTCCGAAGCTTCAAATGTTGCTGCTGACACTCCGCGGAGACATAAGATGCACGTTTTTACAAAAAAGTTAAGCCTAACTTCAACTGAGCAAAGCGCCGATGTGAAATGTGAACGAGCCACTGGGCAACGCAGCCACCGCAAATTTTGACCGGGAGACGAAAAGCAGGAGGGAACATAGGAAGGGTAAGGAGGGAACCGGCCGATCACGAGAAGTTGTTTCGCGACCCCTCCTGACCCCTCTCGATTCTTCGTATTGTGGTCTCCCCGTCCCGCGAGTTCTGCCGCGACGCGACATGCCTGCAGTGGTGACGATGCTTCCCCGAACTTCTTCCGAAGGGCCGGGCTAGAGGGAAGGCGCGCGTTTTCTTTCTTTCTACATTTATTTTTTTTAACACATCTCGGTAATGCAGCGAGTTCACTGGCGCCGTTTCTTTTTTTTCACACAGGTAGCGGCAACTGGTTCGCTGTGTTTAAAATCTTATTTTAACTATTTCGGCTTGATTGGACACATGTTTCGCGTTCAAATAAAAAAATTGCTCGCAAAAAAAAAAATAAAACAACAGCACGCAGATTGAAACAATGGGGCTCTCAAAGACACCCACAAATACATGTCAGAATGTGCACTGCAATTATTACACCACGTCTTCAAAAAGCACAACTTGCTTGTTTTTTATGCGTCCGTTTTGCCGAGCGGCTACCCTTGTTTCCTGATTCTTTTATCAAACATTGTCCACAGTACAATATATGCAATTGCAATTCACTAAAAGAACCCAAGGAATTTCCGAAGTTCTCTATGTATCCATTTTTTCTTTTATTATGGGGCTACGCTTAGATGCTCCAACATTAGTGTGATTTGTGCTAAGTTGTATTGTTAATTTCAAATTTGTAGCGAAGGTTTTTTCCAACACGGCCGGAATGCTAATGGCCGCAATGCAACAAACGTTCATTACAATAGGCGCTTGCAATGCAATTGAACGAGATGACCATCCCTCGCACGCAGCATTGTTTCCGTGCAGCGCACGCTAAAAAAGTGGGATTTTGCGGCACCGCACGGGCCGCAAACACCAAGTTTCGGAGCATCTGCGTCGATCGCGGCGCGCGGCATTCCCGTGTCCAGCCAAGCAGCGGCACCATACCATCCCGTACTATCCCGTTCGTGCTATCCCCTTCGCATTGGCTGAAGCCCTGTCCCCAAAGGCAATGTCCCCATGTTATTCGATGCTCTCCAGCAACCTCCCCGCGTTGCTGTCGTTCAGCGCGGCGTTTTCCTGTGTATTCCGTTCTTTCCGGGCTATTCCATCGCTCTCCTAATGCCGGAAAACGCGGGGTTTTCCGACAGGGTAAGCAAGAGATTTTGTAGCAATACTGAACGGTCTGTCATGTGACACTTTCGCAATGGATCTAACATTCTCTTTCACACTATAAAAAATCTGCAGGGACTACAAAATGATCTGTCGCATGGTAGATAATAATGGTAATTACGGAATGCTGAATGTAGTGGCTGAAGGACAGTCTGTGGGCCAGCAGAAGTTTGTGTAGCGCCTACAGGGTGTTGCACAATAACTAGTACAACAGAAATGTCTCATGCGACAGAAATTTTGTAGTTCTATTACAAAGGTTTCTGTAGTGGGGAGTGCAGAATGTCGGTCGCATGATAGATATGTCTGTTGTACTACATAAATTTCTGTCGTACGACAGACATTCTGTCATCATTCTGCAGAAATTCCTGTCTCACAACAGACCATCCTGCATTCCCAACAGAAATTCCTTTTGTGCGACAGAAATGCCTGTCGTACGGCAGATTTTCTGTAGTTGTACTACAGAAATTTCTGTCGAACGACAGGCCACCCTGTAGTCCCAACAGAAATTCCTGTCGTGCGACAGAAATACCTTTCGTACGACAGATTATCTGTAGTTGTACTACAGAACTTCCTGTCGCACGACAGACCATCCTGTAGTCCCAACAGAAATGCCTGTCGTACGACAGATTTTCTGTAGTTGTACTACAGAACTTCCTGTCGCACGACAGACCATCCTGTAGTCCCAACAGAAATCCCTGTCGTGCGACAGAAATTTCTGTTGTGCGACAGAAATTCCTGTTGTATTTTTCGACTGGGGTACGAAGCCGCCAAAGCTGCTTCCAGATTGCAGAGAGACAGAAATGCCTGGTTGTTATTTTTAACGCTGTTTTTTTACACCACAGTAAGCCTGTAGTTCTTTAACTGCGGGAATGGCAGTATCTTGTAATTTAAGAAAAGATTGTGTGGAGGTGCATCCCATTGAGCGTTTGCGATATGGCGAAGCGCCTTTTTTTATACACAAGAATTCTGTTTATATTGGATTTAGAAGTTGTGCTCCAGACCAAAGAGCAGTAGTTTATCTGGGTTAAAAAAAGGGAGTTGTAGAGGAGTAACGTAAGACGAGTGGGTAAACTGTACCTGAAATGGCATAGAATTCCCAAAATTTTCGCTATATTTGTAAGAACGTGATCTACTTGCGAGCTCCACAGTAAATGCTCGTTGAATATTATGCCTACTACTTTAGCTTCAGAGGTCACCTCAACTTTTTCCACACCGATGTGAATGTTTGAATCAAAATTTAAATGCTTCGGATAAGGGGTGAAGAGAATTGCTTTAGTCTTCTTGCTGTTTGTTCTTTATCTCGTGATCTGCAGTGTTCTCGCTCTAAGTCGACGTTGCTACATACAATCGCGTCAAGAGATAAATATTTTCTGGGCAGCTGCCGCGGTATTCGATTCGGCGACGCTCGCCTGCGCACATCACTTTGTTGATGGCTGCTTCGCCACCTGGGTATCCTTTGAGTAGTCAGGGGTGCACAAGTTCGCTCATTGAGTTGCCATGGGAGCACAAGATAGCAGCGTCGTCTGTGGCTACGTGATATCTGGTGGAGATCTGGGTACGCACCCTTCACGCTCCTTATGACTTCTGCGATTCACCCAGCCAGTCCAACTTGAGCCAGCCGCCGAATGCAAGGTTTATCGTCCGAGTATTGTCTCGCGCAAGAAGGACCCAAGAGAACCTTCCCTGCAATCACCACCATGGTTGCAAGGATCAACGTCGCCAATCGTGTTGCAACAGCACTGGTAACCGCAATCAAACCGGAGGGCCCCCGCTGATGACCCAGAAGAATAGTACGAGAAGGTGGAGCACGTCCAGATCTCCAGGAACAGGAACGACGAAGAAACCGTCCGTCATGTTTTCTTTTACTAGCAGATGTAGATGGAAGTTGATTCGAGAACCGCAAGAGCTTTTGGACCAACTGAACTCACTTCAAAAGATAGTTCCTTAAGACCTTCGATGCCGTGGTGAGAAACGATCGAGCTGCGCTTTTGCATGAAACTCAGAGCAACACCCCAACGAAGGGATCGTGATCTTCGTCCAGTTGATGAAGCAACTTTCGCGCCGTGAGGACCTAGAAATGAAGGAAGAAAAGAAACCACGGTTTCTGATGCGAGGTGTAAACCAAGAGCTTTTCGCTTGCTTTTTTCGTAACCCCCATAACACGTTGTCCGAATTCGCCTCTGAGGCCGCCGCGATAGAGAAGACGCTGCAAATTCATACCAGGCAGCACGACCCCCCGATAAATTCGTGGGTTTCGGAGACGATCGGTCCTGGGGCTGGAAGCTATGATACACCAGTCGACAGAATCCGGGCAGTCGTGAGGGAAGAGCTGCATAAACTTTTCCAAACAACACCACAACCCCGAGTGACCTACCTGAACGAAGTCAACCGGGAAGACATCCAACGCGCACTAGCCACTTCTATGCCATCGGAATCACCATGTGAGCCACAAGCTATAGCCTACGCAGAAGCTGTTCTTTGACCCAGACAAGCTCCAAGGCGTCGACAGGAGGCCCCGCTATACCGCCGTCCACTGTCGCACGCCGGACCATGGCCCGAAACTCGGCACCAATGAAGACCGATGTATGGCAAACCCTCGACCATCGTCCGCTGTGCTACCACTGCGGCGATTGGCCGAATTTACCGCCGCTGCCCCTGCAAACAACCCGGCCTCCGAGGTTTCTCCGTTGTCGCACCACGCCCTCTCCCCGGCCGACGAGCAAGGTTGATCGAGAACTACCTGTCCGAGACCAGCTGTGGCCCAGCCCGTTCCAACCGTTCGCAGTCTCCCTATCCATACCTATCGCACAGCCACCGCAGCGACGCTGAATTAGCACGTCGAAGGTCCGTCAGGGCACGAAGGGGAAACTAAATAAGGAAAGTCACACAACGGCGGAAAAATAAAAACCTTTCAACGACACAATGACGCACCAAAGACCATGATTCATGACATGCGCTCAGCATCCTGTGGACCCGACCTAACTCTGATGAGGCTCTCGAATACGACGAGAGCCACAAGGCGCGGCGGGTACCCAACATGACCGAACCTGCCAGTCATAAGACGACAGCCACGGCGGCGCATAGTCACCGGCGTTTAAAACACGCAAGCCGTGATACGTTGCTCCAACCCACCCGGAATTTAAAGAAGGCGGCGTGCGACGTCCAGGTGTCCATCTACAGCATTGATGTAGTCGCCCTCATAAATACGGGAGCAGACTACTGTGCAATGAGCGGATCATTCGCGTCTAAGCTGAAGAAAGTTACTACAATATGGGATGGTCCGCACACATGCACAGCAGGAGGCTATCTCGTAACGCCAAGTGGAATGTGCACATCTGGTATCCCCATTGACGCCAACACGTACCCTGCTGCGTTCGCACTTTTTTCTAACTCTTCATGCGACTTAATTATCCGTATCAACTTTTTCAACGACATCATCATCATCACCATCATCTGCACCAGCCAATCTACGCCCACTGTAGGGCAAAGGCCTCTCCCGTTCATCTCCAATTACCCCGGACCTGTGCAAACTGCGACGACTTTAAACCCGCAAACTTGTTCAGCTCTATCTGCCCATCTAACTTTCTGCCGGCCCCTGCAACGCTTGCCTTCTCTAGGGATCCACTCTGTTACCCTTCATGACCAAAGGATATCTTGCCTTCGCATTATATGTCCTGCCCACGTCTAGGTTTTCTTAATTTCTACTAATATGTCCTTAACACGCGTTTGTTCCCTGACCAACTCTGCTGCCTTCTTGTCCCTTAATGTTACAGCTATATTCTTCCGTTACATTGCCTGCTGAGTGGTTGTCTATTTAAGTTGAACCCTCTTAGTCAACCCCCAAGTTTCTACCCCGTAGGTTAGTACCGGTAAGATGCAGCTTTCATACAGTTTCTTCTTCAGGGACAATGGTGGGCTGGCATCCATTATCTGAGAATGTCGGCCGTATGCACTCCACCCCATTCTTATCCTTCTAAATATCTCAGCTTCATGGTTGGGATCCGGGGTCCCAACTTGGCCCAAGTAGATATATTCGCTTACCACTTCCACTGCCTCGCCACCTCTCTCAAACCGCTGGGCTTTACCGAGGTTATTGATTATTACTTTGGTTTCCTGCGTATTAATTTTCCGGCCCACAGTTCTACTCTGTTTGTCCAGCGCGGAAAGAATGCTTTGAAATTCGTCCCCCGAGTTACTTGGCAAGGCAAGGTCATCAGCAAATCTGAGGTTACTGAGGCATTCTCCATTAACCCTTACTCCCACCTGTTCCCAATCCAATCTTCTGAATAGCTCTTGTAAACCTGCTGTGAATAACATTGGATAGATTGTTTCTCCTTGTCTGACGCCCTTATAGGTATTTTACTGCTCTCTTTATGGAGGATGATGGTAGCTGTGGACCCATTGCAACGACAATGGTGCAATAATTGATGGGCAGACCAAGTCGATAATTTCTCCTCTGATCACTTCATCACGCCGGAACCGAACCCAGAACACCGTGTTGCTGTAAGCATCGCGAATCATCAAGTCATCCTGCCATCCCGGGCAAGCTTGATGATCACCCTATACTGTACAAGTGCTGCCGTGACGTCGATGCTATCGCGAAGATTGACAAAAGTAAGCTTGTCGACCACGGTGTCTCCGTCGCAAGAGGTATGCGTCCTTTAAGGGGGGATGGATGATGAACGTAGGTATCCAACTACATCTCTCGGTACCTTCCTTGCTTTCTGACCTATCGATTTGACATTTTGAAGGATGTGTATAATATACAGTAATACCTCGTTACCTCCAACTGGCATTTGTCACAAAATCGGCTAATTCGAAATTTTCCGCGGGACCGAACCATTTCCTATACCTCCCCTGAATTTACTGCCTTTTATTTCGAAGTATTGAAGGCGAAACTGCGCATATCTCGAAATCTTGGCAGAATTGAGCAAAAATTTCGCCGTTCCTGACCGTTTCAGAAGATTTGCGCGATGCTGTCGCGCGTAAGGCCCTCAATTTTGGTCTCGTTTAGCCGCGCCTACTATAAAAACGATGTTTTCCCCGAACATGAAGTCTGAGCTTAGAGGCATATCTATTTTGTCAAGCAACCCTGTGACACGTCATGTGACAATAGAGACATGCGCAGAAGATAGAGGGTTGTCATGCGGGAAAAAACTCAATGGAGAGCGCGGGTCCCTTTTGCGATGAAAAAATTGTACGGAGCACAGGAGTACAATTGCACTAAAATAGCAGACCCACAAATCCCCGCCGGTGAACGAATCTTCTATGTTTTTTTTCTCCTCCCAAGCTTTATGAAAAGCAAGATTGGAAGCTGCTGTTGAAGAGCTGGTGAGGAGTTGCGCTTTTTTTGCAAAGAACTCGAGATTCCATGGCACTTCGCGCAATTTCGGTTGTCTTGAAAATTCCTGTTTTTACTACTTCTAGTTAAGGATCTATTACTGTACGTCTGCTGACCATGTGCAACATTGCATACAAAACATGTAATAGTTTTAAAATAAAAATGTCAGTTTTGTAGATTTTTTTCTCGGTTTAAGGAATATTTTCAGAAATAGCTTAGAGCCACGGGGCTGAAAGATTTTTAATGTGGTAAATGCCTCTGGCTTTCTTCTGAACCAAAAAATAATGGTGGCTGTAACTAATGGTTTTTAAACAAATATATACATACCACAAATTGTAGTGTTTTTTTAGAGAGAAAAGTGTAAATAAAAAAGAAATTTTGGAGATAACGATCTTATTTTGGTTCACAATGTGTATACAGTATCGATAAAGAACTCACACAAAAATGGCTTCGGAAACTCACATAGCTGAGGAGAATATGTTTCTTTTCTCAGCGGAAAAGGTGTTTTGAGAAAGTGTACTTCAAATTTGTCGTTTCGTTCTTTCTCATTTTCGCTTCCTGCTTAGACTCTGGGAAAACCTCGGCGATGCTGCAATCACAGCGCACTTGAGGCTGAAAAGGTCGCTCTAATTAGCCGAAAAAGAAACTAAATACAGGCGCCCAAACAATATATTAGCCGACCGACCTTGCATAAGCTACTTTGTTATGCATGTGCAAGGCCATTTTAACTAACGCAGCGCCATTGGGGCTTACAGTGAACTACGCAAAAATTCAACTATGTGCTATCTTTCTAAGTAATTATAGACATAAACGTAATAACAGGTTTTTAAAGAAAAAATATTAATGTAAATACTACTGCAGATCACACAAAACTTGCTGTGACTAGCCGGGGCAACATGGGCGCGTTTAGCGTCATTTTTAAAGGACGTGTGCGCATCTGAGGATGCCACTTCGTGGAGACGTCCTTGAGGAGTGTGAGAATAATTTTGGACCATAATAAAACAATCCCATTTTAGTCGGTTCTGCTATCCATTCCCCCTGAACCAACCCAAATCCCACGTTTTAGTCAATAATTTAACCGAGGAGTACCAGAATTTAAACAACGGCGCTGCAATTATGTTCCTCGAAGAAACGCAAAACGAAAAAAACGTGATCACGATCGCCCAGTTTTAACGCGCACCCGAAGATGCATTCGAGTTTCCCCATCCTTTCCACGTTCACGCGGCGCTACAGCAAGGAAAACAATAGAAATTAAAATATTCGTTTTGCTGCGTTGCTAAAGCAAGTGTTTTTGCCGAACTCAAAATTACGTCACACATCTCTAGCGAAAAACAGAATTATAACGGAAATGGAGACAGGCCTACCCACAGTCACCATAACGCTTGTCTTCACTCGACCGGGAAATAATCCAGACAAAAGTCGAAGACATGCTCATCGACGACGTTATACAGCCATCCAGAAAAGCCTTGGGCTGTGCCGGTAATACTTATGAAGAAAAATGCGGCAATCACTGACACTGACAATCACTGACATCACTGACATTTTCTTCAGACTCCAATTCCAGAGAAAATCTGCGGTTGCAGTGACCAACCGGTTCCTCTGGTGCCGCGTAGATTTAATGCGCAAGTCTTGACGCAGAAAAATTACTATGACCCAGATTTCGGAAGTACCTTAGTTTGAGGAATGAAAAATGGACAGAAAGATGGCGACGAGTGTACTGGCCAGTAGGAAGACGCATTGAAACATCCCCCTCGCGAGGGGCACGATCAAATACAGAGCATTTCCGGGGGCGCACGACGTTAAGTAGTTTGCGTTACGTTAATGTTGTTGCACTTGTGGCAACTGCTGACGAGAGAGCGCTCGTAAGCAGTAATTTGAATGAGTCAACGATATAAGGCGCGTTCATAGCCTCGCATTCTGTGTCGGCTTTTTGGCGCAGTGGTTAGAGTACCTTGTACGTTGCGTTCCGCCCGCAGGGTCGAGAGGTCGAAACCTGGAGCCGGACAGTATTTCTTTTTTATTATATAGTAGGGAGGGGTGCGGTGCGGACTACGGACGCCAACGCGGGTGACATCGTGAGTTACTGAAATGCTCTGCATTTAAAAAGAGTGAAAATAAGGTTAACCGCCGACTAGGGGTGGCTGAACAAAATCACCAGAAAGGACGCGTAACCTATGTGACGCATCGACGACGCCCTTGACCACCTCTGCAATACGAAGTACTTCTCTACGATGGATCGCAAGACAGGCTGCTGGCAAAGTGAAGTCGACGAGAGACACCGAGAAAAGACTGCATTCATAACACCAAACGGCCTATACGACTTCAAAGTGATGCCATTTGGGCTGTTCATGGCGCCAGCAACGTTTCAGAGAGTCATGGACACTGTGCTAGCTCACCTGAAATGGAACACTTTGCTCGTATATATGGACGACGTTGTGGTATACGCTCGGAGTTTCAATGTTCACCTGACAAGGTTGGAGTCTGCACTAGAGGCCATTCGTACGCTGGGGTAAATGGTGAAGGCTGAAAAGGGCCGCTTTTCGTACGAGGAATTGAAGTTTTTGGGCCACGTTTTCAATGCAGACGGCGTTCGGCCTGACCCAGAAAAACTGTTCGGCCATGGCAAACTTCGCAAGACCGAAACACAAGAAGGGCATGCGAAAATTCCTCGGACTGTGCGCGCGCTACCAGCGCTTCGTTCGAAACACCGCCGGCATTTAAAAGCCACTCACGCGCTTGACGAACGATAGCACCTCTTTCAGCTGAGAAAACGTCAAATAGGGAATATTCTGCAAACTTGAAGAACGCCTGCAAAGCACGACGGTGCTGTCTCATTTCAACAAAAATGAAGAAACAGAAAGGCCCACCGACGACACTGATATAGGCTTGGATGTCCTCCTTCAAAAGCAAAGTGGTTGCCAAAAGGTAACCGCATATGCCAGCCGTGGTCGTTCGAAGGAATAGAAAAAAAAAGAGGAGAGGCAATGAAGTACTACTGCACCGCACCACACGCGAACGTGCCTGCAAAGCGTCTTCCCTGTTGTAGTTGACATCGTGGAATAAAGTTTGGTGTTCCTGCTTACAGAATTTTCTTTTATTCTGATGAGCGTGACTGTGCATTACAGAAACACTACTGTGCGTATCGGAAGGGCACGCGTAACAAGAGCGCGCGCTCACTATGGTGCGAAATTGGCTGCGCGCACAGCCGGGCTACAACTGTCGGGGCACAAACGCGTTTCAGAGCTCCAGGATCGCAGTGCCCAGCTGTCGCTGTGGGGAACCACAGTCCCGCGCATTGGCAACCGGAATCAGTAAGCCTATGGTCAACACGCTCTCATCCTCGCAGTATACCACAATGCAACACCTAGCTTCCACGGGCGTCCATGGACGGCGCTGCATGTATTGGCGGCCACGCGCTCGCAGTGTCGCGTTTCAATCAGTGAGCACTGTACTTATTTTTTAGCCTGAAAGAACTGAAGGTACCTTTCTTGCACCTACAAAAAAGTAAAAAAACATCCCCCTCGCGAGGGGCACGATCAAATGCAGAGCATTTCTGCGGGGGGGGGGGGGGGGGGGGCGCCTGCAAGTCGTATGGATTACGTATTGATTGTTGTTGTTGTAATTGTTGTCTTCCAGCGTAGACATTGTCGATGAAGTCGATGGTGAAACGTGCCGTGAACCCCCTGCCGCGGCTATGACGCAACGTGGAGCGGCTATGACGCAACGTGGCGCGGCTATGACGCAACACAATCCAACACAATCCACTTTAATCCAATCCAATCCAAATCCAAGCCAATCCAAGCCAATCCAAGCCAATCCAATCGAATCCAATCCAATGCCCCTCGCGAGAGAGTGTTATAGCGCCGAAATCGCCACCACGCGAACGCGTGATGCTGACGTCACGATCACGCCACAGATGTTAGCGACCGCAGCGCGCGCGAACGACATATGTGGTTTAAGCGCGAACCGACCGCGGCGAGAGAGCGCGATGCGAGCGCCCCACCTGTTCTTGCGCGCGAACCTAACGCGGCGAGAGAGGGTGTTGCGCACGTCCCCACCTGTTGTGCGCCCGAACCGAACACGGCGAGAGAGGGTGCGGCCAACGGAGAGAAGGCGAGGAGGACGCGGGGGAGAGGGCGCACCTCTGGCCGACGGTTGAATGAGTCAAGGATATAAGGCACGTTTGTAACCTTCCGTTCTGTGTCGGCTTTGTGGCTCAGTTGGTAGACTACCGTGCACCTTGCGTTCCGCACGCGGAGTCGTAGGATCGAAACCTGGCCCCGGCAAGTATTGTTTTTTTTATATAGTGTAGGGGGAGCGATGCCGACGCGGACTACGGACGCCAACGCGGGTGACATCGTGAGTTACTGAAATGCTCTGCATTTAAAAGAACTCAGCCTCTGAGAAAGAATGCCTTGCCTCGCTATTATACGGGCGATTTAAAAATTTCGCGCATAAGGGTATGGCAGAACGTTCAAAGTTGTGACAGGCCACCATGCGCTGTGCTTGCACGCCAATTTGAAAGACCCCTCTGGTGGTTGCGCCAGCAATTATTAAATAAATCCGGCACGAAACACTCCTACGCCGACTGCCTGACTCGCACCCCCGTCGACGCATTAGCACAAGACTCCGATGAGTATGGCGCATTCTTTAAGTCGTGACGAAGAGCAACCTAGCCGCCCTGCAGCCGGCCAACCCCCAGGTACGCGTCATGATTGACTTCCTCGAAGGACTCAACGTCAGAGTGCCAATGGCTTTAAAACGCAGCTTTCCTGATTCAGCCCCAAATACTCCGTCCTCGTGAAGAAAAAATTCAACCCATGAACGAGAGCAAATTATCTTCTTTGCAACCATGCAGACCTTTGAGACGAAATTTTGGAAGTGTGCCACGGCCACCTATCTTCTAGACATGTTAGCACATTACGAACTATTAAAAAAATCAAGGCGAAGTGCAATTAACCCAGCCTGACAACCCAGCCCGCAATGTCTCCAATGTACCGCGGCTGCCAGCGACGAAAAACAACGCCGACGAGACGGTGGTGGTGACGGACGGACTTCTGCAACTGATCGCTGTCCCAACGAGGCCCTTCCAACAGATGGGAATGGACCTCTGGGCCTGTTGCTAACGTAACAATGCCATAAAACGCAACTGGATTTTCGTAGGGACCCACTACATGGCGCGCTAAGAAGATACCACCGCTCTTTGGAGGGGGACCGTTCAAAGAGTCGCAAAGTTCTTTTTCTGTCAAGTTGTGCTTCCACATGGAGCACCTGAAATACTAACCATGGACCGTGGAACGGCATTAACTGCGGAGATCATGCAAGTGATCACATGTTACAGAAATACGGGTGGCCCGAATAAAACGGTGTACCACCCTCAGGCAAGGGGACTAACCGAACGCCTAAAAAAGACAGTGGCCAATATGCTATGTAAGTCGACGTTCAGCATAAAACATGGAACAAAATACTCCCTAATATCACGTTTTTGCACGATATAGCTGTCCTGGAAACTTACCGCATGACTCCATTCGAGCTTGTCTACGGTTGACAGCCGACTTCAATGCCAGACTCCATGCTGCCACACGTAGACGACGGCGACCTCAACGCATACGTCCAAGGATACCTGCAGCATGCGGAGGAAGGCCGCCGGCATGCTCGTGCACTTAATACGGATCAGCAGCTCGCAGATGCCGGAAGCTACAACGTCCAACCCCGAGTCGCCGTTATTACCCAGGTGATCTTGGGTGGGTTTGGACTCCCATTCGATGACGTGGATAGCGAAGCTCCTGTGGCGGCACCTGGGGCAGTGCAGAATCCAAAGACGTTTTGGCCAACTTATCGATGGGGCTGTCCCCAACAGTGATTCCAGCACATCACGACGACCCACTCGGCCCGAAGTCTCCCACGTAGTTAGTCTAAACTATTACTACGCAAGGTCACGAACATTTTACTGCGAAGCAGTATTTGTCTAAACCCCCAGTTTTCATTCCGGTGTCATCGATTTACTCGGTACCACTCCGAGGCTCCTCCTCACCACCATGACACCTCTTTCACAACTATTTTCCCCCTCGCTTCCACCATTGTTCCTTTGGAAAGTTGCGCTGTCGGCAGCTAACGCCGGTAGTGCGGTTATCAGATGATTGCGAAAAAAATAAACAAAAGCACAGATGGGAATAAAAAACGCACTGACGATTGCTACACTCCCTAATATGAAATTTGTGCGCAGCCCGAGCTGCAGTTTTCTCGGTCATGCCGCATTTCTGCTGCGTCTCAGGAAGTGTTCGAGTTATCAACGAATGCACGGCGCCGTGTGCTACTCGGCTGCTACCTCGCAGTGGGCCGCCGCCGCTGGCCAGCATGCTGCAAGTCGTATTTGAACCTCCCGCGTAAATCGCACGTGGTTCGGTTTAGCCCATACAAGGGAGCAGCGAGCATGTTGTTGCATATTGTGTTTGACCATCCCGCGCAAACGTCACGTGATTTGGATTAGCTTAGAATGAAACAGCATCTTGTGGAAGTGTCAGGGGGAGGGCGCTCCTTGGTGGCGACGCATGAAACATTAGCGAGGATAGGCAGTGAGAGAGATGACGCCGTAGTCGCACGTCTCGTACACCACTTCACCCTTCCATAGACGCTCCTCCCGTTTTCTTCCTTCCGTCGCTGCTGCGTTTGCTCACTGCGTTACCTGGACATAAACAAACCCCGCTCCCGCGAAGCCCAGGTAATTGCTGCCAAAAGGCTGCCTCCTAAAACGACCGAAATCCGTCGTCACAGTTTCCACTCAAATTCACTTCGCCAAGCAGCTGCGAATCCCTCCCCGTAGAAGAGAAACCTCCTCAGTTGGAACGCTGGCTAGAACCCATATTTATTTTTCTGCGTGGAAGGCCTTCCGAGCGACATTTTCGCCGGTGCCTTTCACGCCTAAGTATGCACCATCAACGGTTGCCGGTTTCTGCGCGCACGGTTTGCGGTTAGAAAAAGGTGGCATGGTCGCACAGCTAGGCTTCATGCCGCTACCGATGAGATGGCGGTTGTGCTGGCATTTAGATGTCGAAATTACATGTCTCAATGGGGTTAGTCGGCTGTCCTCAATCGAGTGGTTGGGGCGTGGGTTGATGTGTTACACAGACATCTTACACACATAGTAAGATGCACACGAGCAAGAAGGAGAACGGACAGCCACCTGTTTGCACGCGAGAATACGCTGAAGGGCTTGCAGGATTTAGGTCGTTATGGGACGGATTCATGCCATTCGTTTGGTGGAAGAAGAGCAAGAATAGAAGCGCTGGCACGAACCCCAGCGCGAATAGGTGCAAAAACAACGGAAAAATGCTGGCACCGCGGTTACTGCCGCGTGTTCAGCTCGTGGAGTAACGGCGAATCCCTCACCGATAGCCAGCAAATTGCCTGCTCGGAACGCCGGCGTGAGCCAATATCACTTCTTCAGAGCGCATTCAGGAGATATTTTCAACGGCGTCTGTCACTTCTAAGAACGCGCACGTGACCGGTTGCCGGTGTATGGGTGCGCAGGTTTGTAGTGGAGAATAGTGGGAGGGATGAGGCGAGGCGTGCACGCTCAGCTATAGGTTTCATGCCATTACTGATGGATGGCAGGTCCGTTGTGCTGGTGCGAGGTTTAAACGCGGACGTTAAACGGCCCGATGCGACCAGTTAAGAGTCAGTGGTAGAGCGGATGCGGTTTTATGTGTTACGCTATATTCACACTACTGATGCTAAAGCCGTATCGGGATCTATGGACGTAAAAAAGGCACATCACGAGGTTCGGTTGGCTCAGATGTGAAATCACGTCATTCTTTAATGTTATTGCGACAGTTGCGGCAACAGTCTGATCCGGCCTTGCACAAACAGTAAGATGCTCACGACGAAGGAGGGGCACCGGCAGTTCCATGTTTATCTGCAAGAACGAAGCTTGGATCCTTCAGAGATTCATTCAGCTAATGGGCAAGGAAGTATGCTGTATCGCAAATTAC
Organism: Haemaphysalis longicornis; assembly: GCF_048455015.1. Lineage (NCBI taxonomy): Eukaryota > Metazoa > Arthropoda > Arachnida > Ixodida > Ixodidae > Haemaphysalis > Haemaphysalis longicornis. The sequence goes on from NW_027526203.1 coordinate 58,958,963, forward strand.
GATAAACTTGTATTGTTTCGTGCACTCCGTGGACTGCGTCGAGATTTGCAGGTCATGATTGTTCGCGGAGTGGAAGGGCACTAATTTTATTTGTTTGCTCGGTCACTACGATGCCAACGGCACCGCCAAACCACAGAAGAAGACGCTTAAGTGCTTGCGCGCTAAATACTTCCCTACGCACCTTCGCATTAGGCACGACATCGGGCAAACCTCGTGCTAGCTACGTTAGCCTACCGCTCAATATCTGGCACAGCATACATTCACAGCAAGAACAAAAAAAGAACGCTTTAAAGTAGTACTCACAACTACAGTAGCTGAGAAATTGCCGCTAATATTTTTTGTCAGAGATCTTGCGTTATACAGCCAGAATTCTCACAACCACACCAGCCATAACAACAGCCTAAATGTTGTTAGCTCGAGTTCTGTGACGGCGTTGCCCCTAAAATGAGCTAATACGACTACTGGACCCAAAAATTCCGAATTTGCAAGACACAGACGGCCGAAGACACACACAAGACAAACGACGATAAAGCAGTTTCATGTAGTTCTTGATGCAATACAGCAAATTTGGAACACAAATCGCACGCAGCGCTTTTAGATATGGCTTACCATATCGACATCGAGCGATATGCCTGCAGATATGTTAAGAAAAATTTTCACCATCTTCCCGTAGGGGAACCCTGAGTAGTATGCGAAGCAGGCCACGGAGTGCACAGATATAGTGCTAAAAATCCCACTCATATCATATGGTGGCGCTCCCCTTAGCCTCGAGAAGTTAGCATCACCGGAGAGAATACCGCGGCTTTGAACAAAAGCGAAACCAAAGCGACACGGCGCGAAAGCGGCAAACGCTGCAGTCAGTCGCCTGCGACCACGGATGTGACTGTGACTGTGATGTGACTGTGACTGCGATACAAGTGTATTCTAACGCATGGTTCTGTGCACAAAATTCAAAGGTGGTTTTGAACAAATGTTTCACCCGTACGCCACTTAAGATACGATGGTAGTGTAGTAGCTAGTGCATGTAGGGCGGTCTCCCGAGCCGTGCAGTGCTCAGTGCTCGCAACGATGGCACTTAATAGTTAGCACAAGCGCTGGCGAATCGCAAGCACCCTTCCGGCAAACCATTTCGGCAACAAATTTTCGGCAACAATGTTCATGTCCTCCTCCTTGAATAGGTCACAAAACGTAAACAAGTGATGGGCTTTGAATAGCATGCCGGCACCATTTCGTCCACCACGACGCAGTTACAAAGCTCCGACGTTTTTACCGCTCTGCCTAGCCGCACGACGATTTTAACTGTGACTGGCGTTAGGTACGTTGCATGGTGCTGCATGGAAGGGTATTTGGTGTCAATATATTACTTCTGTTCGCTGGTGTAGAGTTTGGAACATCGAACAGCTCTTGCTGTTGTCATCCGCTCCGTTAGGCACCAGCGCTAGGCAGCGCTAAGGTCCCTAAAATTACTAAGGTAGCGCCAACTGCTCCCTCCTTCTCCGCTGCCCTCCTCTTTTTTCTCTCCCCTCACCCGCGGCGCCGCGGTCCCTTTAACTCCGTGGTGGGGCCTCCATTTTTGTTGGCTTCCTCAGAGCAGACGCCCTCGCAACGCTTCGGGCTGCTCGCTGCAGTTTTTCATGCAGTTTGCTCTTGTTTTCGGGCCGCAATCGCTCTTTGGTAGCATTAATAGTATTTCTAGAGCCCCGTTTTACCAACACGCATTAAGTGAGGCTGTTTTGTTGTATATTTTTGTCTAGAAGAGAATATTTGCGGGGTGGATGCCGCTGGCGCATACGGACAGCGCGGTGTTTGTTTACGTGTGCGGCATGCTCAGGATAGTTCGTGAACGCGAAAGGATCAAACATGGACGTTTCAAATCGCTCTGTTACAGTAATTCCGTTCTTGCATTTGCGTGACTAAGTTGTGGTCGTGCAAGCGCTCCACAGAGGGCTTGCGCATGGTTCGCGGTGACCTTGGTTCGCGGCAGTTCGAGCGCTGCGCTGGCTTTCTTGCGTTCGCGTTTTTTGCGTTAGTTGTAGATCATTAGGCAGCGCGCAGTATGCGTCCCGCATTAGCTACTGACATTCATGCCACCTTTATTCCGTGCACTTTCCGGTGCTTTGACACTGTTTCAAAATATATGTCACCTTCAAGTCGTTATAGGCTGCTGTCAGGGTCAAAGTTCTCGCGTCTCCTCGTTGGCTTAGCCCATGACGGCTGTACTTTTGGCAGTGCATCCGTGGCATAGCAATGTTTGTGCGATTGGCGTTCACGATTACTTCGAGTAAGGCCCTGTCGGGCATATCTGCAAAAGGCTGGCACAAAGAACGCGCAGTTAAAGAATGCGCTCAGCTTACAATTAGCTGTAGTGCCCAGTTCTCTAATAACTACCGTATTCCAAGGCCAGAAGCGGGCTAAAAAGCGCAATTGTGAATCGTTTTTATGCTGTACAGCTAACATTGATTAAGTGTGGGCTTTCATAAATTACAGCTTGCTACAGCCGAGCTGGCCGTGACAGCACTGACCTTATTCGAGCAGCCGAAGGCACAACGACTCGGCATTGCGAAGCTACATAAAGTGACGCCGACGCAACACTTGTTTGAAACAAGCAGCTGACTCTTCGGTTGTTATCGGTTTTTATACGCTGGCGGCTTCGATAAGGCCTGCTCCAAGGCATCTGAGCCTAAAATGGCGAATTTAAATGGACAGTGGCGGCGAAGAGAAGAAAAAACAAACAACGCGGGGACGAGGTACTACGTCGGTGGCCGTTGGCCAATGGCGGGGTGCGTTCTCCGGCGAAAAAGAAAATGGCAAAAAACTAAGGAGGACATGAGCGCGGGCGAGGGCGAAAGGCGGCGAGGTCTAAAGATGGCGCTACCTTAGTAATTTAAGGGACCTTAGGCAGCGCAGCCACGTCCCGCCATCTCGTGGAGTCCGACGTGCACAGGCGCTGCGGAAAATACATGGCGCCGCACAAGCAGGGTTTCTCGCAGGTTTTCCCAGTGAATATCATTGCCCCCTTTCTCCTTCAAAAGTCCACGTTTTATCAGCCAAGTTTCCCATGTGTGGAAAGAAAAATTCCATTTCGCCTTCAACAGTTTCCGGACAGGTTCCATAGGAAATGACACCGAGAGCATGTACAAAACTCGTCTGCAGCAAATATAGCGTTCATTTCTTTTAGATCGAGTTTAGAATAATTATCCTTAAGCTATGATTCCCAAAAGGCAACCAGTTTTGGTGCACTCTTTTTTGTGCTTTGATTTACTCGTTCATTGTCCCGTTGAATGCGATAGGTTTTTAAACTGGGCCCTCTTTATATAAAACCATTTTAACTCTCTGTACACATCACGAATGATGGACTAACAATATGCTGTGCTCAATACGCGCATGGCCGTACACAGTGTAACGCTCAGTTAAAGATAGACACCCTGCGCGTCAAGAAATAATCTTGGGAACTACAGAACCACCCAGAAATATTACGACGGCATAGCTCCTATTCAAACCCTGTATCAAGAAGATATGGCTGATCTCGTTTCCACGGACCTTTTTACGTAGAACATCAAGATTACGCAGAACACTTGCGTTATTGTTCTACAAAGTTTCGCGGAAGTAATTAGCGCGAATAAATATTTATTAGTATGAAAACCGGGTGCAAACATGTTGTGTTGCTGCTGTGTTGCTTGTATTCGAAAAACTGCTACTGAACCAACTCCGGTTTTTCTGACCTGTTTTAAGAAGTATTTTGTTTTGTAATTTCCTTGATAAGTAGAAACCAAGATAGCAATTTTACAGCAACAGAAGTGTCCTCTTGCAACGCACCGCGATCAGCAAAATAAAGACTACTTCTTTCCAACTTAGCAGAGCATGGAACCGAATCCAAATGCCGCGCGGTCGTCGTGCGCACAGCAAACAGGAGGTGTTTGGTATTTTTCCCCGGCATCGCCAGTCTGCCAAGACGTCAGGCAGGGGAATTTTTATTGCAATTTTTTTAACACAAACAAGAATTCGTATCACTCATCTCATTTTTCAGAGGACCGTATATCCCAATTTAGCTCTTAATGTGCCCGCCTCCATGAGTTGAGTTGTTCCTTATAATTTGTCTACACGCCTTCGCTGTGTGGACGATATGTTTACGTCAGCGTCTCAATTGTCTACGTCCACCTTTGGCAAGTGTGCTTTGCGTCACGTGGGTTTCTGCTGTCTGCTCCCATGGTACTGTTTTCATCCGCGTGACTTTATCTCAGAATTATATTTGCTCTGACATAAGTGTAAGATGCGTGCATAAAAAATTGTTTTTGCTCCCTGAGCTCAAAATTGTAAAATTCTTTTTTATATGATACATTTCTTACCATCGAATAAACGTTAGGAACCATGTTTTTCTACGTACTTGCTGAAATACTTCAGCTAGGGCTTCTTTGCGTTTGGCTTGCTAACTGGTTTCGCCTCCCCAGGTGTTTCCTTTCCGACATGAGGAGGTGCCAGCGCGAAGTCTAGTCATGCCAGAGGCTGACGCAGAGGGACAGATCAGAGAAACAAGAGTTCTAAAGCCGATGTTAAACAGTTTATGGACGCAAATAAGGTTACACATGATAGTCTACCTAGCAAAATGCAAGGTAAAACTGGTTGACGCGCTGCTATATGATCTTTTACTAAAAATGCTACGAAAAATGATCTTTTAAACAAAAAGGTCCGGATAAAATAGCGGACCTTTTGCGGGACAAGTAGGTTTGCAGAACTGTCTGGCCAGCTCTGTGGCTGACGTTGTCATATGCCTTGTGAATGTCCATTCCGAGCAACCTCCGCACTTTGTAAGATCGGCCGCCAAGTAGTACCATTGACGTGAAGTGCTCAAGTTCATCCTCTGCCCCCAGACGAGGTCTCAACCCTATCGGTGCCGGGCGGTGCCACCGGAAAGTATCCATATATCAATGAGGTCGCGTAGCCAGTATGCGCTCCAACAGTTCCAACAAGGTGCATGTTAAAGCGATTGGCCGCAAATTGGGGAGATGCTGGGGTGGATTGCCTGGCTTCGGCATAGGGGCTGTATCGTCCCAGAGCCATGATTCTGGTATTAGGGCGGAGAGCAACACCTCATTAATGGCACCGAGAAGACCGCTCACAGCCAAATCGTCAACTCTGCAACTGCGAAAGCCAATTGCATTCCACAGACCACGTCATCACAAGGAGAGATACCGACGTGGCGGGATAGAGGAAACGGACACGGGTTGCTAGCAGGAACGATGTCAAATGCACGGTACAAGAGGCAAAGCACATCGGTGACAAACTGTTCAGGGTTCCTGCCTGTTCCCGCCACGCACTGGCTGCTGCATCCGGAGTGCGGCAGCTAAGCCATCGTTGCCGTGAAAGACGTTTCTCGTGTCGTCTGGCCGCCAAAGTGAACCGTGGCAAACGCACTCCAGCCGGCACACACGAGGGAAATCGTGAGACAGCCACTTCAGCCTGTTTGCGCTGGGCCGCAGCTAAAAAGCGGAAGTCAGGCTTAGGCCGGCACTCCCCTACACACGTTCTCCGAGTGGCACTGTTCAGGGCTTCTTTAATCAGAGTGGTTGGGTATGTGCTGGGCGCCATCATGGTTGCATTGATGTTTTACCGAAACTCATTCCAGTTTACTACAGTGTAGCTCCGAAGAACCCGACGCGGCGAGTTCGGGGCAGTGCCAATCCTGATAGGGTAATGGTAACTGCCCCAGCAGTCGCCCTCTCGCTACCAAGATACCACATCACTCCGAGGCCACCAGGTGGCATCCGGGGATGAGTGCATCGGGGCGTTCGACATCTTATGTCATTAAGTAGTGCGAAGTGAGCATCACTGAAGTGCTCCAGTAACATGCGTCCACATTCACTTGATGTATGGTATCCCCAATCACAATGGGGTGCGTTGAAGTTGCCAGTTTCAAGTATAGGGCAGGCAGCCTTCCAACGGCGCAGAGATTTTAGCCAGCCCTATCACAGCCCCTGTGACCGTCCCGTGTGCGGCCGCACATAAAACGATACAAGAATTATTGCGCACCTGGGTAGTTGTACCTTCACCGCAATCACGTTTTGCAAAACCGTGCTGCATGCTTAAGTAATCGGAGTTTGTGGGTAAGCCCTGTGCACATAAATTGAGGCTTTCGCTGGTGGAATCGTGGTAGAGCCAGAACACGGATAAGGTATGGCAGGCGTAGCATAGGCTCTAAGATTAGGAAGGCGGAGGAAACCGTTCGTCTTTTGGAGCAGAACACCCAAGTTCGAGGTTTGCCTAGACGACGATGTGCACGACGCACACCGACCTTCATTGTGAGCCCGCGGCGGTCCTCTTGTACTATAATATGGGGTTCAGGCATAGTAAAACGAGGTCTAGCGAAGTTGGGCTGCTACCATAGACACCTAGTTCTGTATCTGTTGCATCAAAAACTGTAGAAGCTCTTGGTGAGTGAGGATGAAAGGAATGGATTTTGCTCATGGAGGCTGGCCACATCGCGTTGCCGCGGCGGCCCCTCCTAGAGCCACCACCCCCAGGCGCGGGGCAGGCACCATGCATCGCCACCACATTGCCGGCGGCCCGTAGCAAAAGGTCCTTTCCACCCCAGGCCATCTACCAGGAGGTCGCGCCCTGCTGCAGGACGATGCTGCTGGACTTCTGCAGGTGTACATGGAAGGCTCCGTGCAACAGTCGACGGCCAGTGCCGGAGCCGCCAACACGGCCCTTGAACTTGGCACCAGCCAGGTGTGCAGCCTGCCCTTCCAGCCTCATCCACCCATGCAGAGCTGGCTGGACTCAACTTGCCCGCGGACCTTCTATAGGAGGGGACCCAGGACCGAGGAGCCATCATCCTGACTGACTGCCGGTCTGCCCTCCCCCGTCTTCGAGCTGCTGACCAGCCAGGAAGCTCCATCGGCTACGTACAGCGGTCGCTAGCGGCCAAGCTTCACGTGGTGGAGACTAAGGGGTGTCCAGTGCGACTTCACTGGCTGCCATCGCACGTGGAAACCATGGGCAACAATGTAGCAGACACCCTGGCCAAGGGTGCTGCTCACCAGGCAGTGGGTGGGTTCTGGTGCAGCCTGGATTAAGTTAAAGTAGAGGGAACGTTATACGCTTCGCGCTCTCCTGATGTCAAAGTGATTTGGTTTACCCAGTCAATAAGATGAATATAAAATACCCAAAAATAAGAATTTGTGCGTTAGGGTATGCAGTAATAAAATACTTAAACATGTTAAATTTAAGGTCTATAGCAGGCTATGACGAGGTAGACTCAGCAATGAAGAAGGAAACAACATAGTTCGCTATAGGGGGTATTCGTTGAAAAGTTTAGCGGTCCAATTATTCGCTTGGCAACATTGGAAACGGCCACAGACATGGTCGATGCGCCACGGGCACGACGCAGCCTGGCCCATTGCAGCCGCAAGTCGAAGAAAAAAAGACACCGGCATGCATTATCTGCTCCGTTCCAATCCGATTCTAAACTGCGGCGCCAACAGAGATGTTATTAATCGCACTCACAGTGAAATCGACGCAATACTTTGTGTTCAGCGAAGAGTTCGTAACGTGAAACACAGTCATGTGTTTTACAGTCGTGCTTAGCACGGACAAGTGCCGCCATCCTGTGGAGCCCGACGTAACGAGTGACGGCGCACTCACACGGTTGCATGGAGGAGAAGAGGGGTGCCTCATCTGCGGGCCGTGCACACAACGTCGCCTATCAAACGACGCTTGGCCACAGATATGGCGGCGCACACTTGGTTGCCTGCGTGCATTCCACGCCATTGAATATCAAGGATAGTGATGGCAGACTTTAGCTAAAAAGTAGGCGTCAAAAAAAATGGGACAGAGCTCCGTAAAAAACTTTGGAATGGGCAGTCCGACCAGTCGATGGGATACACTGGTGGGATTTGCGCACAGAAACAAGCTCAGGTTAATGAACGCATCCTTCTGCATACGAAAGAATAAGAAATGACCAAAGAAAGGTCCCGACGGTAAACGAATAAATGAAATTCACTTCACTTTAAGTGACAACCCATGTATTGTGCATTACGTGGACGTGCTAGGCAAGATTCAGTAGTGAAATTAAGAGGCAAGATTCGGAGATGGTTAGGTGAATAGTAAGGCTGAGTCTCAAAACAGAAAAAGGAAACCCATGAAAATTAAGAAACCCAGCTTGGAGTCAGGCAGAACCCGGACGCAAGACTTTAAACATACCCTTCAAAACGAATTCCCGCCCTTACCGGGGAGAGCGAGAACAGTGTGGACACCCTCAATGACAACCTAACGGCAATCACAGAATGAGCAGCAGCTGTGAGTAAGGAGCCCGTAGGAAATAAGTTAGGAATTTATGTCAGGAAACGTAGCAACTAATTGCGAAACGTAAAGTCATGAAAGTGTGGAGTACGGAGGATTAAACTGAATTACCCGAGCCATCGAATAAAAACAAGTAAAAAGAACGGCATTCGTATGTACAACTTGGCCGTGATCCAGAAAAACGCTGGTAAATGGAGGCAGCCTAAGAGAAATTAAAAAGAGGGCAGCCATCGATAAAGACATAATTTGCACACTCAGAGACGAACAAGCAACATTAAACACAGTATGGACACGATAACAAAAGTAGCGGAACGCTTTTACGACAGGCTATATGCCAGAAACGTTATGCCAGGGTAACAACTCAGCGGACAAGCTCAGGGTGCGATGTCACACTACTAAGCAAAGACGAAGTATTAAGGCCACTAAGGTAATGACGGCAGGAAAATATTGCAGGTGACGACGGCATAACGACGGATCCTTTAAAAAGTGGAGGATCTACTCTACTGAAAAATTTTACGGCAATATTTTCAGGGTGATTAAGGACCCTAAAAGGACCCATAGCATGGACAATGCAAAATTATGTCTGAACCACCAGAACAGGGACACCAATAACCTTAATAACTACGGATCCGTCAGCTGCTTTCAGTTGTATACAAGCTGTGTACCAATGTAGTAATTATCAGCTTCAGGGATAGCCTAGATGACCAACAACCCAGCAGCCTGGATTTAGAAAGGATACTCAACAGCGCCTCGCATCCATGTCATCAATCATGTAATCTCCGTGGTTAGCGGACACTGCAGAAATAGTAACCAAAATCACTAATCTCTTGTCTATCAATATCATAACGTCCAGCGAAAGTTTACTGCGTAGTTGCTATTTATTTATTCATTATTAATTTATTTATTTATTTTTCTATTTATTTATTTATTTATTTATTTAATGGCAGTGCGCACCAACATTACTAGTTGTTTCTGAGGTAGTGCACTGGAAGTACAGGGCGACACACAGAAGAAACAAACAATGACGTTGGGATACTGGTTGCGAAGTGCAGTGAATCACGAAGTACAGCATAGCGCCATCCACGCACGTACACGCACGCACACACATACATAAACACACGAACACGAAAATCACACGAGTAATCTATGAACATTGCGGTCCGGTACAGTAGCATGCATGAAGCCAGGGCTCATGAAAACGTACACGCACCTGCAAACATTCATGTTCTAAAAATTCAAATAATCATGTCATACTGCAGAAAACATATATGGAGAAAGACATGTAAAGCCGATTGAAATGTTTGGACAACACATACGCGCGCATGAACACAGGCACACACATACAAATAAAAACGGTAACTAGGGATCCCGTAATACCCACACTGAGGGGGCACTGAGAGATGCGAGTACCTGCATGTATAAGAGCACTTTTCAGAGACCTACTATTCCCTGAAAAGGCGTCTAAGGATACACAAAAATCATGATTATATACGCCTGGCGCATTGCATACAGGAGGAGACAGCATCTTGGCGGTCGTTACATCAAAGCAGAAGTGGGGACGGAGTGCTCGCATTGCCGCCCTTAGCCGAAAGGTCCTCACCAGTTTCAGGCGGTCGAATTTGGAGTGCATACATTTAAACAGAAAAAATAAAGCACGGCTTATGCGTTCACATTGTAATTCATCCAGGTTAACCCGCTTGAGGACGTCGTTGTAAGAGTATTTTGGATGCGGGCTGTAGCAGCGAGAGAAGATGCGAGTGAACCTTTTTTGCACTCTCCAAGCCCAATCTTGACGCACTGATACAGTCGCGTACTTCCGCAGATGCATACTCCCGATGTAGACTCTTTCTTTGCGATAACAAGGGAGTTATACCGGGATAGAAAACACAATGCACTTGAGAATCCCTTTGTTGCACGACAAATCGCACCGAGAGAACGAAGAGGTGTGCCCGCTAGGCGGATCACATGAGGTGTGAACCGAAGCGTACAAACAATCAAAACGCCCCCATCGCGTGTTACACTTGATCTTTCAATCGTCTGATGGTGGAGGGGATACCAAAAGGTTAAAAGAGAATTCTTTAGTTTGTATATAATAGAAATGATCTTCAGAGGATTCATGACTATGAAGTTAGTTTTTACTAGAGGGAAATCACGGCCACGTGCTCTGAAGCTGGGCGCAAACTGCCTGATACTACACTGCACGGTAAAATTTCAACTCGTCTGCAAACTGCAAGAGAGATGAATGTTTATAATAAACAGCACATCATTCACAAATACATTAAGCAGCAAAGGGCCGGGAATAGAGCCCTAGGGAACCCTGGATAGAACAGCGAAGCTGCGAGAATTGGCGCTGGCGTACTGATGTTTTTCTATGTTTGGGGTATGTAGAGAACCACTCGCAGAAAGAACAAGACAGACCACACGCGGACAGCTTGCGAAGGAGCATATCATGGTTCACGGAGTCGAACGCCTTACTGCAGTCGAAGTAGGTGGCGTCCATTTGAGGACGTGAAGCTACGCATTCGGTGGCGTTACTCAGAGAGCAGGCAAGGTTCGACCCGACAGACCGGGCAGGCATAAACCTGCGTTGATGACTGTAAACGAAGGGGCGGACTTTGGAGAAGAGATAACGGTGTGCTACTTTTTCGAAGACTTTTGAGAAAGAAGAAAGGAGCGGAATTCGTGCCAGGCACGGATGTGTTTCTGAACTTGTAGAGACAAACAAGAGCGCTAGGTTTTGAATCTGTCGGAAAGTCCCGCTCTTCAAGCGTTAGACAAAATATGCGGCAGATCAAAGGCAAGAGAATGTCAAAGCAGCCTTTTCCAATGAAACAATGAATATTATCGTGGCAGGAAGACCTCTTCGGAGGCAGACTGCGGATAGCAGCCGTGATATCCTCAACACTTATTTTGGGCGCCTGTATGACCTTATCTAGCGGCGCGACTCCAAGTGGGCAGCCGCTGTTGCATGACGACGAGTATGCGGAACAGAAGTGTTTTCTAAATATTTCGCATATTCTGGCTGGGTCGGAGGTGATTTTGTCGCCATGATGCATAGTAAAACGCTCAGGGGCCTTCCTTAAACGCATTTTCGCGCTCCGCAAGAAGTCCCCCGTGGAACGGGTAAGCGAAGGCTATCGTAACGTCTGCAAAATGCTTTTCGTCGTGGGCGAGGAGTGCTTTTTCAAGTGAACGCTGTTCTTTGAAGCTCATGCACGTTGACGGAGCGTAAGAAGCTTTCATTAGCTTGTGGAGTCGACGCTTTAGGCAAAACGCGCTGCGGAGTTTTTTGCTGGACCAGAAGGAAAACTGGAGGGAGTGCTTAGATTTTTCGGCATGTGCTCATAGAATGCTTTTTGGGCAATTTTGGTGAGCTGTTGCACCGCGCTGTCTGCCTTAGGCGAAGTGTAGACTGGCTCCCAGTTCGTCTCGTTGAACGTTCGGTATAGCGCGTTATACTCTCCATGGGAAAAATAAAAAATGGGGTCTACATGCACCGCTCATAAGCAACCGGAAATAATACCGTTACAGTGAAATTTTCATGCCATGAGTCGAGGAGACAAGGGCTTCCGAGCCTGTTTAAGATTGAAAGCGTTCAAGTTGAAGAAAGAGATGTCTAGGAAGTTTTCTGTGGGGTTACGTGGTAGGGAAGCATATTGCCGCGAACCATGCATTGGGCTTTTTTGTGTTTTTGTTTTACCGCCCGGCTGCGCCGATCTGTGTTATCTCTGTGCCAAGGGAAGCGCGTGTTCCATTCTTTCTTTCTGTGCCGCATGTGTTATCTGTTCTGATAGGGAGAGCATTCCGATCTAACGTGAACAGCCCGGAATAATCTTCTTGGATCTACAATGTTCTCGATGCGAATCGACGGTTCGAGAACCACGCGTTCCGAAAGATAAAACGCGGGCAGAGCAGACGCCGGGGTATTCGATTCTGCGACGTTCGCTGACGCACGTCACTTTGTTGACCGCTGTTTCGCCGCCTCTGTATTCTTTTGAGTTGTTAGGGGAGCACAAGTTCACTCCAATAACCTTGTTTCTTTTCCAAAACAACTGCGTCGTCTCTGGCTTCGTGACATCTGGTGGAGGTGCGGGGTAGCACCCTTCATGCCCACTACAACCTCTGAAAGCCACCAAGCCAGTCCAACAAGAGCCAGCCTCCGCCGGCAAGATTTACCACCCGAGTTCGGTCTGCTACCGGAGAAAGCGAAGACGAAAGACGTCGCAACCAGCACCATGGTCAACCAAGCCGATCGTCCCGTCGTTCTGCAGCAGCCACGGGATCCGCCATCATTCCGAGGAGCCCCCGCAGAAGACCCAGAAGAATGGTTGGAGAAACTGGTGCGCGTCCGGAACTTCAGCAGGTGGGACGACGCAGAAACGTTCCGGCATGTTTTCTTTTACTTGGAAGATTGGGCTCGCACTTGGTTCGAGAAGCACGAGAGCTCCTTGACAGACTGGGCTGAGTTCAAAAGCGAGTTCCTGAAGACCTTTACTACCGTGGTCAGAAACGAACGCGCAGCGCTTTTGCTGGAAACTCGAATGCAGCACCCCAACGAAGGGGTCTAGATCTTCGTCGAGGAGATGAAGCGACTTTTTCGCCGTGTGGACCCAGAAATGACGGCAGAAAGGAAACTACGGTTTCTGATGCGAGGTGTGAAGCAAGAGCTCTTCGCGTGCCTTGTTCGCAACCCCCCCAAGACCGTGTCCGAATTCGCGTCTGAGGCCGCCGCGATGGAGAAGGCGCTCGAAATCCGAACGAGGCAGTACGACCGCCCAATCAATTCGCTGGTATCGGAGACGATTGGTGCCGGCGCTATTAACTCCGACTCACTACGCGACACTATCCGTGCAGTGGTGAGGGAGGAGCTGCGGAAACTTTTCCCGACGACGACGCCACACCCTCAAGTCGCTTCCCTGACTGACGTGATCCGGGAAGAAGTACAGCAGGCTTTGGGAACTTCTATGCCGTCCGAAGCACCCCGCGAGCCAGAGGCTATGACATACTCCGCGGCTGTTCGTCGACACCGCCCTGTTCCAACACGTCGTCAAGAGGCCCCGCCCTACCGCCACCCACTGTCACCCGCCCGACTCCCTGTAGTACGAAACCAGACGCCGAGGAAGGCTGACGTATGGCGAACACCGGATAATTGTCCTCTGTGCTACCACTGCAGAGACGCCGACCACGTCTACCGTCGCTGCCCATACAAGAGACTCGGACTTCGTGGTTTCTCCGTCGACGCACCACGCCCCCAATCCGGCCAGCGCCCATCTGACATTGAAGAATACCTGTCCGACACCAGCCGTGGACCAGCCCGTTTCAACCGTTCGCCGTCACCCTACCCGTACCAGTCGCCGGACCGCCGTAACAGTGCTGACTTCGCACGTTGAAGGTCCCCCAGCCCACGCGGGGGAAACTAAAGGCGGCAACTTCTGGAGGTGAAGTTGCACAACGGCGGAAAACCGAAAACCCTCAAACGACGCAACGATTCGCCGAAGAATGTGACTTACGACATGCCCTCATCCCGACGACCCGACCTAACCCAGACGTGACTCCTGAACACGAGGACAACCACACGGCGCGACGCGTACTTGACATGACCAAACATGCCGCTGAAACGACGACAACGACGACGCACAGTTCCCGACCGTCAACACGCACAAGCCGAGATACGACGCTCCGACGCACTCGGAACTCGAGGAACGCAGCGTCCGACGTCCAGTTGTCCATCGACGGCTTTGACGTAGTCGCCCTCATCGACACGGGAGCCGACTACTCGGTGATGAGCGGGACGTTCTCGCCTAAGCTGAAGAAAGTTACGACAAGATGGGACGTTCCGCATATACGTACAACCGGAGGCCATCTTATAACGCCAAGTGGAACGTGTACATCCCGCGTCACCAAAGACGGCATCACGTACCCTGCTGCGTTCGTAATTTTACCTAACTGCTCCCGCGACGTAATACTGGGAATGGACTTTTTGACGGACAATGGCGCAATAATTGATCTCCAGACCAAGTCGATAACTTTTTCCTCTGATCACTCCACGACGCCGTCACGGAATCCCGATCACCGTGCTGCTGTAAGCATCGCCGAAGATGACGTCACCCTGCCACCCTGCGCAAGCTTGATGATCGCCGTGTACTGTGAGGGTGCTGCTCCTAACATCGACGCTATCGTAGAGGGTGACCAAAGGTTGCTTCTCAACCGCCGTGTCTCCATCGCAAGAGGCATTGCGCGATTTAAGCAATGCAAATCCTATGTTGTGGTCACCAATTTCACCGAGGGGTACCAGCATCTAAACAAGGGCGCTGCAATTGCGTTCCTCGAAGAAACGCAAGAAGCAAATCAAGTGATCGCGGTCGCTAGCTTTGAATGGGCACACGCAGATGCTTCCAAGCCGCCGCAACCTTTCGACGTGAACCCGGCGCTACCGCAAGAAAATCGGGACAGATTACTGGATTTGCTCCGTCGCTACAGCGGGTGTTTTTCGGCAAACTCAAAATTACGTCAGACACCCCTAGCGAAGCACCGAATTATAACCGAAGATGGAGCCCGACCTACCCGACAGTGACCGTACCTAGAACATTCAAAAGCAGCATACCAGCACTCAGCCTGAGAACCTCCGTCCTCGTGAAGAAGAATTTCAGCCCCGGAACGAGAACGAATTACCTTCTTGTCATCCCCGCAGACCTTCGTGACGAAATTTTGGAAGCGTGCCACGACAACCTGTCTTCCGGACATCGCGGCACAGCCCGCACAATTGGAAAAATCAAGGCAAAGTACTACTGGCCCCGCCTTACATCCGCCGTCACCCACTACGTCCGGAGCTGCCGTGACTGCCAGCGACGAAAAACGCCACTGACGAGACCCGCCGGACTTCTGCAGCCGATCGCCGTCCCATCAAGGCCCTTCTAACAGACTGGAATGGACCTTCTGGGCCCGTTCCCTACGTCACGATCCGAGAACAAGTGGATTGTCGTAGCAACAGACTACATGACGCGCTACGCGGAGACCGCCGCTCTTCCGAGGGGGACTGCAGAAGAAGTCGCCAAGTTTTTCATAAGACAAGTTGTGCTGCGACATGGAGCCCCTGAAGTACTCATCACGGACCGCGGAACGGCCTTTACTGCGGAGCTCATGCAAGTTATCTTACGCTACAGCAACACGGATCACCGAAGAACGAGGGCGTACCACCCCTAAACGAGCCGACTAACGGAACGTTTGAACAAGACGATTGCGGATATGCTGTCCATGTACGTCGACTTTGAACATAAGACTTGGGACGAAGTGCTCCCGTATGTCACGTTTGCATACAACACGGCTATCCAAGAAACCACGCAGATGACACCGTTCGAGCTCGTCTACGGAAGACTGCCGACTACAATGCTTCACGCCTTGCTGCCTCACGTAGAAGACGACGACCTCAACGCCGACATCCAAGGATGCCTTCAGCGTGCAGAGAAGGCCCGCCAGCTCGCTAGAGTTCGTATAACAGACTAGCAGCTGGTGGATGCCGGCCGCTACAACCTCCGACGCCGAGCCGCCGAGTACCACTCAGGGGATAGTGTGTGGGTTTGGACTCCCATCCGACGACGCGGACTGAGTGAGAAACTTCTGCGACGATATTTCGAACCCTACAAGATTCTACGACGTGTTGGCCAACTTACCTACGAAGTGATCCCCGATGGTGACTCCGGCACATCACGACGACGCCGGCTGCCTGTAGTCGTCCACGTGGTTCGCTTAAAACCTTTCTACAGACGATGACAAACTTTTATTTTTATTTGTTCGGACTGTCACTTATGTTAGCATCGGGTCGATGCACTCTTAGAGGGGGGGTAATGCCGCGAACCATGCATTGGGTTTGTTTGTGTTTTTGTTTTACCGCCCGGCTGCGCCGGTCTGTGTTATCTCTGTACCAAGGGAAGCGCGTGTTCCATTCTTTCTTTCTGTGCCGCATGTGTTATCTGTTCTGATAGGGAGAGCATTCCGATCTAACGTGAACATCCCGGAATAATCTTCTTGCATCTACAATGTTCTCGATGCGAATCGACGGTTCCAGAACCACGCGCGCCGAAAGATAAAAAACACCCGCATTTCCCCGAAGGGGAGCATGGGGAAGTGCGAATGCACGGGTGATGCTATGAGGGGGAGTTATGTTGAACTGTGTTGGCATTCGCCCGTTAGTTGCATTTAACACCCCCGCGTGATCAAGTGGGGATTCACACACTCCGTTAGTCGTTCTCTGGAAATCTTGGTGAATTAAAGTGTATGTTCGAGGAGATCACACACACACGCAAGTAAAGTGAAACGACAGTATTCTTTATTCAGCATTTGTTGGTGTTGTCGTTGTAGTTGACGGTCATTATGACCGCCTTGTGGTCACTGAAATGTACGGTCAAGAGTTGTTGCAAGACCGCGCGTATCAGACAGTTCCTCGCAAAGGCCAGGTCGATGTAGCTGCCATTGATGGTGGTGGGAGCCTCTAGCGGTAGGCACGTCATGGAGTGGTTGGCGAGCATGTATTCCATCAACCACTCGCCGCCCTTTCGCACGTCCGCGTTAAAGTCCCCAACAACCACGACCGGGTCCGAGGGCTTTACGCGCCTGGCCACACTCTACATCGCCGCGTCGCGCGAGATGTTTGGAGCGAGGTAGAGGGTGACGACCACGATTCCGTCGCCCGAGTACGCGTCGGTGTAGACGACACTGTACGGCGACTCGTCCCTGACCGGCGAGGTGGACACGGCGTGCGACACGAGGTTCGCGTAGACGTGACCGACGAGGTAGACGCCGCAGTACTCGCCCCGACTTCCGCTCCTGGCGAAGCAGCAGTCGTCGATGGGGAAGTGGGAATGCACGGGTGATGCGAAAGAATTCTTCTTGGCCAATCGCCCTAAGTGGGTATGTGGTGCGGACGGACGGACGGTGGTGGACGCGTGATGCAAGGTCGCTTAAGAAGTGCATTCGCACTTTAAAAGGGCCCATCTCCCCTAGAGGGGGCTCGAGTTAATACGTCGCATAGGGGGTGGGGGTATTGCGTTAACGTTTAGTGTTTGGGGAGTTGGTGGTAGTGAATGCGTTGCATCAGCAGCTTCTTGACGTAGTTTCAATGAGTCAAGGATATAAGGCGCGTTCGTAGCCTTTCATTCTGTGTCGGTTTTGTGCCGCAGTGGGAAGAGCACCATGTACCTTGCGTTCCGCCCACAGGTAGTGAAGGCGTGGTATCAGCAGCTTCTTGACGTAGTTTGAATGAGTCAAGGATATAAGGCGCCTTCGTAGCCTTCCATTCTGTGTCGGCTTTGTGGCGCAGTGGGTAGAGCACCATGTACCTTGCGTTCTGCCCGCAGGGTCGTGGGATCGAAACCAGGCGCCGGTAAGTATTGTAGCACCGCTATCATCTTCTTCAGCGCCACCATCATCAGCAGCAGATTGACCACCTGGCACGGAACACACTGGGCACCCGGCACACCTCGGGAACCGCACCCTCGTTCTACGCGCCTCGTCATGTCCATGGCGGAGCCAACGCAACAGTAATAAACGCGGGCTCGCCGCTCCGCCTCACTGGCCGCCTACAATTTGGTGGCCCGGACAAGCGGCTTCGCCATGGCATCACACCGCTGCTTCACCAGCCACAATGCGGAAAACCGCACGCGACGAACGTCCATCGCCCTCCCAGACCTTCCCTTGCTGATTCCATTTGACTCCATCAAAAACCACGCTGCATGGTTCGTCAACCTGGAGAGCCATTTTTATGTACATGACATCTGCTCCCCGGAAATCAGGTACCTCGTGACATTACAGAAGCTACCTGCTGACCTCGTGGAGCAGATCCAGCTGCCGGCCCCAGGCCCCAGTGCGTATGACAAATTAAAAGAGACTGTCCTCAACCACTACGGCATGAAAACCCGGCAGACGACAATCCTAACAGAACCTGCAGCCGTTACCACCACCAGTCCTCCTCCGACACCGCCCTCGGCCCATGCACCCGAACCCTCACTAGGTGACGCGTCTGCTATCATGGGCGCGTATCTCGACCTCCCAGACCTCAGCGGCCTTCCGGACTTCTACACCCCTCGCTGCGACATATGGTTTGTTCAGCTCGAGAGCCACTTTGTCATCAACAACGTAAGGAGCCAGCCGCTGCGCTATCACCTCGCAGCGACACGGCTACCTGACGGGCTCCTCCCGAAGCTCCGGCTCCCACCACCTGGCCCACAGACCTACGACGACTTGAAGAAGGCTGTTCTTAAGCACTATGGCGTCTCAGGCAGTATTTTTCAATACTCCAGCGATGGTTGTGATGACACGCCCACCTCGGTCACGCTCATGCCGACGCCATCCTCTACACCACCACACCTTCCAACGCCAACTGTGCATACAACTTCGCCGCAGTGTTCAGTCTCGCCTTGTCAGGAAACGCCAGCGCCGGCTACGGCTTGCAGCACTGCAGGATCGGCCTTTAGCTTAGTGGAATCTGCGCAACACCATGCCGCAGCGCCACACGTTGTTGTGTCGGCTTCACCGACCCCAGCAAGTGTCGACTGCTATGCCGCTCGTGGCTGCGAAACTTCTCTGCACGGCGCGAGTGAGAACGATCTTCATGAGCGCTGTACTCCCGGTGTACGACAGCCATCTTCCTCGCCTCAGGTGGCACAGCTTCCAGCAGCCAACGACAGATCGACGACTCCGGGAGTCGAAGCTACCTTCGAAGCACATCAGCTTGCTCTTAACAATCTTTACACCCTGGCTGCGAGGGCGATCCCGGAGCAAAGACTGCGGGACGCTTCTCACAACAACCGACACCGAAAGAGGTATCCCATGACCAAACGCAGTCAAGAGACGCGCCAAAAGCTGGTCCCCAGACGTCGACCGATTCCATGCTCCGGGGCATTGTTGGGTAGATGCAGTAACCGGAGCTCAGCCGTCTGTCAACAAATCAAACATACGAAACCAGCTTGCAGGATGGAGATCCGACGTCATTGGAGTTCCAGCGCAGCTTATCAATGCAAGGCTCCGCTCTGCCGCCTCCCACCGCGGTTGCGAAAACAGCCAAGACAGCGACGAAGCCACAGAGCCCAAACCGGGGCACAGTCAAGCGCGCACTCTGGTCGTCATTCTGATGCACCACGCTTCACCTTGTCGCTGTCCTTCCAGTTACGCCTGCCGCTCGCTCTACCATCAACGGCAGCAGCTGCTTCGCACGACGCAATGCGTCCGCGGCCGCACTCCCAGCCTCGACCACCAGAGGTTGCCCCTTACCCAAACGCTACCTCGCCGACGACCAGGACCGTGCCCTTTACTCAACCCCGGCCACTAGACCACTGACTGCCCACGGACTCTCTTCCTGACTACGGACAAATTGTACATACCTGTACAGAGTACATCGTTTTCGCACATTTCTCATAACGCGCTACGCGCTAGGGGGGGAGCCCTGTAGCGCCGCTGTCATCTTCTTCAGCGCCACCATCATCATCAGCAGATTGACCACCTGGTACGGAACACACTGGGCACCCGGCACACCTCGGTAACGGCACCCTCGTTCTACGCGCCTCGTGATGTCCATGGCGCAGCCAACTTAACCGTAATAAACGCGGGCTCGGCCGCTCTGCCTCATCGGCCGCCTACAGTATTATATTTTTATATAGAATAGGGGGAGGGGTGCCGACCTGTTGTTGAGAGCGAGGAGGGTAGCGTGATTCGGGAGAGGAGGAGTGGGGGAGAGGGCGCACCTGGAACGGCTGTTGCGGACGCCGAGGGGCACACCAACGCCGGGTGACATCGTGAGTTAAAGAAAAGCTCTGCATTTAAAAGCCGGCAGAGCAGACGCCGGGGTCTTCGATTCTGCGACGTTCGCCGACGCACGTCACTTTGCTGCCCGCTGTTTCGCCGCCTCTGTATTCGTTTGAGTTGTTAGGGGAGCACACGTTCACTCCAATAAACTTGTTTCTTTTCCAAAACAACTGCGTCGTCCCTGGCTTCGTGACAATATGCAAATCTGCCCAATGAGAAGAAGCCAAAAAAGTTAGCTGCCTTGTAAGAACTATTCATTACCTTTCTTTTGCTTGCGCATAAAAATTACATATGCGATATATATGATTGTATAATGCACTGAGGGTCTTTTCTATGTTCGCAATGATTCCGCATAGTGTATTCTGTATCCTGTTACAATACCTTGTATCGCAACATTGGACCCTACCCTAGCCTTTGGATAAGAGTCCATGCAGTTTGTTTTGTAATCAAAAATACAGTGGAACGAATCAATGAAACGAATTGAATAATTGCCGGGTATAACAAGCCAGTTTACGCGGCGTTTATAGACTAGGAGGAAGCTTTTATTCGCTAAGCACGACAGGCCTGCTAGAAGCATTGAAAGAACATGGAATAGAGGAGACGTAATGCTCTAGGGACGACATATATAAAGGTTGCACAGGTATAATAATGCTTCACAACCAAAGCAACAAATTCCCGTACCGAAATGGTGTAGGACAGGGATATAACATCTCGCCAGAACTGTTCACAGCACATCTCGAGGAAATATTCACGAAGGTAACTGTGAAAACAAAGCATTAAGGATAAATAGGGATTATGTGAGCCACTTGAGGTTTGCATACGACATAGTCTTGCTAAATTGGTCTGCAGGACAGCTCCAGAAATCTCTCGCGGAATCCAATCAGAAATCGTGCCCGTGGGCATAATAATACATACTAGTAAATGAACGTAAGGATGAATGCCGAGAAGGATGCCGAGAGCTCTCTTCAGCATATGTAACAACACGCTTGGACAGCAGAAGATTATACCTATTTCTGACACGTTATGTGTGCTGATCCCAACCACGAGAAAGAAATGCGCTGCACAATATTTATGGGCTGAGGTGCACTCGGTAAGTACTCTCAAATAATGACAATTAAGCTACATCTATCACTGAAAAGAAGAATATATAACCAATCCATCCTACCTGTGGTTACATTTGGAGCAAAAACTAGGCACCTTTCCAAGCAGCTTGAAAGTAAACTTCGGCCGGCTCAAGCGGCCAGGGAAAGAAGAATGATTGGCGTGAAAATAAGGGGACCGAGACGATCTGTCTGGATCAGAGAACTCGAGTAGAGGATATCCTTGTTAAAATAATGAAGAAATGGAATTGGGCTGGCCACGTGTCTAGACGCAATGGCAACGTCTAGACCACCAGAGTAATAGTCGGTACCAAGAGAAGAGTCTAGAGTAAGAGGAAGGATGATACCTCGATGGAGGGAAGAAATAAGGAAATTCGTATGCAGCGAATGCACTCCAACAGCGGAGGACACTTGCGGTTGGAGTCGATAGGAAAGGACTTCTTCCTGCAGATGACTTAGTAGGCTGTCGGTGATAATGGTGATGAATATCTAAAAACATTCGTACAATAAACGGAAGAGTGACGTTAGAACTCGGAATTAAAACCAGTTTTTTCGAAGACTACGGATACTACCATGAAAAGTTCGAAAAAAATTCCGACTAATTGCCCCCACAAAACACCCGTTCGGTTGCTGAAAATGTTATTGCGTCGATGGCTCCAATGCTTACGCAATTTTTTCAAGGCGAGTGTGATGAACTCAGTGTTCGGTGGTGGGAACCACGAGGCGTGCACACTGGGTCAATGACGACAGAGGCCACAACACGAAGGGGAAACGTAGGAGCCTTGTTTTATGCAGCAAAACAGCTCAAATGGGTCAAAACGGGACGAAACCGAAACGTTGACACTCGCGGCAAGCACGAATGAAAAAGGAGAAACAAGAAGCGGGATTCAGTCCTGCACCTTCTAACAGTCCCGCGCAAGTCCCAGTTCAGCGAGGGACTGTTAGAAGGTGCAGGACTGAATCACGCTTCTTGTTTCTTTTTTTTTCATTCGCGTTTGCCGCAAGTGTAAACGTTTCTGTTTCTTACCGTTTTGACCCATTTGAGCCGTTTTCGCTCCATAAAACAATTTTTTTTTATTCATTGATTGAAATTTGAAGTTTATTTGGCACAATGGCGTACATGGTGCCGAGGCTAAAGGCGACGTGAATGTCGCCTGACTTGACCTCTGGCTCCCAGTGACACTGGCAGCACAGACAGCGTTTCAAGCTTGGAAACATTTCACATAAAAAAAGAAAAACAACGAAAAAAAGGAAAAAGAAGGGGGACAATCAGACAGCAACACAGAGCTATACAATAATCAACATTTCCCACGAGAATTAGCAGGATTACACTAATACATACATTGTAGCCAGCAAACAAAAGCCAGCAAACAAATGGGGTTGCATAGTTTACAATCCAAATAAACACTACATAAACAGATGCAAAGAGCATGAAGGTAGCAAATCAGGTCAATGTAAGTCATAATAAATTCATAAAGTAAAGTTTAATTTGCTTTTTAATGGAATATAAACACCTACAGCAATCAATGAGGCCTATTATGCCGGGATGATAGTTTAAAAGATTCGGTATCTGCCAATCTAACAGCTGGGTACCATAATTCGTCCTGATCCTGTTTTTCTTGAAAACAGTATGCCGAAAGCTGTAGTGTGGATGAGTGTCTGTGTGCTGTAAGAGAAAGGATTCACGGTAACTTATATAGGTAAGGTATATGGTCTCAGCTAACTTAAAGGGACGCTGAAGTGAATTTGTCAAGCTCCCGTTTTTGCTTGCACTGCGTAGACTGGCTCAAATTAGCACACTTTTCATCGTTTTTACGATTGACAAATCGGTAATTATTTTACAAAGCGCGAAAGAAGAAAACCTACCATGCGCGGTTTGCGGCGGCCGCACCAACTAAAGCTGTGACGTTAGGAGGAGCGGGCACCGTGATTGGACGATGCCCAAGGTGAGCAACCAAACAAGTTTCGGTTTCGGTTCTGTAAAACACAACCGTTGGCGTTGTTGGATGGGCATTCTCAATAATTCACTAATCATCGTACCGCGCTTCTGCCATGTTGTCAGCTGTAAAAATGCATAAAGATAAGCCTCCTAGGACGGCTTGGAATCGTAGCATTCACTAGCCGAAACCTACGCAGTGCATGAACGCCCTCCGCGTACCCGCAGACGCCCAAATGTCATGCGCTTTTCCCCCATATTTGGAGCTTGCCCCCCCTCATGCCTGTATCGTAAAAAGCGTGTTCGCACCAGGCCAAGGGTCTGTTCATTCTGGCCTGTGCCCACTGCCGGCAAGCAGTCGGTGCTTATGGCAACAGCCATAGAGTTAATACTGCAACAGCACGCCAACGAGAACTCGCTAGCGCGCCAGTGCCAGCCTGCGCGCGTTCTGTGAACTAGTTAGTGGAGCCATGAACGTTGCGGCCCAAAAAAGGGTGAACTCAATGTAGAAAACATCGGCTGAAAACGAAAAAGTTAACTTACAGAAAAAAAAATTCACGTACACGCGGGGATTCGAACTCCTGACTTGCAAAATACTTGCGGTGGCATATCTAGCGCCCCAAACGACTCGGCCACTGAGCGGGCTCCGCTGGCCTTGGTAATATAGGGTATATATTGTACAACCAATTTACACTTTTATTTAGTTTTGGCATTTCAAGCAGCTTAGGTGACTATTTGTTGTATTGCGATCGTGCAGTAAGCGTCTCCCGAGTTTCCACAATAGCTCACGTCTACCAATTGCATTTCGTATACGGAAAAGCGTTCGCAGATGCGTAGTCGTGCTGCTGACCGCTCTGCTTGTTCGCCCAGCGCAAAAAAGTGCTTCCCGCACCCTAGTTTTACGCTGTACGGTAAAAATATCAGTTGATTTTATTTCCTTAGTACCTATATTGACTTCGCTCACTCTTCTCCCCCTTCAAGAGGCCTTATATTTTCCTACTGGCGTACCAGTCAGCGAAGCGTCGCATGTGCGCTTGTGCAGCGCTTGTGTGAAGCGACCTTGACTTGGAGCTAGGTACAGTGTACAAACTAACCAAGTAAAGAAAGGCAGATTCTACCATTCACAAACGTGTCCTGGCTTCGTTTCAACTGAGCGAACGAATTGCGACGACCCGTCGGCGGCCGGCGGACGAAACGCTGGGCCGACTGACTGTCTGAAAGCAGGGGAGCCGTGCAGTAGCGCAGCCAATTGCGAGCTCGGCTCCTCTCGACGTCACACGAAAACGCCGCAAAAAATGGGCGAGCGTAAAGAGAGGAGGACAGCATTTTCGAATTAATTTTTCTACTAAATAAAATCGCGTAAACGCGCCCAGGGTGGTCGAAACATGGTCTGGGGACTCCGGACTACAATTTGCGCAAGTAATCCCGCAATGTTTACATATCACTTCAGTGTCCCTTTAGGTGCGTACATATATTGAATACTAATAATTAAATGTTGTGCGAAATAAGGTAAGGTATCAACAGCCATAGGCAAGTTATTGATAAAACGAATACCCCTTTTCTGAATCGAAACGAGAAAGTTAAGGTTGGACTTAGAAGTAACCCCCCAAACCAACAGACAATATCGCAAACGAGAATGAACAAGCGAGGAATACAGTTGACGCTTTACAGGTGTTGGTAACAAAGGACGCAGTTTATTTAACACTCCAATAGATTGTGCGGTCTTGTGTTTAACAAAATCAACATGGTGATTGCAAAGAAGATTTTCGTGAAAGAAAACGCCTAAAAATTTCTGTACTTGAACTCTTTCGATTGGAAGGGATTGAAATGTTAGAGGGCAAGGAATTCTCATAGGCCTATTCTTAGACGTGAAAATGATATATCTTGTTTTCTTAACGTTAAGCTGTAATTCATTCGCATCCAGCCAGAGGGAAATCTGTTGTAACCAGGTGTTTGCAGTAGCGATGACGGATGCCAAATCAGTGGACGAAAAAAAAAACATTCGTATCGTCAGTATAAATAACAATATCCTGGTTGAACGGAATCAAATCAATATCATTAATGTATAAAAGAAATACAATTGGCCCCAATATAGACCCCTGTGGTACACCATACGATATTTTTTGCCTGTCGGATTGAACATCATGAACTGAAACGAATTGCTCACGGTCTGATAAGTAGCTGCGAAAAAGCTGCAGTGAAGTTCCCCTTATACCATATTGTGACAGTTTAAGAAAAAGAATATCATGTTTAACTGAATATTAAAGTCTAAGAAAATTCCTACAGAATAAAGACGGTTTTCTATGTTGCGAATAAGGCTATCCTTGATGTTAATTAAAGCAAGTTCAGTAGATTTCCCTTTTTGAAATCCATACTGAGTGCCGGAAATTAATTTCAGCTTTTGGAGGTAACATGATACTCTAGAATTTATAACTTTCTTCATGACCTTGGAGAAAATGGGTAGCACTGAAATTGGCCGGTAATTAATAATTTCATCAATCGCACCACCTTTATGTAAAAGAATAACTTTTGCTATTTTTATGTTATCGGGGAAGATTCCTGTAGACAGAATTAAATTTGCTAGGTGACACAAGACTTCACCGATCAGGTCTATCACAGCTTTGATTGGTGCGGCCTTAATTCCATCAAAGCCAGAAGAACAATTATTTTTTAGACTATTTACCACATTGGTAATTTCAGTTATAGTAGCAGGATAGAGGAACCTTGAGCTGCACACGTTTTGAGTTAGATAAGACCTTGGATCCGAGCTACGTGAATTGGACACCCCAAAATACAGGAAGCGTTGGTTAAACAGATTAGCTAGGGCTTTACCACTGAAGGTATCTTCTCCTATTTTTAGTTCAGATGGCACTGAAGCCTTTGATTTCCGAAGCAAATTTTTTATAACCGTCCACGTTTTTGAGGGATCAAACTGAATGCTCGCACATTTGTTTGAGTAGTACTGAAGGCGTGCTCTCTTTATGTCCGTTGTTAATTTATTTCTAACTTTCTTGTAATCCATCAGGACCAATAAATCCCTGGATTTTACAAATTTATCAAACAACTTATTGCGTTCTTTTATTCTTTTTAAGAATTCAAGTGTAATCCACGGTTTTCTAGCTTTTCTGGCTTTAGTCAGAGAAATAAAAGGAAATGCACTATTATAGGCCTCAATGATCTTATTAATAAACAAGTCGTAAAAAGCATTGGGATTTGATGTTGTGGAAAGGCTGCTCCAATCTATGGACGACACAAGCTGGCGGAAATATTTCACATTACTCGTATTCATCTTCCTGTAGATTCTAGGTGTCGCTCAAGATATGAGGGCTAAAGGTAGCGGCCGCCGGGTGTTGGTCAGTTTGAGCGAGAAGAAAACATTCTGAATGTTTCAAAGTTCTTATTATCTGATGTGTTTGCCGGACTGAACGTATTAGATTTTTTGCTGAGAGAGAGGCAGAGGTAGTGAAGACCTACGTTGAAAAAAGGAATAATTGGGTTTAACAAAACGTGGTAAAGAGACGGTAGGGGGCTTAAGTGTGGAACCTGAAATATAGTGCACCAAATGAAACCGCTCCTTTTCTTGCCCTTCAAATCAGATCACATTGATGTTGACGTGACGAGCTGGACAAAGCTACCTACCCTGCCTCGATAGAAGTGGAATATGTAATGTTTTATTTGTACTCCGGAATGCATGTCTTGGGCATAGCTATGTTTGTGAAAGAGGGTTATGTTTCCACGAACTGAGCTTCATGATAGTTTAAAATTGTAAATACGTGTGTAGGTTTATCCTTCATGGAGTGTAATATTTTTGGGGGATTGGGATCCTTTGTGGCAGGGATTATGTTTTTAGGCGTATGATAAGGAGACGTTTTAGGGGCGAAGCACCTTACAGGCTCAGGCTGTTGTACTAAAACACCGAGACACTGGGTTTTCAGCGCCTCGTGCTCGAACGTAACGCGTACTAAAGGATACGTGTGTAATGAATAAATTCGGTTCAAAATAAACCAAGTTGATTTACAGGTTAATACCCTTCCCACTTGACCAATCGTCAAGCACAGGGAGACGCTGTTTGTAGACGGGTTATAATTTGTGTTACGCTCAAATATCCACCAGCTCTCGACAACCACCCGTCTCGACCACTCTACCTGATGCGGCCGGGTGGTCTGTCGAAGAAAGAAAGGGCATACTTACCTGGCGCGGCGGCCTCATCGATCACTGAGGACGAGCCCCCAGGGCGACGCGCGGGAACTGCACTGCGCTCGCGCTACTACTCGTGCTACTACCCCAAACTCAGCCAGATTGGGCATGCAAATTGCTTAAATCCGATTCAACGCAAGAGAAGGTGCCACCACCTTTGCAAGCGTGGGATTGATCCTCCCACCAGCGCTTCTCTGGCGCCGAATAAGTGCGCGCCCTGTGGCAAGAGAAATACTTACAATTTTTAATACACTTATACACTGCAGGCTTAGCCTCTCGCCAGGTTTTATGTTAATGAGCATCGCCCGCTTTTAAACATTTTTCGGGGAGGAAAGTGTACAGTCTTGGTCTCGAGGACACGGTATGCGAGTTCGCGCTCATCTTGGTCGGTGGCTCGTTGGTGACATGGTTAACTTTTTCGCGCTCTATGGCAGTAGATACAGAAGCGTTTAGGTATTCTGCCCTCACCAACACCTAATGCCTACCCGGTTATTGAAGAGTTTTTATGCGGAGTCGCTGAATCGGTGACATGTTCATCATGACTGACGTCCAGTCGTTTCTTTTTTGGGGGTGCTTCTTTTCCATACGATGGCCCGTCTCGATTATTTTTTGAGCCACTTCCTTGGTGATAGGTGAGTAGTTTCTCTCATTACTTCAAATGCCTTTTAAATGCCCAAATTTAGGACCATTTTATAATCATAAGCATTATAAACAACAGCCTATTTAGGTTTTCCAAACAAAGCGTTGGGCTATAAACCAGAACTGCGGGGATATCGAAAAGTACTTTATGAATTCGTGTCAGTATACAAGCCATATAGTCGGCTTTATTTTACTTCATTTCGGCTTATAATCTACGCCAATCATGATTTTGAGACACTGGCGCTATCTTTTGCCCATATTTTAAGTGATCACCTAATGTCGCGCCGGCGGCATCAGTTCGAGCTGAAACCAAGCCGTTGTGACTCAGTGGGGGAGGCGTTGTGCTGCTGAGCCATAGGAAGTACGTTCGATTCCCGGTTATTGTGGTCGTTTTCCTGCTGTAGGCACAATGAAAAACGTTCTGGTGTAGAGATT
This sequence comes from Haemaphysalis longicornis, assembly GCF_048455015.1. Lineage (NCBI taxonomy): Eukaryota > Metazoa > Arthropoda > Arachnida > Ixodida > Ixodidae > Haemaphysalis > Haemaphysalis longicornis. The sequence continues at coordinate 58,987,364 of NW_027526203.1, forward strand.
TCGGCGTAGGTTGAGTATGATCGGGTCGTCGAAATTAATCCGGAGCCTTCGGCTATGGCACCTCTGATATCATGTGTGTCTTCGGCACGTAAATTGCAGCGAAAATACCTTTTTTACCTTCCGCTGGAGATACGCTTTGTTGTGATGCCATCAGTTGCAAGGACGGCTGGCGACCGTGTCTCCGGCGCATGCCAGCACATGCAGTGCGTAGAATGAGCGCCACTGCGCAGGCGCGGCACCTGCTGAAAATTTGTATCCCGTCTTTCGTCTACGCCGCAGTATCATGGTCCTTCTTTCTAACCAACGCCCCCTGTATAAACATTGCCTAACGCGTGAGCGAAAAATGGCCAAACAGCCACTCTCCTGTTGCTCTCTCCTACCCTTTCCCGCTCCGTAGCCTTCCAGCGTGCTTTCGTGTCCGCCAGCCAGCGCCGCTTCTCGGAAACTATGAAAATAGTGTAAAGTTTGTTTAGCGTTCCCGCGGCGGCGCTCCTATGCCTTTTTGTTTTTCACCATGCATGTCTGTCTTGGTATGTCACTGATAAAACTTCCTTTGTAAGGAAGCAAAATCCCTTGCGCTGCCGCAGGCTGATGCCGGCTTTGCGCGCTTAACTACTCGGATCACAGGCGCTGAAATTTTTTGAGTGGGGCATCCCAGCTCTATCCCCACCGCATTTAGGTATTGTTTTGACCCCGCTGTTCGCACTCCGCATCGGTATGCACTTCTGAAATTGAGGACTGTACTGTAGAAGCGCCCGGACAGCGTGGCAGGATCCCAGCTGCTTATCCTTTTGTTTCTTATAATTTTCTGAAGTTAAGCACGTGATATTATTGGAAAGTAATCGTAGACGTGAACGCCTGAACAAAAAACGTGCAGGCAATTTTTTCTTCTCTAAATACTCTAGAAAGAAAATTACCAGTAAAATAATGGCTGCCCCATCCGAAAATATCGTTTTTCTGTTAGCTATATGTCTACCCGACAATCAGTATGTTCTTACACTATTTCAGTCCGCCTCCGTCTTTATCTTTGGAAAATGCAGCAAGTATGAAGCGAGCGACACGTTGAACGAGATCCCCCAGTGCGCCACAGAACTAGCGCCCCATCGCGGCTAAGATGTAAGTGAAACGGCCCTTGAAGCCCAACAGGCAAGCTGACAGACACACGTCGTAGAAGTGGGTGCAGCGTTCGCGACTCGCGAGCAGTGACGTAAGGCGAGATGTCCGCCGGCACGCGCCACATAGCGGATCAGTGCCTGAACTAAGCGTCCCTACCTTTCCCTTTGAAAAGCGCGCGACGCGTCAGGCAATGTTAATACAGCCGGCGTTGTTCTAACCTTCATTTCCCCGGGCGACATATTGTCACGTGAAACAGCGGTAGGCAATACCCCTCAGCGCCATTACAAAGGACCAGCGACGAAGACGATGAAGAAGGTTTTGGCGTACCCTGCGCTGGCCATCTGATCGCCATCTTGTAAATAATGTAAATTGATTCTTCAACTTCTTTATGGTTCATCTCATATGCTCTGCCGCCACGTTACATTTGGTGGAGGTGCGGGTTCATCCACGTCCCGGCCGCAGCTTCGCTCCTCATTGGCAATCGACGCAGTCATCGAGGGGGCATTAACCCCGTCAGGCAGCCCCAGCCCTGCCGCTACAAGCACTCGACGACGTCCCCCCGCCACATGTCCACAGCCCATGACGAGCCGATCCAGAGCCGCCAAAAAACGACGATATGCGACCAGATGATGACGACGACGTGTCCCCAGCCCTATGGTCCGACGTGGTTACAAGCCCTCACCGGTGCGTCGTTGCCTTGCAGACATCACTGCTAAGTGTTCACCAAACCAATCAGATTCATCCGTGGCCGCAAGCCGTTTTTTTTCTCGTATTTTCTCGCATTGTTCATCTGCATCACCATCCCCGTGCCGCAGCTTCGACTGGGACGGTCGCCCTCGACCGGGGGGTAATGTCACGTGAAACAGTGGTAGGCAATACCCCTCAGCGCCATTACAAAGGACCAGTGACGAAGACGACGAAGAAGGTGCTGGCGTACCCTGCGCTGGCCATCTGATCGCCATCTTGTAAATAATGTAAATCGATTCTTCACCTTCTTCATGGTTCGTCTCATATGCTCTGCCGCCACGTTACAATATATCTCGCTGACTCAATCCTAGCTTCCTGGTGGCAGCGATGACGTATTTCCGCGGACGTTTGATGAGCACGGCTGATAGATGGCGGCTATCAGCCACGGGAAAAAGTCGAAACAAAGCCTAACAACGCCATTGTGCGAAAACAAACGCAGATGTGCCAAACCAACACCATTCGCGACATTCTTCCGGTCATGTTTCGGAGTGCAGGCACTTTTATCGCTTTTAAGGACATGGGAAGTCTTTTCGGCAACGGTACAGAGCCGCCAACTTTGCCATTTGCAGATAATAAAATCCCCACATCTCACATGGTGCAGACCATTTTGTGAGTATTATGCCTTGTCTGCATATAAGATAGTGCATCTTCCCCCCCCCCCCCCTTTCAAATACTATTATCGAAGGAGAGTGAATCGGATGCATTTCTTATTACCTTCAGTTCCGTAAGCAATTTCGCAGCACCGTTGTTCTCAGCTAGCGCCTCCCATTGCTTTTCAAGGGGGTACACGAAATAGAAAATGACCGAAAACAGACTGAATTTGCGCGGAAACATCCCGAAAGATAGGTGAGAAGCCGCAGCAGCGGACGCATTGGAGCAACGCCGCCTGTATAATCATTGCCTAACGCGTGAGCGAAAAATGGCCAAACAGCCACTCTCCTGTTGCTCTCTCGTACCCTTTCCTGCTCCGTAGCCTTCCTGCGTGCTTTCATGTCCGCCGGTCAGCGCCGCTTCTCGGAAACTATGCAAAATAGTTGAAACTTTGTTTAGCGTTACCCAGGCGATGCTTCTACTCCTTCTTGGTTTTCATCATGCCCGTCTGTCTTGGTCTGTCGCGGATAAAACTACATTTGCCACAGAGCAAAATCACTTGTGCTGCCGCAGGCTGATGCCGCCTTTGCGAGCTTATCTACTTGCATCACGGGCCCCGAAATTTTCTGAGTGGGGCATCCCCCTCTTTCCCCTCCGCCTTTCGGTCTTGTTTTGTCCTCACTGCTCGTACTCCGCTTGGGTACGTGCTTTTAAAATTAGGGACTGTACTGTAGAAGCGCCCGGATGGCATGGCGGGACCCTCAGCTTCTTATCCTTTTGTTTTCTGTAATCTTCCGAAATTGACAAGCATGTGATATTTTTTGGAAATAATTGTAGAAATAAGTAGCGGAACAATAAATGTGAACGCAATATTTTCTTTCCTAAATCCTCCAGAGAGAAAAATATCAGTAAAATAATGGCTGCACCATCCGAAGATATCGTTTTTCTGTTCGCTATTTGTCTACCGGACAATTAATATTTTCTTACATAATTTTAGTTCCGCCTCCGTCAGTTGCCTTTGGAAAAATGCAGCAAGTATGAAGCGAGCGACACGTTGGACGTAGAGTTCCTGTATATAGCTCCCCTATCGTGATATACAGGAACTCTAGTTGGACGAGATCCGCAGTGCGCCCTAGAACTAGCGCTCCGTCGCGGCTAAGATCTGAGGGAAAGGGATCTTGAAACCCAACAGGCAAGCTGACAGGCACACGTCGTAGAATTCGGTGCAGCGTTCGCGACTCGCGAGCAGTGACGTAAGGCGACATGTCCACCGGCGCGCGCCACATAGCGGACGAATGCCTCAACTAAGCCTCCCTACCCTTCTCATTGAAATGCGCGCGACGCGTTAGGCAATGTTTATACAGGCGGCGTTGGCTGGAGAGAGTATGACGTCGGAACTCTGCATGACCGACTTCTTCCAGCGGCTGAGCGCCCAGGATGGTGTACTGGATTTGATCAGCCACACGGAACATAAAGGAGCATATGGCTTGTCCATGGTTGCTCTGTTTCTTGATGTTTGTAAGGCATACGACTGTGTCCTGCAAAGTGATATTTTGAGTCATCTGCAATAAATGGAGTTGACAAGACACATACTGAACTTCATTCGAGTTTTTTTGACCGGCCGCTTCATGCAGCTGCTGATAGAGAATGTTTAGTTCAAAAATAACTGTAGTACGAAGCGTACCCAAGGGCAGTGTTCTGTCGCCCATTATCTTCAATGTAGCAATGGCTGCCCTGTCTTCTACGCTAAAGAATCATTGCTCAAGAGCTCGTATTTCAATATATGCGGCCGGCATCTGCATCTGGCTCACCGGATACAAGACAAAGCGCTTTCGAGTAAAAACACATGCTGTTTCATCTGTTCAAGCGTACTTTTCAACAGTACTGCTGACCCTATAAGCGGAGAAATTGTGTTTTCTTCTATTTCCTGATGTGCGACGCAGGTCTGCACGTCTCAGGATAGACCTGAATGGCCGTCCCATCCGCGAAGGTGCTCAAGTAAGATTTCTAGGAATCGTTCTCGACCTTAGGTTGAAATGGCGAAAGGCTGTCGATTCTATGGTTTCCTGGGTGGCGCCCAAACTTAATGTAGTGCGGAGAACAGTCGATGTGACATGGGGAAATGACCCACCCTCTATGACCAAGTTGCAAAGAAGCCTTGACTTTGAACGGCATGCTCTATCAGCTGCCTCATATATCGCGTTCAGAGATACAGTACGAGCCGTCGGAATTCTTGCACAGAAAATGGCTTAGGCTGTCTCTTGCGTTCCTCAAGCAGCAGCAGCTGGAAACAAGAAGATCCTCCATGAAGTGCAGTCAACACCTCTTCGTCTTCAAGCGTCTCACCGTTCGCTTATGAGAGTGCTGCGCATCGGACAAACAAGTGCTGGATTAGCATTACTGCGGCACCTGCGATTCAGGGTAGAGTATCGTACCCATGCAGCCTTGGAGTGCTGTGTACCAAATGGTGGGAAAAAGGGCTATTACAGAAATAAGATTTAGCGCAGCGAATGGCACGGACGGTGAAAACGACGGGACGGGCACTAACTCGCCACTGGATGTTTATTGAAAAGATGGCTTGCATATATACATTCATTGTGATGACACACGTGTACTAAAAAAACTTGCCTCACAAAACAAAAACCGTCTTGAAAAGAGCTCACGCAAAGCCGTTGCACAAAAGAACACGCCCTGAAGCTATACCTTACGCGCACAGAGTCGCACATAATCTAGAGGAGGTCGCCGCGAGGTTTCAGGTCACGTTTGTGTTTTCTGCACCGATTATACTTGGCACACCGTGCACGCGAAGTGACCTTACAAAGAAACGTCCCAAGAGATGGGATAAGAAGCATGCTAAACCTTTTGTAAACTGCACTGAAGGTGTTGCCTACGAGATACCGTTGGATTGTGGCAAAGTTTACATCGGCCAAACTTGTCGATGGGTTAATAAGTGACTACGAGAGCACCCTCTCTCCATGAAATACAGGACCGTATCACACTTGCCGTCCCACTGCAAAGAATGTCACTGTGTACCAGAATTGGATAAAACAAAAATTCTCAAACAAAGTCGGGACGTCACTGCACGTGAAGTAGCGGAAGCCTCATACATCAAGCGAAAGAGAGCAATGCCACGCATGAGCGTGGCATTTCTGCTAAACTGCGCAAAAGAGTGTCCGTTCCTTGAGAACTTTCTGGATGTTTGTTGATTTGTGCCTTCACCAAAAGCATGTTAGTTTTTTTTAGCATACGTTTGTGATTACGCCGAATGCAGGCCGTCTTTTCGATAAAAAACCAGTTGCGGCTTAGCGCCCGTCTCGTCCTTTTCACCGTCCGTGTCATTCGCGGCGCTGACTCTTATTTCGTAATATGAAACAACTCGCCAAGCAACACTCCTTACTGCAAACAAGCTACCTTGGACACGCCTTGGTCCCAGGAGAGTGGTGATTGTGAATTCATCATCCCTTATATGCGATCGAAGCGTTGTATACCTATTGCTGAAGCACAATCACTGGTGCTGGAGCGCTTGAAACGGTAGTACGTATACTCTGCACATATATACTGATGGATCGGCTGACACAAAATGTGGAGTGTGCGCAGCGGCGTTTTTCATACCCAGTTTCAATATTTCGTCGGCTGCCAGGGTGACGCTTTTGGTTTCATCTACCGGGAGTGACTGTATTGCCATAGACGCTGCGTTGCGCCAACTGTCATGGTTTGAAGGGCAAAATGTCGCAATATTCAGCGATTGAAAGTCGATTTGATTCGATTGTGGGGTTTAACGCGCCCACACAACGCAGGCGATCAGGAGCGCCGTAGTGGAGGGCTCCGGATTAATTTTGACCACATGGGGATCTTTAACGCGCTCCGAAATTTCGTACGCACGAGCGTTTTTGCTCTTCGCCTCCATCAGAAAAGGGGCCCCCGCGGTTTGGAATCGAACCCACGACCTCGTGCTGAGCAGCGCAAAGCGATTGAAAGTTAGCCCTTCACCTGTTGCAGTGGGGTATACCTGTAGACAAAACCTGTCAGCGATCCCTAGTTATACTACAGCAGCTCAAGCATGAAGGCTTCACTGTGAAATTCCAGTGGATCCATCGCGTTTATCACGACGATGAGGAAGACAATGCCAATAAAAGTTTTGGGAAATTATGAATGCTGAGTAAACGCGTGGAAGGCTCTGTCTCGGTGCTGTACTGGGACCAAGGAGGTTAAAAAAATTGCAAGGAGGTTAAAAAAAATTGCTGGAGTGGAAGTCACTTATACCAACCAATGGGCTCGGCTGAAGCCGCCGGCGGCCATCTTGCTCGGGGAAAGAAACCAGATGCTATTGCTTTGCAGCACTATTTGCCGACTTTTCCAGCGATTTTAAATTACGTAAGGAATTCTCATGCTCTAATTCAACACTGCGAGCCAAGTCCGACGTCTCCGTATTGATTTCTACCACAAAAATTTCGTTAAAAGTCAGATCTCCGAGTACAGGGACATTGTTTTTTTCACCTTATGGCTCAGATATGCAGCTGCCACAAAGTAAAAAATACATAAGAACTCGTTTAGCTTCTTTATTCTAAACTGTTCAAATGCAGAAATTGATCGTGACAGTTCTAAGAACAAAAAAAAACAAAAAGCAATAGAGTTACAACTGTAATGTGAAAAACAGCAGTCATGACCAGAAAATGCAGCATTTTCCGAAAAACAAGAGGAAACACCCAGAGTTATTGTGATAATAGAAATAATGGAGTTATAAAAAACCGATACAGAAAACTTTCATGAGTGTATGATAGCAACCAATGCTATTACGTTCATTGCATTGCTGCCCACCCTAACACACAAATAAACAGCAAAAAAAGAACCAGCCATCTTTCTTGTAAATCACACCATGAGGTTACATTGCCAGTGACACGAACTACCAAAAAAAGATGAACCAATTTGTATTTTTGGAAACAAAGTGTTTATTTTTTGAAAGAAGACAGACTTATGATACCAGACGTCAATTAAACTGCTAAAACATACTCTCAAATGGCAAACAAAAGACACTGACCAAGGACAGTGACTCAACATCTTTCGGAAGCCTAGCAGCAAAGAAATTAAACATTGAAGGCGCATACTACGCGACACAATGCAACGAGCATGACCGCAGTTTGGAATCAACTTGCACGCGTGCAAGTTACGTGCGCAATGCGACTCCCGGGGCCAGGTTCGCACTGTTTGTACAACCGTAAGCTACACACGAACCAACCATACTTGTTTTGATCTCGTTACATGGCGCGCGCACGAATCAACAACACTTTTTCGTGCACGCAAGGAACGCGCGCTGCAACAACTACGCGTCTTCTCCCCTAGCAAGATGGCGTCGCGGCGGCTTCACTTTACGGGCGCCCCTTCCACTCCAGCAATTTTTTTTAACCTCCTTGACTGGGACAAACGATATATCGGGAGACAATTCAGGGCCAAAGTTTCTACATTGGCGTTACAGACGCACTCATTTTATTACAGAATCTGTTCAGGACGCGTAATGATCGGTAAATATTAAAGTATAGTTTTCCTTCACGCAGGTTGCACGGACTAGATTGCACAAGCTTGTTGTGAGTCTGTAGCAAAGGAAAAATCGTCGATCAAATTCAGCTGTTCGAGCTAAAACGCAGTGGACGTTACTTGGGTACTGCTGATAATGTATGACGCATCAAACCACGGTATTATTTGCTCTTTTATCGGCGTGTTTTCATTGCTTAGAGTTATACTAGCAGCTCTGTATCAGCCGTGACCAGGAATGGCGAAATGGATAGTTTGCGTTATCGGCAAAAAAATGCTCGCCGTTCAAGACCGTCTCTCCACTTGCTGCAAGTTTCATATACTGCGACCGCTGTACAGTCGCGTGCGATTTGAAGGTAATCGCGCGAGCATCGACCGGCCACGGCGATAACGCCCCCGCGCGGCTTCTTTTACTGCGCCTGGTTCCTTGTCTACGCATTCTTCTCTCCCGCGGTGGCTGTTTACTCAAGCGGCCATCCCTCCCACGGCAAAACCAGTAAGCCCTTCTTTTTTTATCACACACGCAGCGATGGCTTCCCACTTGTCGGGTCTTACAGCAGTTCTCGAAAAGGTGCGCACAAAAACATTGCGGGTAAATGCTGGGCATTTATAACAACGGGTGCTATCGCTGTTCGCGATAACCAAGAAGAAAGCCCACACGTGACTACAACCGCACAAAATCACCACAAAGCGGAAAGGGTGGTTTACTAGCCGCGGGAGTGATGACTGCTTGAAGGAACAGCGACCGAGGGAGAGGAGAATGCATAAACTACGTCCCAGACGCACTGAAAAATTCCGCGCCGGGGCGTTATTGTCTTTATCGGTTGAAGCTCGCGCGATTACCTTCAAATCGCACGCGACTACCGGGTGCGGTAGCTGAAGGGCCGTAGTACTTCAGAAGTGCTTTCTGATAGCTTGTGGCATGGCCCTTTCGAAGACATACACCGTATGTGGATTCGGCCCAGGCCTCGACTGGAGGCCCACATATTTCGTGGATGGCATCGCTTCGAACCGAGTGTGCAGCGCCTGCGGCCTGGTGCGTTCCGCGACTGCCCTGTTGCCCTGCCGCCACGTTCTGTGTCGGCCGTGCTACGAAAGCTGCGTCGCCGAACACAACCGCTGCCCCCTGGACAAGGAGCCACTGGAAAAAGACGACGTCGTCTGGTCAACGTTGTCTAAGGACCGGCTACTGAAACGTGAGGTCAGTGCATTTTCTCACTTATGCCGATGTACAGGTTCGCGCAGAACTGAAAGAATCACGCAAGCGGAGGCCGAATTAAGACCCCTATTTAGGTCGATTTGCACTTCTAGGCAGCGTAGCAGCGGCGTCAGGAACCAAGGAGCGGCGTTCGAGGGTGTGTTCGCAAGGTCACCGTCGGCCTGATACATTTAATTGTCGCTCTGCTGGCGTGACAGACTGGGCGTAACAGTTTCTTAAGGGCAGCGTCACACTAACCAGTGACACTGGTTACGCTGCCGTTGTCATGCTGCGTATAGTGCTCGTGGGCGGCATGGTGTTGCCGGCTTCTCGATGCATCCTTTTCCGATACAAAGCATTTGAAAGGGACCAGAAAATGTGAATGAAGCAGCAGATATGAAGTGCGTATCTGTAGGTGAATTATAGTTCTTGGAAGAAAAAGTCGACCGTGTTTTTGAGGCTGCGCTTTTAATCGGTGTGGCATTGTTCGCTATGAAGCTACGGCGACCACTTCGGATTGTTGTGGGAAAAGAGAAATAGAAAGTGCTCGTGCCGAGCATATTTGCTCTGTGATAGCCGAAGCTGCGTGATATGCATCAACTCGTTGTCCTTTGTCATAATGGCTTGTGGCACAGGCTGTGCGGTATTGTCGAGTAACACATAGGGCATGCTTACTAACAAGCCCCTTTTTTTCAATTGAAAGTGAGTTCCAGCTTTCATATCAGATTTTCTGCGCGGCTACGCCGAGGGGAGGGCAAGAAAATACAGAAGTGCTGATGCCGCCCCACGTGTCGTAAAAAACAAGCTTCTTTCGCTCTTTAGCGATCAGAAATTACGCTTACCTAGTCAGCTATTCAGCCACTGCGTTCACAAGTTCGACCAATACGCGCGTATTGAGTGCGCTGAATTGACAGACCCTTGTAATTTTCGTAACCCATTCGGCTAGTGGTTTTTGGATGTTAATCGACTGTGCTCTAGGTTTGAAAGGGCCCAGTCTAAACAAGGCAAACGGACGAGGTGGGCAACTCGAGCGCAATGCTGCCTACTTCATCCATTTGCGTTCTTTAAATTGTTCCTCTTGTAACCCAGAACGCCGTGGATCAACATGCAAGACCTTTATAATTTTGAGCGATAGCTTCCAATTTTGGGAGATATCAAAGCAGGACATGCAGAAAAGCAGGAGCGCCTATCATAAGAGGGATCAAATCTTAAGAGGCGTAATAGAAAGAAAATGTCCTCACAGACATCCCGCGGCTCTGAAGAAGCATTGGCGGTCTGTGTTTACCGCGTGGCTATGGTTATCACGGAGTAAACTTCATTGGCACGGGCGCTTTCTACTTCTCTTTTGTCCCTTCATTAGAGCTATATTGAACTGACAGCCCGTAATTACCCTACCGATTCACGCGCCGTATGGGATTCTTCAGGCAAATTTTGTTGTCGCTGTATAATGTCTGCGTCGCAAAAATTCCGACACCCGTGAAAACTTTCTGAATAGCAGCAAGGTACACCCGCCCAATTTTTTACCAATTTCACGGGAGCGCCGATCGTTCGGTCGATCAGCGCGACGTGCTGGAGTGATCCGCCAAACTCGGCGAGAGTAGCCGCATGCGGATTAAGCAAAGGCCACTGCTGCCGTCATCTGCTAGACTGTTCCAAGAGCAGAGGGCCACCCCCGTATTTTGTTATTCGCTTATCAAACTGCCTGCCGCACTCGAAATGTATCTTGAAGGCCAGGCACGCGGCGCCAATTGAAAACAGAGGAATCAGCGTTGCCGAACGAACCTTGCGCTCAACGAACTTTGCGTTCTGAAACGCCGATTACTCTTTTTAGTTGGCGCCACGTTCCTGGTCTTGAAGAAAAATTTCGAGTATGGCAGGAAGTTTGATAAGCGAATAACAAAATAGGAGGGCTGCCCTCTGCTCTTGGAACAACCTAGCAGACGACGACAGCAGCGGCCTTTGCTTAGTGCGCATGCGGCTACTCTCGCCGAGTTTGCCGTATCACTCCATCACGCGGCGCCGATCGACCGAACGGTCGACGCTCCCATGATATTGCTAAAAAATTGGGCGGGTGTACAGTCGCGTGCGATATGAAGGTAATCGCGCGAGCGTCGACCGACCACGACGATAACGCCCCCACGCGGCTTGTTTTACTGTGCCTGGTTCCTGGCTTACGCATTCTTCTCTCCCTCGGTCGCTGTTTATTCCAGCAGCCATCACCCCAGCAGCAAAATCAATAACCCCTTCCTCTTTTTTTTATCGCGCACGCAGCGATGACGTCGCACTCGTGGTATTATACAGCAGTTGTCCAAAGGGTGCGCAGAAACGCATTCTCGGGAAATACTGGACATCTATAACAATGGGTGATATTGTTGCTCACGATAACCAAGAAGAAAACGCACATGTGATTGCAACCACACAAGATCACCACAAAGCGGAAAGGGTGGTTTACTAGCCGCGGGAGTGATCACTGCTTGATGGAACAGCGACCGAGAGAGAGGAGAATGCATAAACTAGGTCCCAGTCGCTCCGAAAAAGGCCGCGCGGGGGCGTTATCGCCTTTATCGGTCGAAGCTCGCGCGATTACCTTCAAATCGCACGCGACTGTACATACAGTCATGGACCACGAACCACAGAACCCACGGCCGAAAATGCCGGTGCAGTCACCTGGCAGCGGCCGTGGAAAACACACGGACATGCGCAGTAGATGTGTCGGGAGCGAGGGTATGTGTCCCACTGCGACAATTCGCCCCCTCCTCGCTTGCGTGCTTGCCAAGGTCGTCATGCCGCAAGGACGCTGAAAACAACTGTTTGCGCTGCGGTTGGGATAACGGGGGCCACTGCGTGCCCTGTGCATAAGAGCGCCCTCTCCCCGTGTGTGGCGGCAGCACAGCCCCGGCATAGCTTTGCATGTGTGGTGCAGTTACTTGATTGATTGTGGGGTTTGACGCGCCGACGCAACGCAGGCGATGAGGCGCGCCGTAGTGGAGGGCTCCGGATTAATTTTGACCACCTGGGGATCTTTAACGTGCGCCGAAATCTCGTACACACGGGCGTTTTTGCTTTTCGCCTCCATCAGAAAAGCGGCCGCCGCGGCCGGGAATCGAACCCGCGAACTCGTGCTCAGCAGCGCAACGCCTTAGCCACTGAGCCACCGCGGCGGGTGGTGCAGTTACTTGAGCAAATAACAATGAACACCTGGTCATGCCCAAAACCATCTAAAGTGCTGCCAAAACCATCTAAAGTGGTTCTACGGGCAATTTTGTGCCTGCAAAAAAAACAAAAACATCGGGAGGTGAACATTGTTATGCAAGGGCAACTGGCCTATATATTGGTTGGACCTTCCTTAGTTCTTAATTTTTCTGAATAGACCCGCCGCGGTGGCTCAGTGGCTAAGGCGTTGCGCTGCTGAGCACGAGGTCGCGGGTTCGCTTCCCGGCCGCGGCGGTCGCTCTTCTGATGGAGGCGAAAAGCAAAAATGCCCGTGTGTACGAGATATCGGCGCACGGTAAAGATCCCCAGGTGGTCAAAATTAATTCGGAGCCCTCCACTTCGGCGCGCCTCATCGCCTGCGTTGCGTCGGTGCGTTAAACCCTACAATCAATCAAATCAATCATCATTTTTCTGAAAATTACAATTCAATATCATTGAAGGCGAATACTGGGGGTGCATTTATTGTGTGCTACAAGCACCGAATCCGCGAGGGAACTAGGCCGTGACGGGGTCAAACAAACACTTGTTCTTGGCAGCCAGCTCATCGTTCGATTCTCGAGCCACTGCACCCTGAACGCAAAACAATGCAGTGCATCAGAAATTAGGCGGCGCGTTTTCATTTTTGTCACCATTTGAGGGCACTGGTTCTCTTCAACAAAGCGTGAAGTTAACAGTATGGATTCCGGGACGGCGCACGTGTTTCCCATGCCAGCACTGCCCGCCGCTGGAAGCAATTAAGCACGGCATTGCTCTCAGCACGGTATACACCCCACCCGCCGGGGTGTTTCAGTGGCTCAGCCAGTGCGGGGCTGAGCCCAAGCCCGCGGGTTAGATTCGCAGCCGCGGTGCCGCTTTTCTGATGGAGGCGAAAAGCGAAAATACCCGAGAGTTCAAGATATCGGCTCACGGTAAAGATCCCCAGGTGGTCATATTTGTGGTCAGCAAACGAACGGCGACGCGTGAAACTCTGCCATTATCTCCCAGCGCCTCCCCGCCTCCGGGCATGTTGTTGTAAATCGTGTTTGAATGTCCCGGGAAAACGTAACGTGGATCGGATGATCCACGCAAGAGGTACGACGACGTACCCGAAGGACCGACGTACAGGGCCGTACAGCGTGGTCGCGCTAAGCAGAGCGCCAGCGCACAAGCCGCGGCTGCGCATCGAAGCTAAGCGGCGCAGGCGCATAGGGGCTAGGAGGCGGGACTTCGTGTCGTCTGCTAGCGTGAAATCGCGCCGTGCTTGCTTTTATGGGAAGCAAGCATGCGTGTAGAGCCTTGCGCGGCATGCTTCTACCGTCTTAGCGCGCCGTGAACGTGTTGCCGGAAAGCGCACTTCTCTCACTGCGCCGCGTTGTGTAGTTTCTGCGTACAACTGAGCGCTTCCTCTTTTCAGGTACGCGGTCCCAATTGTTGTGTTGTTGGAGGCATTTCAGAGCTGGTTTGGCTGGAGTTAAAGTGTTTAACGCCGCAAAACGACTCTTGCTACGAAGACGCTGTAGAAAAGGGCTCCGGATAACCACATGAGGCTTTTTAGCGTGCACTGATACAGTGCAGAAAACGCGCGTTCTTCCATTTCGCCTGTTTTGAAAAGCGGCACCTGCTACTGGGATCGAAAATTGGTCTCCCGGCTCACTTTATCCAAACACCGTAATCACTGAGCCACCGTGGCGGGCCAGCTCCATTCCTGGTCGGTTTCACAGGATTTACCGCACCCTAAAAGTAACGAATGTCAAGGAACAAAGCTTTATTTTCTGTATGGGCTCTCTAACGCAGATAACCATATTACCTGATATGCCGTCCGGACCGCTTTTTTACCAGCGCAGCTGTTGTTACTTGCCGTAAGTTCGCCGCTGCAGAAAAAATTACCACGAAAATTAAGAGCTCTCGTGGGCGCGCGTTTCGCGGTGACAGCCGAGCGTCCCCGTCACCAACAGTGAGTTTAGCAAAAAACAGCGGAGAGCAAGAAAATGCCGAGCGCTCAGGAGTGCGCGCCTTGCGGATACCTCCGAGTCCCCTGATCGTGCACCGGTTATAGCAAAAAAAACTTCAGTGCTGTCGTCCAGCGCTGCCGCGCATCTAAGAAAAACTCAAGCGCTAAAGCTAACGATGCAATGCTAAAGGTGAAAGGACACCCTGCGTGGGAGAAGTCACCGAGACGCACATTCTCTGGAAGCCGTTATGGATAATTGGAGACACGGCTACGAGTGTGCGAATTCTTCCCGCGACGACTTGAAGATCCGGCCACCACTGCCTTCATTCGATGACGAAGAGATGGTGGAAGGATACAATGCTGAGGATGACTTTCAATCCAACACTGACTGCGAAGAAGACGACGACCCCTTTAATGCATATGGCAACGATTACTAGCATCGAAACAATCCAAATAAGAAATAATACTCAAACTTAACGGTGTCCGGCAATGCTCACCTACAACAGCTTCGCCATTCCATTCTTGTGAGTGAAAGCAAGCTTCTTTAAATTTTTTTTGATCGGAGTGTCATATGCTCGAAGACGCTCGCAGATTGCTCGATGCGACTTCGAATGTGATCAACGAACTCGTGGAAATTGACAACCAATATCGCAAATTGGAAAAGAAATCAGAATGCGTTCAGTCCACAATGCAAGTGTTGGTGTATATGTAAGGCATTGTTTGCATTATTAAGCACATTTGAAATGTATTGAACACATCGGGTATTTTTCAGTTCGTGGCGTTTGGCTAGGCAGTGTGTGTGTGGATGGTAAAGAAAAGAATGCAGAACTTGTGGGCCTCAAGAATGGGGAAGCTGTTCCACAATTGTTTAGCATGGAACTGGTGATTACACTTTCATTACTCACGTAGGCCCATTGCGAGGAAGTGCGGGTCGTAGCCGAAAGGAGGATACTTAGCAGGCAACAAAGGGAACAGCCGCTGCCTCCCAATAACTAGCCACGTGGGCAGCGCCAGCATTGGCATATCCATTGTAATGTAGCAGACTAGAGTGGAACCAGTCCAGGACTCGGCCTGGGAGTAGGACGATTGCTCTGGGTGCGTTACCCGCTGGCTCGGAGACTGCTTGAACGATTTTGACGATGCGCGATATTTATATATGAAAAAAGCCAACACACATCGATACCAAAGTCGCGAAGTCGAAACCCAGTCGCTGTGACCAAAATTCCTCGGAGGCAAAATGCACAGACACGAATGTGCTGCTTAATACCAGTGCATACGAAATAAATCCTGGTGACCGAATTTATACGTAGCCCTCCTCAACAGCGTCTCTCATTCAACCAAACCAAGCCAATTCTGAAATCTTTGCAACAATACATGCATTTAACTGGGACTGCGCACCTGAAAAGACGAAGCACTCAGTATTCGTACCCAGAAACCACACGACGCGGCGAAGTGAGAGAAGTGCGCTTTGTCGCAACGCGGTCGGGGTGCGCTGGGACACTACAAGCATGCCGAGAGTTACGCGTGCTTCCCCCAGCAAAGCGAGCACGGCGCGCTCCCGCGCTAGCAGACGACACGAAGCCCCTCCTGCAAACCCCTCTGCGCCTGCGCCGCTAGGCTTCGATGCGCGCCCGCGGCTTATGCGCTAGCGCTCCGCGAAGCGCGGCCACGCTGCGCCGTGTTCGCACCTAAAGTGGACAGCCCTGTAGTACGTGCAGCATGGAACGCGGGTTGGGCTTCTTGGCTTTTTGTATACTTCAAAGAACACGCGTGCTTTCATAAATGCCTGGTTTTGCGTTTCCTTTCTCTGGCCCACTAGACCAAGGTTTTCACCAACGTGTCTCGACGGGTCCCGGCATACCGCCCTGCCAGTCAATTTCGGAGGAGTGTCTCGTGCCGCCTCGGCATACCACCCTTTTTTGTGACACACACTTTCCTTTCTGTCCAGAGTTTCCTTCGACCAGTAATGGGTCCAATGGCTCTGTCGACTGTAGTAGCGGGCGCCAAAGTGCTCCGCAATAAAATGGCGGAAACAGAGCTAGTTGCATCATAATTACTTCTTTCACTGGCAACCTACAAGCGTTCATCGGACAGCAAAAAAGTTACAAGTGACCTCTGCGTTTAGGTCTTCAGATGCATGACGCAATAGCGTTACTCCGCGGTGGAAGGATCGTTTTAAGTTGGAGTTCGCGCTTTACCACTTCTGCTTTCCAGTAACTCCAATTCAGCCACAAGAGATAATGTAGCTCAACGATTTTTAATCACTGCGGCACAGGGAATTCGGAGGCCATTTAGGCTGTTGTGGCTCAATATAAGGGCGTTAAAGGTTGTCGCTGCGATGGGTTGGTCAGTTTGCGCAAGACGGTAAGTATCAGTGTTTCGAAGTTGTGGCCCGACTGAACATTTGTATACCACACACACGCAGAGAGCGAGAGAGAGACAGACAGAGACAGACAGGCAGAGATACCTTTAATAAGTAAAATCTTTCGCAAATTTGGGAGCAAGGTGTAAACGAAAGGTAGACTCCAAGGGTAGAACCCGAAGTCCAGGGCACCAATTTCAGCTGATGCGCATCTTGAGGTGTCAAGCTGGCCAGGACAGCCGCGAATGTGGCGATGTAAGAGTAATATGTGATGTTTCACTTGTTCACCACTGAGCATATCCTTCAATGTAGTCAGGTTGGGTAAAGATAGTGGGTGCTACCCTGTATTTAGCACAGTTTAAGGTTAACGTGGCAAGTATTCTACTTGACATATTCACTCATTTGGACTTGTGAATACGTGTTGGCTTGTATCCATCGCATGGTTCTCCATTCTTAGGCGTTGAGGTCCCTGTGTGTCACGCGGAAAGGTGGTGTTCCTAGGTACAGGATGACGACACATTCTCAATATTTTTCAGATAGAGGGGTAGCAATCGTCCTCAAAAGGTAGAAAGGTGTGCGATTTTTCGTGGATCTTCGTCGGATGCGTCGTTTCCTTTCAGACCTTTTTGTCCGGGTGCTGAGGTGATGCGAACCCTCATCACTGTGCATTTGAGAACCGTCAACAAGGTTAGGTACTATGGCGACAGCTAAAATACTAATGCCTCCGTAAAAGTGTGTAACGGTTATTAAGCGTCTATGTGATAGTCCCGATAGCCCGATATCGCCAAGAGGATTTACGCTTTTCTGTTCCTGTGTGTAGGAGGGTAATGAATTCATAGCGATTCCCATGGTACTCCACTACGACAATTGTTGCCTTCGTCCATTGGAACGTCCCAAAGTTGGCGTATGCTGTGCTTAGAGTTTTCGAGCTTTTTTTGACGGAATTTTACGATACTTCCTGTGTAGGTTTGGGTCTCTATTTTTCTGCATTAACGGCTTTTATGGATACCCACTGGATTGTTGACATATCCATCATGGCGTCGAGGCGTTTTCTCTCTGGAGTAGCAGCATATATTCCATAGTATGGTTGGTCCCATTTGTTCCTCTAAGGCTCCTTTCGAGCTGGGAGAGTGGCTTCTTTCATCTATTTAAAGTTATGAGAGACAATTTCGGACCTGAGCCGCGATCATGAAAACTGACAACCATGAAAACTGACTACCATACGACCACGTATGGTATTGCAGTAGCGGTGCTTATTTGGCCGTCTTCAGTGTGGCAAACTTTGTGGTACTGCAAGGTGACCGATATCCCGGTCATAATTTATTTCTTTATTATTTACTTATTTATACATACTGCAGCCCCCAGTTTGGGGCTATGGCAGGAGTGAGCATTCACAGAACAAAATATAGCACTTAAAGAGATCAACAGAGCAATACAACAAAAGAACAGTTAACGCAAATCAGCAAGGGCAAGTAGGCATTTTTCCAGCGGAAGTGAGCGAGTATCACCGAACAATCCATTCCAGAGTTCGGCAGTGAAAGGGAAAAGACTAAATTTGAATGAGTTGGTTCGACAATTCTAGGGCTTGATATTAAGGTGTGATTTCTTGTAGTAACAGACAGCGAGGCAAATGAAATGTAGGTATGGTCAGACATCCGATAGACTGAGTTAATAAAACAGTAAAGCAATTTTATAGAATCATTTAGTCGGCGCGTGCGTAGTGTGGTGAGTTCAAGAGAAGACAGGGCAAGGGACGGCAAAAAGTAGCGGTCATAGCGATTACAAATGAATCTGATAGCATTTTTAATGGCGTCGATTATATCGATTTCACTCTGCTTGTGTGGGTTCCATACGGGGCATGCGTAGTCAAGTACAGGACAAATCAGTGTTTTATACATTAGTAATTTAGTGCTTTTGGGGGAATCGGGACAGTGTTCGTCTTAAATAACCTCGTTTTTTTGAAGATTTTATTCAGATAAAGTTAATATGCTGGGACCATGATAGATTGCTGTAAAGAGCAATACCAAGATATTTGTATTCTGTTACTTTTTTAAAGGTGGGTATGTTAAACGAGTAAGTGATGCAGGAAGGGGACTTACTATTCGTGAAAGACATAAGCCTACATTTTTTAAAATTGATACTGATATGGCAGGTTCCGCACCATTTACAAAATTTAGTAAATGAATCATTTAGACGATGATGAGCTTCAGGAGAGTCAATGGGTTCATAGAAAACATAATCATCCGCATACAGACGAATTTTAGAGGTGACGCTATAAGGCAAATCGCTAATATACAGTAGAAACAGTAACGGGGCAAGTACAGAACCTTGTGGAACGCCTTGTACATAACCTTGTGGGTTGTTTAATATGGTGCTTAATTTACATAGTAATTTAGAGTGAAGTACAGTGTCGAACGCTTTCGAAAATTCAATGAATAGTGCCTCAACCTGATTACCAATGTTCATCTTACTAGTAATGTCGTGCGCGAATTCGATTAACTGCGTCACAGTACCATAACTTCCTCTGAATAAATGTTGGAATTATTCGAGAAATGCAATATGTTCGTAAATAATATGCTCTAATAGCTTGCAGGAATAAGGGGTAAGAGAGATGGGCCTGTAATTGCTGAAGACGTGCTTGTCTCCAGATGTATGTAAAGGTACTCGTTTGCCATTTTTTTAAGATCTGGGAACGGTACCAGAATTTACCGTTTTATGAAAAATTTTTGTAAGGTATTGAGAGGTCCAAAGAGAGGAGCGAACGAGAAACATTTTAGGGATACCATCAGGTGCATTACATTTTTTAGTGTCCAAATTAAGTATGAGACAGAGAGAGAGAGAGAGATAGAGAGAGACAGTGAGAGAGAGAGAGAGAGAGAGAGAGAGAGAGAGAGAGAGAGAAAGAGAGAGAGGATTAACATTTATTTAATGAGATTTAACACGCAGTGATCACTACATCGCGAATTGGAAACATTGGATTCGAGGTGGAAAAAGAAGGTACCACAGGATTGTCAACTGTAAAGATAGACCCGAAGAACGAGTTAAAAGTGTTCGAAATTATCACCGGATCATCTACGATTCGGTCGTTTATTTTGAAACAATTGCAGGAAGCATCGCGGGGCTGGACCGAGCGCCAGAACTTGCGGGGATTTTCGCATAGTAAACGTTGCCGTTGAACACGAAAAAAGGAATCTTTAGCTATATTTTCCTGCTCTCGCAGGTACCTCTGGGCCGCATTAAACCCGATAATGCTTTCTGAATTGCTAGACGATTTGCAGCGCCTAAGTCTCCGGATTTTACGAGATACGTGCAAAAGATAGCGGTTAATTAAGGTAACGTCAGTATTAGAGGGATAAACTTAGTCTTTAGAGGGATAAACTTTGTAATGCACGATTTAACGAGGTTTTCAAAAGTAGTTCGTGCATAAATGTCACCTGAAGCGCTGAGTAAAACAAAATTATCGTACCCATCGGATAAAGCATCTAATACAAAGGTCAACCGCACGTTCAAAATCTGGAAACGTAGTTAACAGAAATCGTGGCTTATTTACTTCGGATGCGAGAGATACTAGAACAGCCTGATGGTCAGATAGGCCATCGATTATTTCGAAGTTAAAGCCTTTATCCGAAAGGGCGGAGCTTAAAAATACTAGGTCGAGAACAGAATTCAACCTGGTGGCACCTTGAACAATTTGATTCAAGCCAAAAGATACTGTAAAGTCGATACGTTCCCTGCAGATATGAGTTTCGCGGCTATCAGAAGTAAGGGAGGGCCAGTGGATACCTGGGGCATTAAAATCACTCATGCAAATGAAGTTGGATGCACTGAAATTGTGCTTATACATGAAGTTGTTGAGATTATGCCATGTTTCAACATTTCAGCCAGGAGGCCGATAGAAAATGCTAACGACAATAGCGTATTTGTCAAGGCAAATCTTACACCAAACAGACTCAGTTTCGGCGGGCCCTGGAAGCACAGCAAATTTTAAGTCGGAACGGATGAGCAGAGCGACACGTCCCCCTTTCCCCACGAGGCGATCAGTGCGAACTTCTGTATATCCTGGGGGTGTGAACTCGGAATCGAGAACACCAGCATGAAGCCACGTTTCGGTTATGCCGGTGACTTTGGGTGAATGAGCGGAAACGAGGGACAAGAGGCAAGGTGATTTTTTTGTTATGCTCCTAGCATTGAAATTTAGAAAGACCAAACTTTCATTCTTTACCGGACGACGTCAGCCGGAGGCGGAAGGCCCCGTTGCCGCAGAAGGTACACTGTGAGAGGAAAAGGGTTCTGAACCAGATGAGGCCGGGAAAGGGATCTCATCGGGATTGCTCGTGAAACCAGGTGATTTGACATGTGCGTCTGGGGGTTATAACATGAGGATTGTGCTTTGACAAGTGAATTTAATGTTTCGTTGAAGCAGTAACGTAACTAGTTTATTAGAATATAGTCAACCTCAAACTGGTAGAACACCCTATAGCACGAAAGGAAGCAGCGGCGTCCCATATGTTTTTACGCAGAGCACGCACTCTAGGAGAGAAATTTTCATTGATATATATTTTAGCTCGTTTCAGCTTGCTACGTTTTTAAAAATGATCAATTTATGACGAGAATCGAGGAGCCTCAGAATGACTGGAGGGGGACAATCGGAGTGCGGTCTTCCGGGTCTGTGACACCGTTTGATCTTAGGGCTTCCATCTGTAGCATTTCAGTAAAAAATGACGCATCCTTATCCGCCAAACAGTCAGCGTCTTCGTTGGTTTTGCTGTGCTAGCCCGTACATTGACATTGTTGCGCCATGATCGATTTTCGAGATGATCAATTATGGAAGTGAGTAGGGCAATACTTGTGTTAGCCGATGTTATCTGGGAGCGCAACCCGATACATGCGGAGTTAGTTGGAATCGCTGGAAGCATTTTCCAGCACGGCAACACGAGACTCAAGAGATTCAAATCTCTTGTTAAAACTGAGCTTGATTTCAGCAATATCGCTGGCGATTTGTTGCTGTCTTGCCAGCAGTTGCGAGAGTAAAGCGGCGACATCAGGTTTGTCAGAGCTGCTATCACCGACTACTAGGGGCCTAACACCCGGCTCTGGTGCGGAACTAGAATTTCCGAACGAACTAGTAGTGGGGCGAGTGCCAAATTGTCCGTTTTTGGTTCCGGACGCAGGTTGTGGGGGGTCCGGGATTAAGTTCGACGTCACCACTCAGTAAGAGACTGTTAAAGTAAAACACTGCGTCTGAACATGAGAAAACAAACACTTGTGGGCACAGCAGCAGAACTAAAAAGCGGTCATCGATACCGACCACGTACGCATTATGAAAGTAAGTCAATGCCTACGTAAGTTTTGTCATTTTCTATCTCATTATGATCTCTTATATGGGCGTTTTACAATGTGGGAGGAATATTCAAATATTTGCTGTATTCTGGTGATTGGTGATTGTCCGCCGTTTCTTTGTATATATGAAGCTGCCGATGATTCTTGCGTAACGGTTTTCTGATATGACATCGTGGCCTATTTTTAAGTTTTGTAAATTCGCAGCTTGTCGTCATTCATCGTTTGCCGGGCAGGGCTTACGGCGGTGACACGGCAGCAAAAAATTTGAAAAATCTTATATAAATTCTTATGAATGGGAGCACCATAGTACATGGTTTAATTTTTAGTAGGACACATGTCATTTTTTTCTGGTTCTAATCCACGTTTTCCTGGGTTTTAGAGACCCTGGCCTTAATCTTCGGCACCGTTTTTTATATAGGTGACACAATGTTAGCTAGCGCCGTCATTAGTAGCGTTTGGAGAGACGCTTTAGTAGCGGCGTAAGTTGAGCGCAAGGCTGGCGACCGTGCCTGTTGGGCATACAACTGTCATCGCCTCCTTTACTTTTTCAATGCTTGCAGTGTCACTGAAAGCGGGCCCGTCTAGTCTTCTCCCACCACTGAGTCCGAATTCCGCGTGGTGACACCACCCACCTGTCCTTACGCTACTGTTATCGTGGGCCCACACTATGGTAGCAGATCATCCGAGGGAATCCTAACACTGAGCATTATTGCATTTTTTAAGTGATCGGTTCCACATGTTATGCATTCTTTAAAATAACCTCGAGCATATATGGCATTGAATACATGTAAGTAATACCTCTTCACTGAACAAGTGACGGTATTTCGCTCGTGAGATAAGTACGAGATTAAAGCCGAAGAATGCTATGTTGCAACGTCCCGTGCTGCACATCAAGCGTGCGGAAGATTCCAATCTGTCTTATCAAAAGCTCCCAATGGACAATGCTCCGGGTGCAAAATTTATGAAGAACATTTCGAGGAAGTGTTGGGAACCCAACCCCATCATTATTCGGCATACTAGTTGCGGTGCTGTGCGGGCTGTGGATGTGCAGAGCACCCTCTTTTGCATCAAGGAAATGCTGAAGACCGGAGTCGTCACTTTGTCAAAGTACAGCAGTGTCAGAAGCTCGAGATCCCCGACCGACAGCGCCGATACAAGCCTGTGTCGAACCGCTATAGGCTGGAACAGCAAGCGCTCCGAGAAGTGTGCTCGTCGGCGAAGCCTATTTTTTCCTATACCAGACATGGCAGCGCTCCCATTCGTCACAGGACGCATAGGTCTTACTGTCGCAGAGGAGATCACACGTGATAAGTGCGTTGCTTTGCTCCAGAAGCTGAGGTGAACCTTGCCACGGACGGGGTAAATGATATCCCACCAGGACCGAGGTCAACGCAGCAGCTAGCGCGACTGCTGCATGGCTCGAAGTAGTTTGTTGACGCAAGACTTTCTGGCCGATGGTCGCTTACGAAGCATGCTTGAAACACAGGGTAGAGCGCATAACCTCGAGGCCACAAAGACGAAATCATTCGTTACATGTACTCGCCCTGTACATAACAGCTCGCAGTTTTGTTTTGGCATCTTGTTTTATGTGTAATTTATAATTGTTCTTACTGTGTTTGGTGCCGCAGGATTTTTCTCAATTTGAGATAAGCATATCGGCATTGTCCAAACCCTGGAACCATATATTGTCCAAGCTATATACCGCTGGTGGCTCGTATGTGGAAACGGAACATTTCGAAACAAATGGGAGCACTGAACTGTGGATAAAACGGATTGCAGATGGGGAATTACAGGTGTCTATTCGAAGTAGCCAGCCAATAGTTCCACTGAGGAGAGAAAAACGGAAAAAATTACAGCGGGCCCAGAAACTGGGCGCGCGAAATGCAATCGGTTGGTTTAATGATTGCAAAATATGCACCCTGGAGGAGAGCAGGGTTATCTACAATGACCGCGAAAACACAGGCAAACAAATTTTATCTAAATACCGCAAAAACACGGGCAAATTTTGTCTCAGAGAATGCTTCAGGCGAATCAAAAATCACGCACAAAAACACGGCATCAGGTGGAAGGAAGGAAGGAAGGGATACATTTTTTTGTCCATCGGGATCAGGTATGGGGGGTAAAGGAGGCCCACTGGGCCGCCACGACCGCCAGGGCCCGGAAGGTGGTCAGGACCTGACCTGACTCCCGCGGGTCACGCAACATCTGCTCCCAGAGGTGAGGGGAGGGAACGGGGGGGTGCGTGCCGGCGAGGCATTCGCAGAGGGAATGGTAGTGAGTGTCGAGTGCCCAGCAGGCTGGACAGCTAGGGTCAGTAAAGAGGTGTGGATGACTGTGTATCAATTGTGTTCTGTGTGGGAAGGTGTGTGTTTGTAGGATTCCCAGCATTTGGCCTCCCTCCGGAGAGAATTTTGGGGTGCGGGGGTGGGTATCGGCGGCGGAGAAGGCGGTAGTGCAGGGCAGTATCCCTGTATTCCAGGAGGGAGGTTGGCTTGCTTGCAGGGGCATAGCGTGTAGGAGTAGTGAAAATGGCTATCCGGTGAATTAGTTCCCGAGCACGTACGTGCACCACTTCATTAGCGCCAGCGCCGAAGTGGGCTAGTGTCCACAGCAGGGTCACGATGTTGGATGGAGGATTTTTGGAGAGAATTTGCAATGCCATGGGAGAGATGTTACCGCGAATAAAATTGCAGATGGCCTGCTGACAGTCAGAGAGGACAAATTCGTGGGTGGGGCGCTGGGTGAGCGCGAGGGAAATGGCTACCTCCTCCGCAGTGGTTGTGTTCCTAGTTAGAATGGTAGCCGCCTTGACGTTTGGTGATGTCTGTTGGCCAACAACAGCTACACAGTGTACAGGTTTGTGAGGGTAGGGGTGGCATCAGGGTATAGTGTGCATGGTGATGGTGGGTATAGTG
Organism: Haemaphysalis longicornis; assembly: GCF_048455015.1. Taxonomy (NCBI): domain Eukaryota; kingdom Metazoa; phylum Arthropoda; class Arachnida; order Ixodida; family Ixodidae; genus Haemaphysalis; species Haemaphysalis longicornis. The sequence goes on from NW_027526203.1 coordinate 59,012,305, forward strand.
TGGCGTGGCCGTTGGCTTGTGCTAGTCGCCGGGCTGCATGGAAAGTTGGGTGCATGTGGCGAAGTATTGGGCGGATTCGGATGCTGTTACGGATGTGAGGTGGAATGAGGGGGGATGGCGATGGTGGGTGGTAGTACGTTTATAGAGTTGAGAATGTAGTGCCCTGTAGTCGGTGACGCGAGGCGCGTGAGTTGGGAGATGTGGTGGCCGTTTAGGTGCTCCCCTATGCTGTTGTGTATTTCGAGGTCCAGTAATCAATGCGTTGGTGCGTATGGGGGAAGCAGGAGTACATGCCTACACATCTTCCGCAGGAGGGAATCAATGGAGTCGAGTTGGGTGGACGTAAAGTTAAGGTATGGTAGGTGGTACAAGAAACGGTTGAGTAGAACACTGTACGAGACCGAGGCGGCCCTGTTCCGTGATGTCATGGTGTTTGCTGGCGATCCGTCTAATGAGATGCGTGATTTGTGTAACGTATTTCTTTACGTGCTCGCGGGTGAGTGCGGGTGATCTGTTGTGTGTTAGGGTGAGGTCTAAGGGTCAGTGTATAAAAAGTTGGATGGGGGGTTTGGAGGGGGTTTGCTGCGAGGGGGCGTGAAAGTTAGAAGGGATTTTTGTGCAGAGCACTGGAGAGCCAAAGGCTCGATGTGGTCTAAGACTTGGTTGAGGAATGTTGGAGTATTGTTGGAATGTGTTGGTCGGAGCCAGAGTGAAACCAAAGGATACTGTCAGCTGTGTACAGTGTGCTGCGTAGTGTGGTGTTACGATTGAGCCCGCCGTTGGACTTTGTTTCAACACTTCTTGGCCGTGCGGCGAAGCCTCCACTACGTGCGCCTTTCTATCCGGCCCCCCGTGTCAGTGACTCATGTTTTCACGTTTCGACAAGCCTGGGCCTCTGGCGCCTATCTTTCGGCGCGTTTCAAAAGCGGTGGTTGCCGGCGAAGCAGGCTTCAACGCACCCCAAGGACACGGAAGCCCCGCGTCCGCAGCAGAGTCCTCCTCTCTCCCCTCTCTCAGACTCAGCGTGCGCCGCTACTATCGAGTGCTCACGAACTGGGGAAAGAGTGTGGTCTGTCTTGGACGTTCGTGGCGTGTGCACTATCTAGAGGGAACGCTGTTTTGACCGTTCGCGCTTTTGGGTATAAATACGACCCCCGCAAGCGCTATATTCCATTCCTGTTTGAGCAGTGAATCAATGCTGTCACTCTGCTCCAGTCCTGTACTGTAACCTCGCCCGTCGGGACATTGTTCTTTTGCTTCGGCTCACCTCTCGCTATGAAGTAAACTGTTACGTTAGCCTACGGCTTCTGGACTTCGAGGCTGCAACCACGGCTGGCCGCTCGCTTCACACCACGCTACCACACGTATGTCGGAGGCGACGGAGCTCGGCTCGGGTCGGCCTCCCCGGTCAACGCAGTGGGTATGATGAGGAGAGAGCGGGCAAGTGGGATTAGGGCGATGTTAAAGAGCGTGGGCGAGAGGACCGCTCCTTGTGGTATTCGGCAATCTGGCATGTGGACGCCCCAAGCGCGAATGAGGATCGGTCGCGTCCGGTGGCTCAGTGAAATAGGTCAGCGATCGGACAGCAGTGGAAAGCAGTGCCACGCATCCCGCATTGGAAAAGTACAGAAGGCCATGCCACTACCCTTGGCGCGTAGAGCGAACTTTCTTGCACAGGCGCAGCGCGTGCTCACATCCCATACATTTTCTTTATTTTCGGTAGCAGTATCATTGTTATCCTTTGCATTATTGAGTTCCCGTTGATCTGTACTCCTGATTTGGGCAAGCCATGATATCTGGATGCCTCAGTTTGAGCTTTCTGTTGCATCGATGACGTACTTCCGCGGACGCGTGATGAGCACGGCTGATAGAGGAGTACTAGCAGGCCCGGAAAACCCAAAAATGAGCCTATTAATGCTATCGTGTTAACAATAATTGACATCTACACTTGTCTGCCTTCAGTTGTGGCCGGTAGGGCATGCGGCTGTGCGGTGTTGCTGTGTTCAATATGGAATGCGGCGGGATCAGCGTTGTTTTCGTGAGCGTGCTGGCAGGGTCGAAGTTTGGCCGCGGGGCGCCATCCATCATGTGGAAGACAGGGCTTGCGTTCGCGGACCGGGCCGTGGAAGATTCATAAACGTAATGTGGAAGTCTGTGTAATAAACGCGATTAAATTTGTATAATTTCGAATGAAGACACATTTTTGATCGTTGCCGTTGATAATTTGAGGCTTCCATTAGTTTCGGGGAGGCTCGTTGTGTAGGTAGGTGGCACACTGCTGGTTCTCGCATCAGTTTGGTCTTGGTCAGGCGCTTTGGCGCATTGATCAATTGCGGGCATGGCTGGTGACCGTGTCTGTGGAACTGAGTGCCAGCATTAAATAGAATGAATTGAAGTGGGAAGGCGCATTACTTGCTTATGTCACGTATCCGTACTTTTCCTTGGTAATGTACCCTGGTAGTTTATCCCGCCTGCACGCCTCCTTTTACCCGGACTCCAGCACCCGTTCACAGCTTCAGGTGGGCGTTTGGTACTTGCTGCCACTTCGACGTTTCCCGCCGCTATGACAGCTGTGGGCTCCTAGTGGCAACAGTAAATAGCAAAATAAGCTTATTAAGGCTCTACCATGAAGAGCGACAACACAATAAGCTGACAATACCACTACCACCCACCGCGGTGGCTCAGTGTCTAGGGCGTTGTGCTGCTGAGCACGAGGTCGCAGGTTCGATTCCCGGCCACGGCGGCCGCATTTCTTCCTATTTATTTATTTTAAGCGCTCACCAACAGCACAGGGACTTCTCGGGTGATGCACCGCATACATAGGTACAAAGAATACGAACAGGCACCATACATAGATGCATGGATACAAGGAATACAAACAGTACAAATATGGGCAGCGTATAAATCAAAAATGGGTAAATGTGGAAGTGCAGATAGATATATACAAAAGTGTAGTGTTATCGAAGGAGACACAAACATTTTTGAACGGTAAAGGCTCGGAGGACGTGTCTGGAGTATGCACAGGAGAACACGTACGAACATGGGCAAGGTGGCGCTGTATGTGAGAGAACACGAGAGCAGGGAGAGAAGTGCAGGAGCGACCTCTCCACAGCATGCGTATTGAAAATATCATACATTTCAGAGAGCGCTTAAACAGTACCAAATCACTGCAAAAAACGTCTATAGGAGATCGAAACAGACTGTTATAGGTGAGCTGGCACCGGCTGGCTGGTGCCAAACTCATTGATCTGTCTACATCAAAGCATCCATGCGGCCGTAGTGGTGTGCTTGGCACTCGCAGATGGACAGAGCTTACGAGGCAAGGGCAGTCGAACTTCGAGTGAATACAATTAAACAGAAAAGACAGGTCGCGCCTGGGGCGCCTCGCTGATAGCTCATCTAAATTCAAAATCTTCAGAAGCCCACCGTGCCCATATCGGCTCATAGGTGAGTGGCGAGAAAATACGGTTCTCGTAAAGCGCTTCTGAATCCTTTCTAGTCGAAGGGAGGACGAAGGGCTTAAACAATTCCAAATTGCACTAGCAAAGTCGAGCTTGGGCAAAATGAGAGCGCGATACAGTGAAACAAAGCATGATCGGTCGGTGAAATCCCTGGTCGCGCGGGAAATTACGCCAAGCATACGGAGACAGGAGTTGGTCAGGTAGTTCACATGCGCGTTAAAGAGCAGTTTCGCATCCATCATTACGCCCAAATCGCGCACTATGGTAGCGCGTTTTACAGGTCCACCGAGCAGCAAGTACGTAAAAGTGAGCGGGGAAGACTTGCGACTGTATGATATTACGATGGTTTTCGAGAGGTTAAGTTTTAAATAGTTCCAGTCACACCATGCAGAAACTGCGTTGATGTCATTTTGCAGCAGTACACGATTGTAAGGTGAAGAAATAGTGCGATAGAGCTTCATATCGTCGACATACTGGGAGAGCGAACAGTGCTTAATAGCGGAGTGTACGTCATTAATAAAAATATTAAAAAGGAGAGGGCACAGTGTCGAGCCTTGGGGTACCCCTGAGGTCATCGGGAAGGGCCGGGAAGTAGCGCCTTCGTAACTAACACAATTGGACCTGCCTCTTAAGTAGCTGCCGAACCACTGGCAGAACTCAAGGGAAAGACCGTATGCGGACAATTTGCGAAGTACAAGATGGTGATTAACAATGTCGAAGGCCTTGCTACAGTCAAAATATATTGCATCTACCTGTTGGCGAGACAGTACTGCAGGGCCGATGCCGTTTAGAAAACAGGCAAGATATGAATCTACCGACCTTCCGGGCATGAAGCCGTGTTGCTTGAAATGAATTAGTGGATGCATAGCTGATAAAAGGTATCGATGCAAAACCTTTTCGAAGACTTTGGAAAATGAAGACCGAAGAGAGATTGGCCTATAGTTTGCTGGGATTGTGGCGCTTCCGGATTTGTGCAATGGGAAGATGGAACCAATTTTCTAGTCAATTGGAAAATGTTGCTCAACCAGTGACATACGTATGATGTGACAGAGCAAAGGGGCAAAAACAGTGCAACAACCCTTCACGATGAAGCAAGGGATGCTGTCACAACCTGCCGACTTTTTCGATGGGAGTTTGCGGATGGCGGACACAACATCGTTTTCGGTTACGTTGGGGATTGGCAATACAGGACCATGAGAATCGAAATCCAGTTTGCTGCCGCTGTCGTGAGAGGTCGAGTATGTCGAAGAAAAATGACGTGCGAAAAGTTCACACACGCCTTCAGGGTCAGACACAATCTTGTCACCATCCTGAAGGGTTATGCTTTCGTGTGCGTGACGTATGCGGAATTTCACGTACCGCCAAAACTCCCGAGGGAAGTGGGTAAGAGATGTTTCATAGTAGTCCGTAAACATCTTTTTATCCCGGGCAAGGAGCTTTTTCACTGAGGAGCGCCATTCTCTGAAGCTAGCGAGAGCAGACGGGTCATTGTGGGCCTTAAACAAGCGGTGAAATTGACGTTTTCTTCGAAGCGCGCCTCGCAGCTCATGGCTAAACCAGAATGGAAATTTAGAGGAGCGAATTCGCCGCTTTGGGATGTGTTGGTCCATGAAGTAATGAACAGTTTGGGTTAGCTCCTGGACGGCCACGTCCACACAGGGCGCGTTGTATACAAAGGTCCAGTCTGCGTTGTCGAGCGAATGGTAGAGAGATGTGTAATCTCCGCGAGCAAAGTCGTGTCTGGGAGCACAAGGTCGCGGGTTCGATTCCCGGCCGCGGCGGCCGCTTTTCTGATGGAGGCGAAAAGCAAAAACGCCCGTGTGTACGAGATTTCGGCGCACGATAAAGATCCCCAGGTGGTCAAAATTAATCCGGAGCCCTCCCCTACGGCGCGCCTCATCGCCTGCGTTGCGTCGGCGCATTAAACCCTACAATTAATCAATCAAAGTTGTGTCTGGGAGTTGAAACGCTGTTGTCGTGCGCCATGCATATGTGGGCTGAGGCTCCGAAAGGAGGGTGCGACGCGTCAACGGCCACAATAGGTTCGGGGAACTGATCGACAACAACAGAGTTAAGGTTTGTGAAAACAGTGTCTAGTACGTGTCCAGCAGGGTTTGAGTGCAAGACGGCAGGCTGGATGTTATTGAAAGAAAAGAAGTTAAACAAATGGGCTGCTTTGGTTCTCCGCTGGTATTTTGTGCGGGGTCCCACCAAGAGCCCGGGCAATTAAAGTCGCCAAACAGAAGAATGTTATAGCTTTCAGGTTTAAGTACCTCGGTTAAACCCTGTAGCGCTGAAGCAAACAAAGAATTTTCAAGAGCGGGATGTAAATAGTACACGCCAATAAGAACATTTTTCACGACTTTAACTTTCACCTCGATCCATAGGCATTCGTTGTAGAGCTCAAGATCGGACCGTCTGACCGCACGGAAAGGTTTCTTCAAGGCGATGAGGACTCCACCGCCATACTTTAGCCCTGTCGCAGCATAATTTCGGCCATTGCGAAAAACGGTGTATTCGTCTGTAAAATAGTCGCTAGACACAATGTGGTGAGGTAGCCAAGTCTCTGTGATACAGTAGGCATCATAATTATTCAAGATGACGTTATCAAAGAAGTGCTTACATTTTGTGCGGAGCCCTCGAACATTCTGGTAGTAGAGTGTGAAGCTCATACTGAATTGATGTTGTTAAAGCTAAGCACACTGTCCTCTTTCAGAAACCATCCAAAAGGGCGGGACATTAGGCCAAACTGCAGCATCGTTGAGTGCAGCAAAAGAATCGGCACTGGTGCTGATGTGGAAGGATGCGTAGCTGGGATACTTGCTCTTTAGACGCGTGCACACAGCGCTTTCGTCGGTCACAACAGAGTTGACAAACCCGAGAACGTCGAGCACAGAGGTGTCAGGGTGCAGGCGCGACACAAACAAGGCTTTCCTGGCTGGTCGACGGGGAACACTGGTGATTGCTGAGCTGGTATTCGCTCCGACGGCCACTTCACGCACAGGACGGCGCGTGTCACCCGGCGCTCTTTAGCGGGGGAGGCCCAGTTTGTTGTTGCCGGCAGCAGGGAAACAGGCGACGAGGCATTCTCGGACGCGCAAAGGTTTTTGCGAGTATCCACGGAGAGGGGGCCCTGGTCAAAGCAGCTTCCGTCGCTTTGTCTCTCATAGCTGGTGCGAGAGAGGGGTATTGTGGCTTTCTCCTCCTCAGCTCGGAGCGCAGCGCACGCACCTCGTCTTGGAGAGAAGATCGCCGCGGCCTGCAGGCTGGAGTTCTTGGCGGGCTCCCTCTGCAGACGGGCGCTCTCCTGACGCAGAGCGTTGGCCTCGTCTGTGAGGAGAGAAATCCCTTGAAGCGAGTTGAGAAGAAGCTCGCGTAGCCCCCCGAAGAGGCCGTCAAGGTCGCCCGGCTGGGGATCGAATGGTTCCTCGTCGCGGGGCGAGGCAACCGAGGGGGAGCCCCTTCGGTCGGGACGATGTTATCGGAGGGCTTGCGTTGCTCATCACACGCACAACATGAGAATTCGATCTGACCGGATCGCAGGAGTTGCAGCTCCTCGTCGGGCCAAGCAATGCATTTCGAATGGGCGCGTTTGCCGCACGACGTACACCGGAGAGACTTCTGCTTGCTTGTGAGTTTTCGTGAGCAGGGGACGCAGGTATTTTTGTCGGCCGCCATCTTGCGGGAGCTCAGCAGCGGGGAAAGTTAAACGCTCTTGAAATTTGAAAGAATGGGTTCACCGAGCTGATGGAGTTGACGGCGAGTACCGGGCGTCCAGTTCTTTCGATGGAGAGGTTGGCGGCAGTATATGGGGGCGCATTTTTGATTGAATGGCTGTTATGGTACGGAGCTGATTTGACGTGCGTGCTGTCGTCTTGGCCCCCTGGCGGCTAGGCGAAAAGCCAAAACGCCCGTGTGTACGAGATTTCGGCGCATGGTAAAGATCCCCAGGTGGTTAATACTAATCCGGAGCCCTCCACTACGGCGCGCCTCATCGCCTGAGTTGCGTCGGCACGTTAAACGCTACAATCAATCAATCAAGCTGACAACAACAAAGAAGTTTATTCTGGCGAAAACCTCTTGACATCGCATTTAAGAAGTAGCGTTATCATCCTCGGCGTCAACACGAATGTTACCGAAAGCCACGCTACCACAGCAGCGGGAAATGCGTCATTGGGGAGTGTGGTGGTGCTCGGCTATAGTATGGCTGATTGCTGCTCATCAATGGGTTAAAATAATTTGTAGTAAGTAGTAGAAAGGCAGGATTTAGAGAAATTGTAGGGCGAATTATAGTACATTCAAATGAAATGACAAGCGATAAGATACATTTGGTATGGTAAAGTAGCGTGCCCGCTGTGGGCACGGGAAGGGCGTATAGATAAAAGGTACCCGCCACAATTGTACACCACACTTTCGCTTTCAAAGCACGTAACCATACTTATGAAGACAATTTTAGAAGTATTGTTTGGGGCCATTACCGTATAGTTTTCTGGAAGCTCAAATAAAATTTTCTTGTGCAAACACCATTAAATAACTTTGCACTCTTAAAACAAACGACCCTGCCGTATCACCACAGCGGTGTAGAAGAACTTGTTGTTGGGCGAGTTGGCGCATCTCGGTGAATAAACACGGGCTTTGCGCGAAAAAGACACCACACGCAGGACGGACGGGACGAGCGCAATCCCGTCCGTCCTGTGTGTGGTGTCTTTTTCGCGCAAAGCCCGTGTTCATTCATCCCCACAGCGGTGGCTGACTTTTCCAATTGGCCGGCTATAGATGGCGTGGTATTCATAAATGGGACGCTCAGCGCTGACCACTCTGCCTCAAGAGCTCATTTCGTTCACTTTCAGATACGGACCAGCAAACCTTCGAGAGAATGAAAGACGCTCACCACTGTAGAGTAGGGTAGAATAGGGTAGAGTAGTGTAAAATAGGCTGAGAGAGGCACCAAGGCAAAACGCACGACAATGACGAGTTTTACAAAGACATTTCCTTCTGGCAATACTCATATATGATCTTACGCTTTTTCTACAACATTTTCTGTTCTTACAAATGTATTTTGTGAAGCGGACTTCAGGCGGTTAAAGATTGCCTTTGTGGTCATTCAGCCAACTGGGTTTGGGCCCAAACAAAACGAAGATTGGTTAATTGATTGAATAAACGTCATTCAAGACAGCAAGCGCGATGTTAGGGCGCCCGCTCGGTTATAGGCGTACTCAGTTCCGGATGCCTTGGAGGTGACCCGCGCGCGTTGACCTCTCTATCTACATGCGGTGGGTAGAAGCGTCGGAACTGGCTAGCAACTCTACCAGCTGCTGCGAGGTAATTTGGGGAGTGGTGGTTGAGTGGTTTGGTTGTTGGTGTATGCTGGAGCTGACTGAAGATGCCCTGAAATGTAGCGACACCAAAGTTTTTTACTACACTGGCATGGCGAATTTTCAGATCCTTTACGCACTGTTCAACGTTGTAGCGGGGTTTGTGTCGCATAACGCTAACAGCTTGCTGAAGTTTCAGGAGTTCCTGCTTTTCTTGAAGTTAAAGCTACATTTGCACATCACTGACCTTGCTTTTAGGTTTAACGTGTCAGAGGCCACAGTGTCGCGCATATTCGACAAATGGCTGCATGCTGCATACTGCCGCCTTAAGTCTCAGATATTGTGGCCGCCTAGAAGTGTTTTGCCACGCACAATGCCTCAAGCCTTCTACGATTCTTTTGGGGAAAATGTTGCTGTCATCATTGACTGTTTTTAGGTAAAGATAGAAAGGCCTTCATCATACCTGCCCCGAAGTGAGACATGGTCTCAGTACAAAGGCAGCAAAAGTATTTGATTGGCATTACACCTCAAGGCATTGTTAACTTCATCTCTGAAGGCTGGGGAGGGCGTGCTAGCGATAGACACATAATAGAGAGCTCTGCGGTCTTTTGGACAAATTACTTCCAGGTGACGTAGTTCTTGCAGACCGAGCGTTCAATGTGTCTGAAAGTTTCGGCTTCTACTGTGCGAGACTTCACGTGCCAGCGTTCACCAAGGGCAAGAAGCAACTGTCAGCAGCAGACGTGCTAAGCACCAGGAAACTAGCCAATATCAGGATTCATGTCGAGAGGGTGATCGAGCTGATCAGAAATAAGTATGTAATCCTGAAGTCCACGCTGCCCATCGACTAAGTGGTTTGCCGACCTGGAGATAATTTGACTCCACTTGACAAAATTGTTACTGTTTGCTGTGCCCTTTCTAATCTGTGCCCTTCAATAGTAGCATCACTAAAACAGTCTGCTAATTGAGCAAGTGCTTTCCGTTGACGAATGACATCATATCGTCAGCTGTGACTGGAAACATTCTTTTTAAGCGAAAACGCCCGTGTGTACGAGATTTCGGCGCACGTTAAAGATCCCCAGGTGGTCAAAATTAATCCGGAGATCTCCAGTAGGGTGTGCCTCATCGCCTGCGTAGCGTCGGCTCGTTAAACCTCATAATCAATGACAACTTTTTTTACTCCAGTTATTCCACTTATAATTTGAATGCAATGAAACATGTTGTACCGACTATGATTTCAAACAGCAGCAAAGTTATGGTTCAAGTCAAAGAAAGGAAGATAAATCCCACGTGATTAGGCGTCTGAAAATTAGTTGGACACTAGTTAGTTTTCAGCTGTAGAAACCTCGTCTGTATATTATTGCACTGCTTTCTTGTGACGCTACAACACAAACTGGAATTTCTACAGTGTTACTGTGGTTACACTCGATTTTTTTAGTTCTGTTTCTTCTGTTTGTTTTGTTCGAAATGTGTAGAGCAGCATTCTCGGCAGAATGCTCTTTTGCCAGCCAACGACTCTAAAGTGGCAAGGTGACCATTTACCTTTTTGTTTGGATCTTATGCGCTGCTGTGCTTCAGGCGTACAATATTCTCTGTGTCGTGCAATACATTGATAACTCTTTGAATTTACAAATTTGTGCAACTGCCCTTGCCACTGCACGTGATGTGACTTCTTGAGATTCATTACTTCGGTGTTGTTTGTAGGTTGGCAGTAATACAATTATTGTACAATGCAGTTTCAACAGATTTTTGTATTCTGATGCTACGTGTGTTCAATGTTGTCTGGCGGTCATGTGCAGAGTGGTCATTTTGAAAGAAACATGGCACTGAGGGCTTAATGAAGAAGTCAGTGTATGAAGGGGTGTCGGCAACAGCTCTTCGCTCGTATTAGCCCACCGCATCCATTCAGTTACACTTGAGCGACAATTGTCGCTGTCGCTCCACGTGGTCCTTTATTTTAAGACTGCAAGCTCGTTCTACATTCCCGTCACAAGAAACATTAGCGTGCTCTTTTAGCAAATTTCATGAAGATAGTCTGTTGCTTCACACTGGCAGGCACAGTTGTGGTGAAATAAACTTTGGAAGCCTGACATTAGTCATTTTCTTATTTGCACTCGCGACAAAACCATTTCTTCTCTTTTGGTGCCCGTTTCAGTCCAACACAGGAGAAATGAAATAACTTGTAGCTGCGCGCCTCGTTGTCGCAAGCTACCATCTTGCCTGTGTCCGCTCCACGACAAAAACAGTACTCTACTGTGTCTGCTGGTTGTTCTACACGACTTCTGTCTTGTAGTATCGGCTGAGCAACTCGGGCAGAATGACGTTCCGGAAAAACTGTCTTGCGGAAGAAAAAATGTTTCTGCAAAACTGATCATTGCGTCTCACTCTCTCGATGTGCAGCACATTTGGTCCCCACACCACAAAATCGCGAAAGTCAACATGGCACACTGTCATCTGAGTCTTAATTTGGTAGTAGTACGAATGATTCTCCAAAAGCTGAAGTTTTCCGCCAGTGTAACTCAGACATGAAATGCTGGTGGTGATATCTTGAGAATCTCTTAGCAAAAATGGGCACTTAAATTCCACAACACCTCTCCCGCAGCAGCTGCGCGAGGGGATGGCATCCGGTTTTGCGCCGATGAACTGGTAAGCAGCACTCAGGTGGAATCCAGACCTGTGACACTCAAAGTTCTAGTGCTTTGTAGCTTCTTTGGCTTTGTAAGCCTCGAAAGCATTTTGCTCATGTTCTAAGCTCCACATGACGGCAGGAACTCTGAGGGAATTTTTTTCAGGGTAGCAAATCGATTTTACCAGTGATAAGCTAGGACTCTGCACACTCGGGTGGCACACACTTTTTATCACTGACGCAGTCACTCTGCCAGCACGGTAAAGGAACCAGTCTGGCGAGTTACTTTGTTGCCTTGTTGCAGCCTCAACTGTCTTCACTGTGTCGTCCCTGATGGAAAAAGTGGCAAGAAAGGCGTAAGCCTTCTTGAAAAGCGTGTCGAGGTTGTCTTCCAAGTTCTTTTCGAGATACAGCTTCCTCAAGTGGGCAGGCTGTGTTTTTACAGGCTTCTGAAAGCTTTCGCAATACTCTGGAAGCACAGAAAATACTGCAGGTGTGACACCTGTGCTCTGAAATGCTCTGTACAATGTCGCCAAGCTCCTCTTGGGTTGCTGGTGGGATGTCCATTCGGTTTTTTGATTCGCTCACTGCTGAACTGCTCTGTTAATGATGTCGGCCAGTTTTCGCTTCTTCCCTCTCGACGAAGTGAAGTCGATGTCTTTTAACCTCTTGAACTCCACCTTCTCCACGTACGCAGGAAGCCAGATGTTCGTTTTTGAGGTGCAGCTTGTAGCGTTTTTCATCTTCACACCTGTTTCAACTGCATACAGGCAGGCTCCAACATGAGAACAGGCCTCACCTGCTCCTGCCATACAGGTGCAATGAGCAGTGAGCACGACCCCGCTTTTCTGGCACAAAATCCACACATGCAGAGACTGGTCGCGCAACCTTTGCGAATGGTTCACCTGCGAGAGAAAAAAATGCAATGCACAAGTTTTTCTTGCCCACACCACTGCGCGAGCGCTCGTCACTGTTGATCGTGTCTCAAAACGTAACCGGCAACAGCGAAGAGTTGTTCTAGCGCGACCGTTTCTATTTCGAGCATTGCGTGCAAGATTTCCGAACCTATGAAATAGTAAAAAAGATCCCGGCTGCTTACCTCTCCGAGCAGAAGCACTTTGTCGTCTTGTAGCTGTTTAGCCGACAGGGACTTTACCCACCCACTCGTGAAGTAATTATGTGCTTCGGTAGACTTGTATGCCTTCATCTCTTCTAGTGTGATTAAGTTGGCAGAAAACACGAGGTAGTTGAGGATGTCGCCGTAACTTATCTCTGGAAACAAGTCCAAATCGCCGGCTGTGTCAATGCCCGGTCGTAGCATCAATAGGTCCTCGTTGTCGCACAGCCGCACCTTTTCCGCATACCGCACGCGTGCAGGCCCCGTAAGGTCCGAGCGGTAGGTCGCGTTTAAAGGTTTTTTGCTCGCTGCCAGCGGCATGCCGAAGGAAAAGCGCGAAAAGCGACTAGCTCAGCACCAAACGCGTGCGCTCCCCGAACTGCTCAAGCCGCAATGCCGGCACCACTGCACCAATATGGCTACCGCCGCGCGAGCGCTCGAGAGTGACGTCACGTGCAAGCTATGTATACAGGTGGATAGCGAGACGGTAGGTTGACTTGCAGCCTCTTCGTACTTCTATCGGCGACTGGTAAACACGCGTAGAGTTCGGAGGCGTCAGAACGTTGCGCCTGTGAAAAGAAGTGAAATTTGTGGGCCGTGATTCGGGTGTTGTGGCGTGAAAGCAAGCGTGTGCATTTCTTCGTGCAATAATATGTTGAAAAGAGCCTTCTTGAGTTTGTTATTTTCTCCTCCTCCTCCCTGGAGTGCGCAGAATCAGGTAAAACAACTCTTGCCTTTCCGCTGTGCATGTCTGAATTCCAGTGCCAAGCCGAGAACCTCATTCTTCTCGTCGCGGTAATTCATGCCAGAAGGTAGTTACTGAGCACGCGTGGTTAAAGACCTCCATAACCTTCTTAGGCCATCCACTTCGTCCGCTTGTGCGCTGACTGCGCGCAACACTAGGACGTAATCCACATAGAGGTACATCGCCAGTGCTCCATCGTCACGGGAGTGCCCCTCATCTGCCTTCCAACACACTGAAGCGACCTAGGGATTTCAAAATGTCACGTAAAAATAGAAAGTGGTGGTTGTGCCTTCCCCGCACCTGATCTCTCATGACATCGCAACCAGAGAAGTGCGTGTTGCGGGCTCAGCACTCCAATGAAGGTATGCCATGAGCCCGCGTTTATCCTGCCAGGAAAAGCGATCATGCCCGATATGAACCATTCAAACACGTACGATATGGTTAGTAGTGGAGGTGGTCCGAAGAAACCACTCGAATGTGTTAAGAACTACGTTGGTCAGACCGGCAGATACAGCAACGACAGGTGCAGAGAACACGCAGCCTTCCTAAAGAACGTAACCTCAGGTCACTCGGCCATGCACCTCAGGGATTGAAGCGATTGTAGCGTCAATTTTTATGGCATCATTACCACACACAAAAATACAGGCTTGCGCTCGAAGTAATTCATACGATAGAACCGAAAGACATCATATATTACTTCAGCACAGCGTCTGTCGCTCTGGCGTGTAAAAATTGACGAATTCCACGCCTAGGTAGGGCGTGACGTTAAAGGAAGCTTCAATTGCGTGTGTTCTACACTCGTCTCTTCACAAAGTGCTTTTCAAGGTTTTCTTCGCGCCGAAAAAGGGAACGCACTGCTCTCGCAACGCCATGCCTCGTTGTGATTGTCCCTTGTGGTACAAGTGTTGACCATGCTGCTAGTATCCCGTGGCCATTGCATACGAGATCAGCACGCTGTTTAGACGATGGATCCAAGCACACTCTCCAATTCTGCTCCGGCAGGTAACCGAAGGACCTCTTCCATCGACACCACGTATTGTTTCGACCGGTAGCATAAGCGTACTTGGTGGCACTTTCATCAATACCACAAAACCTCACGAAGTGCTTGCTTGAGCTTGATTAGCTTGACGGTGAGATGGCCTTTTCCCAGGTTTGGACCTGGCGTAGTGGGATTCGCTTAAAACGAGGTTCTTTTCACGCACCCCTGTACATTGACTATGAGCTAAAGGTTTGCACGGGTCCAAAGTATGGGGATATAGGCCTCAATTCGTACTGCCAGCTCTGCCTCTTCGCCTTTTTGTTTTGTGTGGCATTTCACGCCGGAATTTAGGGAGGAAATAAGCCAACGCCGCCTGTATAAACATTGCCTAACGGGTCGCCCACTTTCCAATGGGAACACTAGGGACGCTTAGTTGAGGCACTCATCCGCTATGTGGCGCGAGCCGGCCGTCCCACCTTACGTCACTGCTCGCAAGTAGCGAACGCTGCACCTACTTCTACGACATGTGTCTGCCGTGTCACTCACATCTTTTCTGGACGTGGCGCTTCCCAGGCAGCACAGGACTGTTCGGTCTTACTCAAGCCGGTGTACTTTGGCCGGTGATTTTCTCCCCGGCCTTTCTCCGGCAACCATGTTCGGCCCGTGTCCACATGTGGGCCTTTTGGCCGCATACGGCCGTACTCCCATCACTGTCCAACGGGCAGTCTCCGTCGGCCAGTCGACCGGCTAACGCTCATACGGCCAGATTCCAGCACTAGGGCTCCGGCCATCCCAAAGCCACCCGTGTGCGGCCAAAGTACGGTCACCGGAGGACCGCTGAGGTGCGGTCGTCGGACTCCAGCCGGACTAAAGCTGCAGGAAATTCGGCCGTGGTACGGGCATTGTAGTTCAGCCACAGTACGTTAACTGTACTGAGGCCGGTGGACGACCACTGCATGCAGCCCAAGCATATGACTCATTTGCGCTGTACAGCAGCACAAACCCACCATTTTGGGTCCACTGCACCCACATCAAAGTGAGCCCGCGCGCAACCACCAGCCGTCCAGCCTTCAGCGCAGCCTGGCTTAATTATCAGCGCCAGTTTACACCAAAATAATTTATTAAACAGTGCTCACAAAAGGTCGTTCCTTTAATTGCTGTGCCTCTTTTACTGTCGAATACAACAAATATTTATTCCTTTGCAGAGCTTGGATAGATGTATTGTTCAGGTCCTAATATCTTCTGTGGGGCGGCTTACCTGTAATAAACATGGGAGGATGGGGGGGGAGGGGGGGCTGCGGAAAGCGCATACCTTAGTGGGTTTAATTTCACAAAGACGAAAGTGCCGCTTTTAGGCAATTTCTTTTAAGACAACACTTTCATGCTCTGACTAAATCAACTATTTTTACAACAGCTGCTTGACCAGCCTTTTTGTACATAAAACCGGTGCGAATGCCTTTACGAAGCGGTTAGGTACTCCACAAAACACTCAGCAGCATTCAATATAACTTACTTCACACAAAAAGTATGTCCAGTATTTGCCCATTTTTCTTTCAAAGCAATTTTCTACTCGATCAACATTTCTGTTGATCTTTCACAGGGCTGATCCTAGAAGAGATCAAAGTACTTTCAGTTTCAATATATTTTTATTTTGTTTTCATGAGTGACGTGCACACTCCTTAATAGTCAAAAAGAACTTAATTTTCCTCTAAAGTCGTACTACGTTAAGAAAATTCTAGACCTGTTACGAATGACGCCCTTCTTCAGTTGGCTGCAGTTGTATCCCTCTGTATTTACGCAAGGAAAGGCGTAAGACTAGAGTTTCATATTTTGTTTCAAACAAATAACTTAGCAATTGTAGTATTCATACAGCAAACCTTGCATACTGCAACGAATCAAGCAATAAATATTTCATTGGTCAAGTTTGAATGCGTAGGGTTCTCAACCCGTCGGAGGCGAACTTGCGGCTCCGCACGTTTATTTATTTATTTGTTTATTTATTTGTTTATTTATTGATTTGTTGAGTTATTTATTTATATTGAGAGACAGAGCTCCGAGGTGCTGAAGGACCACTTTTAATTAGGCTCCCGAGCACAGGCCACCGAAAGACGGAACTGTCCGGGGATGATGATGGTTATACACAGATGACAGTGGCGATGGGTTTGGATGGGTAGAAGGAACAGAGGGATTGACCCGCCGTGTTCCACACTGGATATAACAACGGTCATGTCGCTTCCAGGCACAAATATCACAACAGTACACCCCCAATGCCCACACATTTCCCCCCGCTGCTGAAGGCGGCCGCCTGGCCGTACGGGGTTAGAGCTGGCGACGGGTGAACGGTTTTAACCGTGAAACGTGCACTATTTCAGTTCCACGGCGCCGACGGTCCGGTGAAGCATCCACTGGAAAAACGCGATAATTAACTGGTGCGGTCTGCTCAATTATAACGTAGGGTCCCAGGTAGCGGTGAAGAAACTTTTCGCAGAGTCCTGGAGTACGAACAGGGGTCCAAAGAAGAACTTCGTCTCCTTTGGAGAATTGAGCGGAGCGGTGTGACGAGTCGTACCGGGCTTTCCGTTCTTGCTGGCTGGATTCGGTGCGGTCTCTGGCCACACGTCGACAGTGAGTGATCCGTTGGGTGAACTGATCGTGAAAAGGCGAAATGGCGGGGATCGGAGCCGAGAAAAAGGCGGTGTCCAGAGCAAAAGAGGGGGGACGGCCGTAAACAAGAAAGAAGGGCGAGTAACCGGTGGTGCGCTGGACAGCTGAATTATATGCGAACGTCACGAAAGGTAGGATGATGTCCCAGTTGCGGTGGTCCGGGCTGACGTACATCGAGATCATGTCGGACAGAGTGCGGTGGAAACGCTCGGTGAGCCCGTTCGTCTGGGGATGGTAACTAGAAGTCGTTTTATGGACGATGTCGGCAGCCTGAAGGACTTCCGCAAGGACGTGGGAAAGAAATGTCTTGCCACGGTCACTCAGCAGGACCCGAGGTGCGCCATGTCGCAAGATGATGCTGCGTAATACAAAGTCAGCGACTTCTTGAGCACTACCACATTTAAGGGGAGCGGTCTCAGCGTAGCGGGTCAAATGATCCACAGCCGTCACAATCCAGCGGAAACCATCGGTTGTTGGAGGTAGGGGCCCGTACAAGTCTATGCCTACGGCTTCAAACGGAGCGTAGGGGCATGGAACTGGTTGAAGCAAACCGGCAGGGGGTGACGTCGATCGCTTGCGGTGCTGGCACGAATCACAAGAGGCCACGTATTGTGCGACACTGGTAGAGAGGCCGGGCCAGAAAAATCGACTGCGAACGCGATCATACGTCTTCTGAAACCCGAGATGTCCAGAAGTGGCATCATCGTGAAGCGCCTCGAGTATGCGTCGGCGGAGTTGACGGGGAACAACAGGAACCCATTCATAGCCGGCAGGGTGGTGGTTTGCGCGGCAGAGAACTCCATTAATGATCCGAAATAGATGAAGTTGACGTCGCAGGCGGCTATTGGGTGGCTGGATGGATCCATCAAGGCGGTCGATTAAAATGCGACAATAAGAGTCTGCGCGCTGTAGCGTTTTCAGTTCGGTAGAGTCGGGTACGGAAGCGTGGTTGAGGGGGGCCATGGGTAAACACGGCTGACTGGAGTCGGAGGAGGCTTGCGACACGGCCGGCTGCGACGAGAAGGATAGGGGACACCGCGACAGTGCGTCGGCATCCAGATGCTTTTTGCCGGATTTGTACGTGATGGTGAAGTCGTACTGTTGCAGACGCAGCACCCAGCGGCCTAGGCGCCCAGACAAATTCTTCATTGTCGATAGCCAGCAGAGGGCATGGTGGTCTGTGACGATGGTAAAATGACGGCCGTATAGGTAGGGACGAAACTTCTGAATTGACCAAACAACTGCGAGGCATTCTTGCTCGGTAATACTGTAGTTCTGCTCTGCTGGTGTCAAGGCGCGACTGGCGTACGCGACCACCCTTTCACGATGATGAGCATCTTGCTGCAGGAGAACAGAACCAATGCCGCAGCCGCTGGCGTCAGTGTGCAGTAAAGTGGGTGCTGTCTCGTCAAAATGGCGCAGGACGGGATCGGACGTAAGGGCGTCTTTGAGGGCTTGAAAAGCTTCCTGGCACTCGTTCGTCCAGACGAAGGGCACGTTGGCTCGTAAAAGCTTGTGCAGAGGGGAAGCGAGCGTTGCAAAATTGCAAATGAAACGCCGGAAGTATGATGCGAGACCAAGAAAGCTTCGCAAATCTTTCTGTTGTAGTGGCCGAGGAAAACCGATAACGGCAGCAGTCTTATCCGGGTCCGGGCGTATTCCATCCTTGGAAACCACATGTCCCAGCACTTTGATGCTCTTACTAGCGAAATGACACTTTTTAGTATTCATTTGCAGGCCGGCATTAGAAAGGCAAGTTAGCACCTGATCAAGGCGCTCGAGATGCTGCGAAAATGTGGACGAAAAGATTACCACGTCGTCTAGATAACATAGACACGTTTTCCATTTGAGGCCACGAAGCACAGTGTCCATCATGCGTTCGAATGTAGCCGGGGCATTACAAAGGCCGAACGGCATCACATTAAATTCATAAAGGCCATCTGGGGTGGTAAATGCCGTCTTTTCTTTGTCCGCTTCGTGCATCGGGATCTGCCAGTACCCCGATCGAAGATCCAAGCTGGAGAAGTACTCAGCCCCCTGTAAACAGTCTAAAGCGTCGTCTATACGGGGCATAGGATATACGTCCTTTCGCGCAATCTTATTAAGCGCCCGATAATCGACGCAGAAACGCACAGAGCCATCTTTTTTCTCGACCAGCACAACGGGCGATGACCATGAACTTGTAGATGGGCGAATGACTTTGCGCTTTAGCATATCGGCCACATTATCTTCAATTATCTTGCGCTCGGACGAGGACACACGATACGGTCTGCGACGGATCACAGCCGAACCATCTGTTTGAATTCGATGCTCTGTGGCAGTGGTCTGTGTGAGGCCAGGCGAATGCACGTCAAACGAAGCCCGGTGCTTGGACAGAAGATCAAGCAATAATTTGGTCTGGTTTGGCGTTAGGTCGGGACTGAGAGTGGCCGCGAGAATCGACAAATCACCAGGCGAAGCAGACGCGGGCTTGTTTGAAGAACGCTGGCCAGAGGAAACGACTGCTGCAGGGCGGCTGTCGGCCACTGAAGCTATAGTAGTTCCATGTGACAGTAGTATTGGTAAATGTGTGGTGTTACGGGCAACCAAGGCTGCGGACCCACACACGAATCGAACAAGGCAGGTGGCAATGGCAATGCCTTGCGGCAAAAGTCGACTGCACGGAATTGCAACCACGTCGCCGTCGACAATTTCGTCTGATGTGACCGACAGAATCTCTTCGCAACCGGCCGCCAAAACGTGATCGGCATTCAATTTTAGTGTTTGCCGTGGTGCGTCCTGATGATTTGGTTGTTGGGTGTCGGCGATGTGGATAGTTGGTTGACGGCAGGAGATAACAGCCGAGGCAGAAGAAAGAAAGTCCCAACCAAGGATGAGTTTATGGGCACAGGGAAACAGAACAGCACACTGAATGTGATGGCGGACTTCTCCGATTAAAACACGCACGGTACAATATCCAAAGGTGTGATGTCATTCCCATTAGCGCCACGTAAGCAATGACCAGTATACGGAGTCTTTACCTTGCGAAGACGTGAACACAAATCAGCATGAATTACAGAAATACTTGCTCCGGTATCAACTAATGCTTCCACTTGAATTCCTTCGACGAAGACAGACAACATATTAGACGGAAGTTCGGGAGGACTTGTGGACGTTCCAGGTGATGCAGTTTTACCTCCAAAAACTGCAGCATCTAGTTTTCCTGGTGCTGGTTGGAAGTATCGGAAACGGGACGAAGAGGAGACAAAGCGCGCTGGAAGGGCGAAGGAGAACGACGGCGAGAGGGCCGGGAGTCCCGCGGAAGGTCTCTGGTGTCAGGAGGCGGTGATCGGCGGCGAGGAGATGATGAATACGCATGCTGACGAGGAGAGTAGCTGTAGTAGTCCCGCTCGTAAGGGGCGTAGCCGCGCCTCTCGTCTTGCTGCCGTCGACGGCAAAATCGAGAAATGTGCCCCCGGATGCCGCAGTAGTAGCAGACAGGCCGGTCATCTATAGGACGCGGTGCTCGCCACGTTGAACGAAAAAACGGTGGAGCGGAAGGCGTAGAAATGGCGGTCAAGTGGCCGTGAGGAGTTGGAGGTGCAATGTGCTCTGTGGACACAGGTTGCCTTGAAGCAGCTTCCGAGTATGTAGGCACGTGAAGTAAAGCAGACTGGCTGGGCCGCGGAACGGTTGTCACAGCTGCGAGCTCCTCTCTAACTATGTCACGCAGCCCTTGTGCGTGGGCGTCATTGACCGGATTGCTGTGATGACAGGGTGCATCGCGCTGCTGTAACTCTTCGCGAATGATGGCCCGAATCAAAGAACGCAGCTCTGTACTCCCCGAAGAGCCGATGCTCCAGGGATCGGGTTGGAGTCGGATAGCCTGAAGTTGGTCAAGGCGCTGACAAATGCTTCGCACATCGGCAACGGTAGCGGGATTTTGGATCGCCATAGCGTTGAAAGCAAAAGAGGAGACCCCTTTAATGATGTGCCGCACCTTGTCCATTTCGGGCATATCTTTATCAACTCGACGGCACAGCGCGAGGACATCCTCAATGTAGGAAGCATATGTCTCCTCCGCGTGCTGCACCCGAGCGTCAAGTTTCTTCTTGGCTGCCAAGCGACAAGACGATGTACCAAATACCTTGCGTAACTCTTGGGTGAAACCTGACCAATCATCGAAGGTGTCCCGATTGTTGAAGAACCATGTCTTCGCTACTTCGGTTAGGGAAAAAGCAACTATGCGGAGTTTGAACGTGTCATCCCACCGGTTGTACGAACTCACTCGATTGAAGTGGTCGAGCCATTCTTCCACATCATCGCCCCGTAGGCCAGCGAAGTCCGGAGGATCACGCTGGGGAGTGGTGATCGTGAAGGCAGGCTGAGCAGGAGCTCCTGCGTTGGAAGCACCACGGCTGCTTTCCTGCTGCATGGGGATGTCTGCCTCCGGCAGTCGCCGACCTGATCGAAGCTCCAGCGGTGCAACCAAGGGAGGTAAACGGAGGAATCGAGCGCACCCTCCACCACTTGAGAGACAGAGCTCCGAGGTGCTGAAGGACCACTTTTAATTAGGCTCCCGAGCACAGGCCACCGAAAGACGGAACTGTCCGGGGATGATGATGGTTATACACAGATGACAGTGGCGATGGGTTTGGATGGGTAGAAGGAACAGAGGGATTGACCCGCCGTGTTCCACACTGGATATAACAACGGTCATGTCGCTTCCAGGCACAAATATCACAACAGTACACCCCCAATGCCCACAATATATTTATTTGATACCTGCTTGCCCTTGCATGCATTACAGCAATGAGATACATAACACTAAGCATCAAATCTGAGACCAAATAACAAAATAATTCCACAAAGCGCGGTGAAAATCGTCATTATAAACAGTGGATAAAATCATACGGGGAAGATAATTACACTCTCATCTTGATCTAAAATAAAATGAATTGCCCAGGGCGTCACCTTAAAGGAAAGTTAAGAATTTGGTTCAAGCTAGGGATCCCACTTTGGGATATGTAGAATGGTGCTTGGACATACTTCTCCCCTTCTATTCCAGTTTTTGAATGATAGATATTACGAATAAAGTTCAACCTCAGGTTTCGTTTATGATCTTTCTCGTCTTACCATTTAATTTACTTTTACTTTCCCTCATCCTAAGTTGACAGTTCCAATACCTAATACGAATCGCACTGCCCTATTCTGTATGTTTCCGAGCGTATCAACCAGCTCTTTGCTGTAGGGATCCGAGACACATGCGTACTCCTACATTGAGTGCACCTAAGTGAAATACGGTTGTTCTTTTAAGTTAGGTGGGGGTTCGCTGAAATTTTATCTCGGAAAGCCAAAAAAACGTGCAGCCGTAACTTTTATGTTTTGAACGTGCCTATTTCTCAAACAACTTGTTCAATAAACTCCTCGTTATTTATATTACCCGGCCATTCTTAAAGCAGTGTAACTTACTGTATACGCATTCAATTGGAATGAAGGTTTTGTTGTAAAGTTGACGTTAACACACGTTTTAAGATTCAACGACTCTTCTGAATCAGCACACCAGGCAGTTAATAATTTGAATCATGCTGCAAGTATTTTGAATCACGTTCATTCGCTATAGTCCTGTAAATTACACAGTCATTCGCGAACATTTTTAAAAAATATTTCAGGCCACACAAACAAAGGAGGGCCCGCAACTGAGCATTGGGGAATTCCTGAGGGCGCGGGAACATATCCAGACGAACAACCATTGAGAGCGACCAGCTGCTGTCTGAGCGACCACTCGGCTATCCATGCAATAACCGATTCATTCAGTTTCATTCAATCATTCAGTCGTTCATTCAATAACCGATTCATTCGTACTAACGAAAAGGTGATATGAAACACCGTCAAATCATTTTTTGCCGCACAAGAAAATAGTCAACCACTTTAAGCTTATCTAAAGCTAGAGCCAAATCGTGCTGAACTCAACAAGCTGCGTTGAGCAAGAAAAACCCGACGAAATCCGTGTTCGCTAGGATGCTGGCGATTATGTTTAACCAAATGAGTCATACCCCAAGTGTAGCTAATCGCAATTTCAAACACCGCAACTAAATTTACATCCAGGCTTCGTCATTCACAAGGCTATGTTGTTATGGGAAATTCAAAATAACACTTGTTTCTAAATAGGCATTCATAAAATCCCATAAAGTAACATAGTGCAGGGCACGAAGTTGAGCCTACCAATGCGCGAGCTTAGCCTCTTCTACGTTTATCACAAACAATGTAGTGCACATTGTTTTTCGCAGTATTATTGTGAGAATAATAGCCGGAAACTTGCGCTTTTGCGCTCCCTTACCTTTCTTTGGTGGGGAGTTCTTGACATGGCGCCGGTTGAGCTCCTGCGCGGTGGCCGCTTGTCGACACCCTTTAAGGCCACTGATTTTGGTGAACCACCGCCATCTGGGGTCGGACATCGCTGCCGGGTCGATGTCTCCAATGGTCTCCATTTCTTGAGGGGGCGAATATCCTCTAGCTGAGGCGTCGGCGAAGCCGACGGGCGAGGCGTTGTAGCGGCTATGACTGACGATGCTTATCTCTCCCGTCGGTGTGCCATAGTCTTCTTCTGGCAATAAATGGCATTTCGATGGCCTAAACGTTTCCCTGGTAATGTCCAGTGAGTCCTTGTACCTTGCCCGTTCACCTAGAACACTCATTACTGTTTGACAAACGTAGTTCGTTCATTTAAAACGTAGAAACACCGAGCGGATGAAAAGAGAGACGCGGACGAAGAAGTACACAGGGCACTCGCTACACTACAACTGAAATTTTACTTAGCGTCCGTGAAACAAAGAAAGATAGCATATCACCATGACCTTCCCCTACACAGCCCCAATTAGGTAACCCTTACACAAACACAATTAGTTAACCCTCCCCGTGAGGACAATATAGTCTTAGAAGATTCATCAGGTAATGTCATTCCTCACCAATACGCATCTGTGTTGAATTACTGATTTGCTAAAAACTTCTGTACCACTTCTCAAATTGTGTTCCCCGCTGCAGGCTCCTTTGATTACATCACAGTGCCCCCAGTGCTGGTCGAAGCACCCGGTGTCACTTTATTGATTGATAAATAAAGTACCATTCATCTCCTGGACACGACCTTATTGATGCAAAGTTTCTAAAAAATACAATTTCAATTCGTTATATTCTACTAACCAAGATTTTTAATGAATCGCAGATAGGCTGCCGTGTGTGGGGTTGTGTATGGGAAGGTCGTGGTGATATGTTGCCTTTCTTTGTTTCACAGACGCTAAGTAAAATTTCAGTTGTAGTCTAGCGAGTGTGCTGTGTAATTCTTCTTCTTCCGCGTCTTTATTTTGCTAGTAAAATGCAGTGAGCTAACCAACTAGCCCAACTTTCTGCCTTAACTCGTTACTCAGCTTTTCAATTACGATTTCAGTGCGGAAAACTACACAAGTGAAAACCATACGCCACTACAAAAAAAGCGAATATTGAAGCAATTAACCTAGACCTATCATCCTTCGTTGACGTTTACTTGGCAGGTTTTGACGAACGCTCTGCTAAAAAAAACTTGGATCTGTTTTCCTCCAAAGTGCACGAACTAACAGATAAATATGTTCCGCAAGACGTCATCACTGAAAATCCGTTAGCACCATGGTAGAACTCTTATTTAAAACGTCTGTCTAATAAGAAAAACACATCCCCCTCGCGAGGGGCACGGTCAAATGCAGAGCATTTTCGGGGGGCGCACATACCCGATTTTATCTGGTTCGAAAGAAATTGACAGAGAGAGCGAACGCCGAGAACCGCCCCATCACGGCACGACTGCGCCACGACCACGTCACGCTACGTCACGATCACGCCACAACTGCTGTTGCTCCCGCGCCAAACTACGACGCATGCGCGCCCCACGTGTTGCTGAACGCCATCCGAGCACGCAGAAAACGCGCGAGGAGCAGTGGAGAGCAGGCGAGGAGGAGTGGGGGAGAGGGCGCACCTGGAACGGCTGTTGCGGACGCCGAGGCACGCCAACGCCGGGAGACATCGTGAGTTAAAGCAATGCTCTGCATTTACAACGTGTCTGCACCATTCGACTCCCTAACGGCTCTTTCTTCACCCAGGGAAAAACCGGTCCGACATCAACGGGTATTCTTCCAAGCACGTCTGTGCATGAATTATCCGCGCCCAGACGCGCGCCGTTGTTCTCATAATGACGTATAACCTGATACCTTACGAAGGCCGGTCTCCTCTTCAACACTGGTTGCCGAAAATTCTGCGGCCGTTCATTTGCCGTAATTCCGCCGAGGACCGCTAACCAAATAATAAACGTACATTCTGAGTCCGTAAGTTGGCCGGTCTCCTTTATAACACCAGCTGCCCGAAGAAAACGAATATTCTGCCGCCGGACGCGTGGTTCACCGTTGAAAGAGCGGATGCGCGGCATCCGCGCTACGGCTGGTCTGCTTTCGAAAACCAACTGCCAGAAGATTACGGATATCCTGTGGCCGGTCGCTTGCCGTGCTTCGGCTGAACACCGCTTCCCGAAGGAAAAACGGATGCCCTAAAGCCGTACTCCGGGCGATTTCCTTCTCAACATCGGCGGCCGAAAGGCAACTGAATATCTTGCAGCCGGGCAGCTGCCGTTGTGCGTCTGAACACGGGCCGCCGGAGAAATACTGAAGCGCTGGTTGCCGAATGTTGGCCTCTCGTCGTATGATCAGTGGCTGTCAGAACCTGGATGCTGGCCGGACGTGCCAGAAAGCGGCCATAGACGGGCCCGTCTTCGGACACACTTTCTGTGCCACCTGGGTTGTTCTGGTGCGCACAGGGGATCTCGTTCGAGGTGTCGCTCGCTTCATACATGGTGCATTTTAAAGGGACACTGAAGTGATATGTAAACATTGCGGGATTACTAGCGCAAATTGTAGTCCGGAGTCCCCAGGCCATGTTTCGACCACTCTAGGCGCGTTTACGCGATTTTATTTAGTAGAAAAACTAATTCGAAAATGCTGTCCTCCTCTCTTTACGCTCGCCCATTTTCTGTGGCGTTTTCGTGTGACGTCAGGAGGGGATGAGCTGGCAATTGGCTGCGCCACGGCTGCGCTACTGCACGGCTCCCCGGCCGACAGAGTCAGTCGGCCCAGCGTTTCGTCCGCCGGCCGCCGGCAGGTCGTCGCAATCAAGGAGGTTAAAAAAAAATTGCTTGGTCGCAATTCGTTCGCTTAGTTGAAACGAAGCCAGGACACGTTTGTGAATGGAAGAATGTGCCTTTCTTTACTTGGTTTGTTTGTACACTGTATCTAGCTCCAAGTCAAGTTCGCTTCACACAAGTGCTGCACAAGCGCACATGCGACGCTTCGCTGACTGGTACGCCCGTAGGAAAATATAAGGCCTCTTGAAGGCGAGAGAAGAGTCAGCGAAGTCAATATAGGTACTAAGGAAATAAAATCAACTGATATTTTTACCGTACAGCGTAAAACTAGGGCGCGGGAAGCATTTTTTTGCGCTGGGCGAACAAGCACAGCGGTCATCAGCACGACTACGCATCTGCGAACGCTTTTCCGTCTACGAAATGCAATTGCTAGACGTGAGCTACTGTGGAAACTCGGGCGACGCTTACTGCACGATCGCAGTACAACAAATAGTCACCTAAGCTGCTTGAAATGCCAAAACTAAATAAAAGTGTAAACCGGTTGTACAATATATACCCTATATTAGCAAGTCTTTCGCGTCCCGCTCCGTGGCTCAGTAGCCTGGGGCGCTGGGTATGTCAGTGCAAATGTTTTGCAAGTCACGAGTTCGAATCCCCGCGGTTACGTGCTTTTTTTTGTAAGTCAACTTTTTTGTTTTCCGCCGATGTTTTCTATATTGAGTTCACCTTTTTTTGGGCCGCAACGTCCATGGCTACACGAACTAGTTCACAAAACGCTCGCAGGCTGGCACATGCATGGCGCGCTAGCGAGTTCTCGTTGGCGTGCTGTTGCCATAAGCACGGACTGCTTGCAGGCAATGGCCACAGGCCAGAATGAACAGACCCTTGGCCTGGCGCGAACACGCTTTTTACGATACAGGCATGAGGGAGGCAAGCTCCAATTATGGGGGAAAAGCGCATGACATTTGGGCGTCTACGGGTACGCGGAGGGCGTTCATGCACTGCGTAGGTTTCGGCTAGTGAATGCTACGATTCCAAGCCGTCCTAGGAGGCTTATCTTTATGCATTTTTACAGCTGACCACATGGCAGAAGCGCGGTACGATGATTACTGAGTCATTGAGAATGCCCATCCAACAACGCCACCGGTTGTGTTTTACAGAACCGAAACCGAAACTTGTTTGGTTGCTCACCTTGGGCATCGCCCAATCACGGTGCCCGCTCCTCCTAACGTCACAGCTTTAGTTGGTGCGGCCGCCGTAAACCGCGCATGGTAGTTTTTCTTCTTTCGCGCTTTGTAAAATAATTACCGATTTGTCAATCGTAAAAACGATGAAAAGTGTGCTAATTTGAGCCAGTCTACACAGTGCAAGCAAAAACGGGAGCTTGACAAATTCACTTCAGTGTCCCTTTAAAGGGACACTGAAGTGATTTGTAAACAATGCGGGATTACGAGCGCAAATTGTAGTCCGGAGTCCCAAGGCCCTATTTCGACCACTCTGAGCGCGTTTACGCGAATTTATTTAGTAGAAAAATCAATTCGAAAATGCTGTCCTCCTCTCTGCACTCTCGCCCATTTTCTTTGGCGTTTTGGTGTGACGTCAGCAGGAGAGGAGCCGGCAATTGGCTGCGCTGCTGCACGGCTCGCCGACCTTCCGCAACCGAGTCATTCGGCCCAATGTTTAGTCCGCCTGCCGCCTACGAGTCATGGCAATTCGCTCGATCAGTTGAAACTAATCCACAACACGTTTGTGAATGGAAGAATGTGCCTTTCTTTACTTCGTTAGTTTGTACTCTGTATCTAGCTCCAAGTCAAGGTCACTTCACACAAGCGCTGCACAAGCGCACATGCGACGCTTCGCTGACTGGTACGCCCGTAGGAAAATATAAGGCCTCTTGAAGGGGTAGAAGAGTCAGCGAAGTCAATATAGGTACCAAGGAAATAAAATCAACTGATATTTTTACCGTACAGCGTGAACTAGGGTGCGGGAAGCACTTTTTTTGCGCTGGGCGAACAAGCACAGTGGTCAGCAGCACGACTACGCATCTGCGAACGCTTTTCCGTCCAAGAAATGCAATTGCTAGACGTGAGCTATTGTGGAAATTCGGGGGACGATTACTGCACGAGCGCAATACAACACATAGTCACCTACACTGCTTGAAATACTAAAACTAAATAGAAGTGTAAACTGGTTATACATTATAAACCTTATAATTCCGTTCTCGGCAGCGCTCCCGCCCATGGCCGTGTTGTCTGGAGCGCTAGGTATATCATCGCAAATGTTTTGCCCGTCACAAGTTCGAATCCCCGCGGGTACAAGCTTTTTTTTTTATATAAGGTAACTTTTTTGTTTTTCGCCGATGTTTTCTATACTGAGTTCACCTTTTTCTGGGCCGCAACGTTCACTGCACCACGAACTAGTCCGCAGAACTCGCGCAGCCTGGCACTGGCGCGCTAGCGAGTTCTCGTTGGCGTGCTGTTGCCATAAGCACCGGCTGCTTGCGGGCAGTGGGCACAGGACAGAATCAACAGACCCTTGGCCTGGTGCGAACACGCTTTTTACGATACAAGTATGAGTGAGGCAAGCTCCAAATATGGGGGAAAAGCGCATGCATTTGTGCGTCTGCAGGGACGCGGAGGGCGTTCATGCACTGCGTAGGCCTCGGCTAGCGAATGCTACGATTCCAAGCCGTCCTGGGGGGCTTATCTTATGCATTTTACAGCCGACATGGCAGAAGCGCCGTGCTACGATTACTGGGATATTGAGAATGCCCATCCAATGACGCCATCGGATGTCAAACATGTTTTACAGAACCGAAACCGAAACCGAAACTTGTTTGATTGCTAAGCTTGGGCATCGTCCAATCACGGTGCCCCCTCCTCCCAACGTCACAGCTTAGTTGGTGCGGCAGCCGCAAACCGCGCATGGTAGTTTTTCTTCTTTCGCGCTTTGTAAAATAATTACCGATTTGTCAACCGGATAAACGATGAAGAGTGTGCTAATTTGAGCCAGTCTACGCAGTGCAAGCAAAAACGGGAGCTTGACAAATTCACTTCAGTGTCCCTTTAAGTGCAGAGCACTTTAGGCGCTCGCCTTGTCGTCCTGGCTTGCTCGCTGGAACAAAGCATATCCCCATGGCGTTACGGTGTAGTCTGTCACGGTACCTTCGCTGCGGCGTGACCCATATATGCTTCGAAAGCAAAGTGGTTTATATAGTCATAAGCGCTCGAAACTTGTGAAACACTGGCGCTTAACAGCGGGTTAGCTCGGCTCTGCCAGAATATACGTAGCCTGAAGTACAGTTCAGCTGCTTATTCTTATATTTCCTGGTTTTCTAGGATTGGCTGATGATCTGCTTACTGCTTCTTTTCATCCAACCCGAATTCAATCCAACTTCAATCCAAATTCAAATTTATTACAAATTTATTACAAATTTATTACAAATTTATTACAAATTTATTACAAATTTAATACAATTTTATTCCAAATTCAATCCCAAGTAAAGAGAAGCCTCGCGCTTGCGCATCACGGCTCTCCAGGATCTACGCGAAACTGGTCAACCTCGAACTGAACTCCCCCGGGCGCAGTTTCAGGCAGGGAGCGCGCGAGCACCGCGAACGCGGGACTTTTGATTTGCATGGGGTGGTAGTGGTAAGCGGATAACGGCGGTACAGCCAATTATGGCGAATCGCTGATCTGCACTTCCGACAACTTTCACATTGAGTGGAACGGCTTTAATTTTTTTTTTCGTAAGATCACTGACGTAGGCGGAACTGAAATAGTGAAAGAACATATTGTCGGGTTAGGCAAACAGCAAACATTCAAATGATATTTTCCGATTGTACAGCTAATATTTTACTGATTTATTTCTCTCTGGACGATTGAATGAGAAAAAAAATTGCGTGAATATTTTCGGTTCAAGCGCTCACTATCATTACTTTCCAAAAAAACATCACAAGCTTGTAAATTTCAGGAGAATATAGAAAACAAAAGGATAAGCTGTTGTTGGTCCGGCCACGCTGTAAGGGCGCTCCTACAATACAGCCCTCAATTTTAAAACTGCATCGATGTGGAGTGCAAACAGCGTGGACACAACAAGGCCGAAACGGAAAGGGGACAGAGGGGGAATGCCCCACTTAGAAAATTTCGGGGCGCGTGATCCCAGTAGGTGAGCGCGAAAAGCTGGCATCAGCCTGCGGCACCACAAGTGGTTTTGCGTCCTCCTTGGCGCGGGCGGTTTTTTTCAATGACAGACCAAGACAGGTAGGCGTCGTGATAAACAAGAAGGCGTAGGAGCGACGCCTGGGGAACGCTAGACAAACTGTCAACTATTTTGCATTGTGTTCGAGAAGCGGCGCTGGCTGGCGGTCATGAAATAATAATAATAATAAATGTTTTTATTTGTCGTACAGGTACAGAGTACAGGACGGATCAGCCCAAGCCAAACAGGCTTGTCGGGCTGTACCCGGCAGCCAGTGTCAGGACACAATAAAGAACAACAGGAAAAAAATGGAGAGAAAAGAAAGGTCAAGGCGAAAAGAAACGAGAACAGACAAAAACAACAGAAAAAGCAAAAATAACAAGAGGAAAACGATCAGAAGCAGTACAGCAGTGTGTAATGCATACATACAAAAGAGAAAACGCAGGGTTACTCAACTTCAGAAAAGTTTTTCTTTGAATACAGTTTGAGAGCATGTGTCGATGAAATTGAGTAGATAGCAGTGGGCATAGAATTGAGTATATCGGGAACATAATAATTGCGTACAAAATGTCCAAATCACGTGTAACGTCGGGGTATGCGAAACAAAGAATGACGTCTCAGGGGTGTTGTAGGCACAAAACGAAACAAAAAATCACTATTCCAGAAATGGCGGCAGATAACAGTGTGCAAAAATAATGCAGCAAAAGAAGGCCATTGCAAAACAGAAAACAAGCTATTGCCTTCGGGAATGTTGATATTGTAGGCTACATTTCATAGCAACAATTTCAAAATACACTTTATTGTCGAATGCCAAGTGAAAGAGCAATAAAAAATACTGTGATTCCATACCTCAGGACGCCGTAACCAAGTGGATGTACGATAATCTTACGTACTGGTAAAGGGAGAATGAAACGGTGTCATACATAGTACATGACAAGCCCCGGAGTTTATTGCCGAGCATAGATAGGTGACTGTTTCATGCCATATCAGAGTCAAATACTTTACATTCGGCGATGGTAGAAGAGGGTAGCATTGGCAATTATTACATCGCGAGCCATGAAGAAAAATAGCAATATTATGATCAATTTGCCTGTGTGGATTGTGGGAACAAACCAGATTTGTTTTTTGTTTATTTATAGTAATAGTTTCGGGCAAACCAATCCATGAAAGATTGAGTATCACCTTGTAATATTGCAACAGATTTGCTGTAAGCGGAGTGCCTGGCAAGAACAGTGTCTTGGCAATGGGGTGTGTAACTAGATAAGTCATTTACAGAGACGTTAAACAATAATCGTGATAATACGGACCCTTGTGGGACACGGGATTCTAGAAAAACTTTTGAACTAATGTGGTCACCGATCTTGACTACCTGTGAACGATTGCAGAAATAGTTAGCTAATAATTCGTTAAAAGGCCCCTGAAATCCCAGTAGATATAGCTTGCGCAAAAGCATTGTTGGGATAACGAAACAAATGTTTTGTTTGCATCCTAAAAAAGAGCCGTCATTACTTCGTTGTTTTCGAAAGCGGAGAAGACTAAATGAGATAGTTGTTCTAAAAGGAAAACAGTCGCTCTCTCAGGAACGAACCCGATTTGCGAACTTGACAATAACTTTTGTTTTTCGAGAACGTTAGTCATTATTCGGGATGAGTGTTTTCCTAAAACTTGACTAATCGCGGGTAAAATCGAAATCGGCCTGTAGTTGTCAACCTGTTTAAAAGAGCTATTTTTATGTAATTGTGTAACAACTGCAGTTTTTAATTCATCTGAAAAAAAAACCAAGCTCAATTTAACTATTCAGCATAAATAAAAGTACATTTTCCCGAGCAAGAAAGTTAAGTTGCAACTCGTAGACAGATACACCATCTAAACCCGGCGCCTTCTCCTGCTTGTGCAAGTTGTGCAAGTTATCAGAAGTCATGAAAGGAAGGAATTCAGAGGACTGTAAACTGCTGATGTTGTCGAAACGATCGATAGACGCTGAATGCGTAGTCGAAGATGTTTAAAGGGAAGCTGAAGCGCTTTCCAAAAATTTTGAGTTAGATTAACAGTTATATAGTTTCTTACGCGCCGATTCCGAATATCACATTGAAATTTATCGTACATGAGTCCAAGTGGCATTTATCTTGCAAAAAGCGCGGCCCCGTTTGAAAGACGCGCGCTTTTTGTCTTTTGACGCCCCTGATTCGTAGCGCCCGTCATGACGTCAAAGGAGGACACCCTTCGGCCGCGCGGGTTGTCGGAAGCATTGCGAACGATCGCACGGTTGCCTTTGCGGAAATTTAGCTTGCAGTTTAATTTTCGCACATGACTGGAAGTTTGTTTTATAATTTCCCGTGCTGTTGGTTCAATTATCTTGGAGCTTAAATTTGCTTTACACGACAGAGAACCCCAAAGCAGTGACTGTGACGTCGACTAGTGGGTTCCATCAAAATATTTTTGAATTAGGCAACCAGCATGGGGGGATTTTATACCTTATGTTAATATTAGGTACTGCCTTAACTGTTTCTTATTATACACAAAACCATTTATGCCGAAGATTAATGGGCGTTTTATAAACAATCTACCTTATTATACACAAAACCATTTATGCCGAAGATTAATGGGCGTTTTATAAACAATCTACCAGCGAAAAGCACGTACGTGCACTGCGCGAAAAAATAGCGTTCATGTGCTGTAAACGTATATGCGAGACACGTCTTGCCGGTACACGCATAAACCAGCAGGCAGACTCTGCTTCCGCATTTCCTTTGTTCGTTGTCGCCCACCCCAGCCCCGCTACTCATCCCCGTACACAGACCCACACGCGCGCGCCATTTCGGCAGCGGCGCTACGGCGCCTCCGCGATTGCTAGCTGCACTTCGATGAGTGGCGTCTTACTGCTTCACATGCGTTTATTCTGAAAACATTACAGCATACTAGTGCCTGCTCAGCATTATTGGCTGCTTGATTTTCGCTTGTACGTTGCGCATTCTGCTACAAGATTACGGCCACCTCGTTATAATTAACAGACCATTCGGACAAGGCTGTTACGTTGTAGTTACGTTTCTTTAGGTAACAATCACCAAACGTTTGTGATAATGAATCGTTGGCCTGTTTCAGCATTTCTAGATTTAAGCATTTACCGCGCTAGTCGGACAGAGGCCGTATATTTACTCTTCGCTCCTAATTTTTGTTAGTGTCATCATTATATATATCACCGACTATCACTGGAGCACACTTGAGATTCAGTGACAACAAGTGCTTGCCAGGTTTTAATATGCAGCCACACGGAATCTTGGGCAAAAGATTAGGCCCCCGCAGTCAACACAAATTATGGCACGGTGGTGGTTCGGAGTGGTGTTTTTTTTTTTAATTCCAGACAAACATCACCTTATCGTGACATGTATACTTACAAAATAAGTAATCTGCTTCTCTTGGTTCTTTTACTTTGTAGGAATACTGTTTACCTCTTAGCCGGGAGAGAACTTCTATCAGGATTGGCCCCTTGTTTTAGTTTCGCCAAAAAACTGTTTTTTTTAACACTGTCCTGAGCCCATAGGGAAAGAAAACGGACGCGTTTAACGAAACAAGTATTTCCTGAACAAATGTGACTTGGTTTCTGGAATGGAACGAAACATCCCCGACCAAAGTACAGCAGTATTCCCCATCCTTCCTAAATCTAGAATCTAATGTGAACATTCACGTCCGTCGCATCAAAAACAAACAAAAAAAAAACCGTATTCGAGCGGTTTACAAAGTACTTAACGTAGTGTAGTATATTCTCTGTCATCAAGCACAGCCACCTCGGCTGTCGCTTCCGTATGTTATCAAGCATCCCGGCGTGGCATTATTCTGCTTAGGAATACGGCATGATAACGTATGCCTCGTTTGGCGTTCGTGCATACTTTTTGAACACGAAAATTGTACAAATGAGTGCTATCAACCACAACAACAACAAGTATCATTCACAAGGAAACACGGCGAAAAGAGCACGGCCGAGGCGGCCGATCCGGCCGGAAGTCCAGGTATGACGTTTTTCAGCCGGTTTTCGCCCGCGCTCTTCGGTCTTCCGGCATCGCGCGGCGAGATGGGGGCGGGGCATCGGGCCACTTTTGTTTGCTCATTGCGCCGCTTCTATTGCATGTATTGCGAAAATATTTCGTACACATGAACTATTCAATGTGTACTTGCTGCTAGTCAAATTTTCTTTTAATTCTAAAACCGCTTCACCTTCCCTTTAAGCAAAGTGAACATTGAAATCAATTATTGCTGATTCCAAATTGTCGAAATGTTTACGAAAGACGTCAACTGGTTGGGCAGGATGTCGATCAAATATTTGAATAATTGTTGACGAAGTTTTTCTAGGGTTGCATCTGTTTTCGTAGCAGGATTTGCTGTAAAATGAACGCTTTTCGGACCGAAGTAATGCAGTCACCTTATTTCTGTGAACTTTGTATAGGTTCCTCAGAGAAGTGTTGTTAGGAGAGCGCCTACACTTCTCCCAAAGTTTATCATTTTCTTTAATAGCCCTAAGAACGGCAGAGGTAAGCCAAAGCAATTCACTATTGCGTCTTTTAATTTTTATGGGTCTTTATGGTGTCAAAGCAGGCAGGTAGGCTACGCAGCGGGAAAGAGGAGAGAGCAGCAGGACAGTGGCTGTTTGGCCATTTTTCGCTCACGCGTTTGGCAATGATTGTACAGGCGGCGTTGGTTGAGCGCTATAGGAAATTAGACAAGGACGGTAAGGTGTGGCACAGCATCTCGGTTACTTGTTGCCGCGGTGTGTTCAAGACGCTTTTACAACGAATCAACCAGACTGCATGGGCGATCCTAGTAATCACCCGGTGTAAAACTGCAAATGTCGCCACCGATGCGATATCGAGGCGATTGATATTTTAAGCGCGAGACACATAAGCGTTAACAGCACGTGATTGGCATGTGACTGATTGTGACGACTGTCGCACAGGGCGAGCTTTCGCGTCGTGAGCTAGTCGCAAGAGCCCTGCAACGTGCGACTGGCGAGCCAAGTGCAATCGTATGACAGCTGCGACGGTCGTGCGGCTGCAGCCAATGACAGCACAACTGCGTCACTGCGTAAGCTTCTTACAAGACCCCGAGGAGACGCTAGTGGGTATGGCGTGAAATCCGCTCTCCGCCGATCCTGCCGCCTCTCACCCGCTTCGAAGCGGCTCCCACGCCATGTCACTACAGCGCTTTTTTATGCCATCTCCATTTTTTCAAAAGTGGTGTGTCTCGGTTGGTTAGGAGGCTCTAGAGCCATGGCTACGCGGAGTTCGCGGTTACCAGAAACTCCAGCAAACACTTTAGGGTAGCGGCAGAAGATAACGTATACGCGGCTGGCGCAATGCATGAACTGTTACAATCCAGACATCTGGTATGCTAAACAGTCCCACACTGCTTTAGTGAACATACAAACTACAGCGTATTGCTGTGAACCATGCATAGGGTTGGTTTGTTGATGTTTTGTTTTTACCGCCCATATGCGCAGGGCTGTGTTATCTGCGTTATCCATGGGCCAAGTGGAGCACGTGTGACATTCTTAACTTTTTATGCATCACCTGCTATCTGCTTTGCTAGGGAGAGCGTTTCCAACTAACGTCACCAGCCTAAAATAACCTTCTTTGGTATACATCGTTCCGGATGAAATTCGACCGTTCCAGAAACACTCGCGCAGAGAGATAAATTCCCGCAGAACAGACGCCGCTGTTTTCGATTCGCCGACCTCACTTGGTTCACTGCTGCTTCGCCGCCTGTGTATTATTTCAGTTGTTAGGGGAGCACAGGTTGGCTCCAATAAACTTGTTTTTACTTCAAAACAACTGCGTCATCATCTTTGGCTACGTGACAGTATAACGCTATAGCGCTAGTCCTTTTAATGTGAGGCTCTTTACCTCCACAGCCTAAGCGTTCTATCGCGACCAACGTTGTCAACAGAAAACTCCCGCAAAGAAGTTAATGGCACAGCCAGGAATCGAACCTAGATTGAATAGAAAAACGGAGCTATAACCAGTGGTCTTACCGATTGAGCTACGAGCCAGAGCGAGATGGACACTCCACTCACCGATAGCATTTTCGGCTTTAACCCTTGTGTTCTTGCTGAATGTAACGCGATGGCGTCACGTGACCTTTCCCGCCACTGTGCGCTCCGCCCACGGCACGTGTAGTCGCCGTGTGCTCGCCTTCCGCATGCTCTAGGAGTTATAAAAATTAACAGAAGCTGACACAAACGCATGGCATCGCACTTCTCCTCTGTCTCTGCCGCCAATCTCGTCGCCTCCGCCGCCAGCACCAGAATCGGGGGATAAGGGAGGTCGTATAACGCGGGTTTGAGCGTCCTTTATTTTTTTAAAAAGAGTTTCCACTCATGTACTTAACCAACACAACTCAACCAAACACCTTTCATGAATGATGCAGATTTTTCCTTCGCAAAGAATATATCTCCTCACTAATAAAGGCCGTAGGTAAGTGCATTTCACTTCGTCTCTGGTTTGCCTCGTTGTAAAGCCATGTGGGTGAACTAAAGTGACGTCGCAAGGGTTAACCGTTGTGGGTGTCGCTTACAGCTTCGCTTTCCAACCACCAACGCAAGGAGAAATAGCGCACGTGCTTTACGTAAAGTGGATAAATGTTTTCCTCTTCTGCTCGGATTTCCTTCGCACATAGCTAAATCGGCTTGAGTGCGCCAAAACGAAATGCAACCACGGAGTGAAAACCCTGGCGGAGGGACGACGCCGACGCAGCGCAAGCGTGTATGGAAACATGCGTCTCAAATTTACGCGTGCGGATAGTCGCGGCAGTCATATTGGCGACCAATCGTGCATCGTATCGGGCCCCTTAGTCGTAGACGCGTCTCGCGCGTTATTCTTCTCGCATTGAACTTAGCGTTCGCTCTGATGCCTGCATCTTCCCCGTGAGTTGCGCTGAGGGAATTGGCGGGCAAGAAAATAAAAGCGGTCATTAGGCGGCTCAGCACGCACTGGACAATTATTTCGTCTGCATTAGGTATCGGCGCAAGCCAAGCGTTTGGTCATCGTTCTGCTTTGTATGCGTACCATGCCCTTATACGCTCGTGTTTCTCCCAAGAGCCTTGATCCTTACTGTTGACAATTTCTTGAGTCATGCCACGCTATTCAAAAATTTTAAACAGGATACTATTTACGCTTAAATAACCTAAGCAATGTGCTTGCAACGATTCTTCTGTTGCGCGACATGCCAAAACTAGTAGGGAAATTGTTTTTCAAGCTGGTCAGACGGACAAACAAACGTTTATTGTAGAATGCGCGCCCTCTAGGTTATATGAAAGCTAGCGTCTCAGATAGAAATTTTTAAACAAGTTGGTTGAAATAATCTCAATCTGGTGCTAAACTTTCTCAAGTTTTCAAGGTGCTGCCATGTAATGTCTACAAGTTGACACTGCCGTACGTATACAAATAGCTCCGTTGGTTTCAATGACCTATTCAAAAACCGCAAAAATGAATAGGAAAGGCTGCACTTTGTTCTGTTTTTCGCTGGTAACAAGCTTTTCAATACGTCCTTTCACCTCAATAACTGCTCGATGTAATTAAAAGTATGTTGATGTGCGGCTCACTGTCATGTTGCCAACGTTAATTTTGGAAGCATATTTAGGGCTGGCAGATTTTAAAATCCCGATTTGAAATTTCTAGAGCCCCAGCAGGGAAACTCTTTCGGATCCGGGTGTTTTAGGTGATGCCCTTTCATTTTGGTATAGACAGAATACACTGCATTAAAATTGGTAATATGTCCTCTATAATAGATCCACGAAACCGATAGGAAAGTAAAACAATCAGCGCACATGAAGAAAATTTCTGATTTGAACTTTTTGCAAAAAAAAAAAAACGATCGTCTGGGCACTTAGCCAATCTGGCGAAGAGTCCAAGCAATAAAGATTTCAGGTACATTTTGCGGGAGCAAAACCAAAAGAGGTGTACCCCCCCAAAAAAGCCTAACCAGGTAATCGCTTCTATGAACTGGAGTGCACCTCAAAAACACGATTGGGATGGTGACATTGAATGAAGCTAGTGGTTGACACACACGTGTACAATTTCCGTCTAACAGAAGCATCTCAAAAAGGATCTCGGATACATTCGGTGAGGAGATAGAAATTGCAAAAAATAACTGAAACAGAAAGAAGGTACAACGAAGTCATTGCTACAAAGAGCTAGACAACATATCAAGCACCTGAGAAGATGGCACTCACTGGCTCTGGTTATTAGCATAAAGCAGTTTTTGTATGTTGTAAGATCGCATAAAAAAAGAGCAATTATAAAAGGACAACGGGTGCCTATGAATTATTTAAAACGCGTGATCTTGAAAATGTTCATCTGTAGTTATAGTGTTCAGGTGTACAAGTAACTCCGGATAAATAATTTTATGCTCCGTCTGAAATGGGCTTCTGTTTGTAAAGGCAGTGTATACCAGGGAGCACTTGCAAAATAAGCAATGGTGCACTTATGCTGTTTGTTGTGTAGTACTGGTAGACTGGAACATAAATTTCAGTGATTTCTTTTTTTACGCGGTGACCAGATAAACATTTGAGGGAGAACAGGATGTTACGTTTTAGTACAGTTTTTAAGCAACTGCATGTGGTGCCCGTCCTGGAAAATCCTGCAAGCATACCACTCCACGAAACATGGGGGTTTCACAGGACACGAAATAAAAAGAATAGAAGTTCTACAGCATTGGAGCCGTATGCAGTCTACAGGGCGCTCATGGATTATCGGTGCAGTAGACCACTTTACATGATCCTTATAGCAGTGGTGGCCACGTGGAAAGTTGGCTTGTTGCTGGTGGTACACGGACGTTTCTGTGGCACCGTTCGTTCTGCCCCAATGCTTTGTGCCGGGACGCTTCTCCTCCAAATTTAGCTTGGTGCATTCCCAGAGCCCAGAGCACGCGCTAGCCTACTCTTCTTGTTTTCTAAACATTATTTTGTTTTTGAAACCCACTGGTTCTTATATTCATACCTTCTTACTTTCCTCCTGCTACGTCTCCTTTTATATGCTTCACGGCAAAACAGGAAAAAAAAGTGTTGTGCAGTTTAGGCATTATCCTATGCTTTCACTGCGAAAGATCTAAAAGGCGTCCTGTTAAAGCAGTGTGAAGCCCCGTTGTCTCAAAAAATAGTACCTACCAAAAAAATCCAACAAGAAAACATTTTCCAGCACCGTAAATTCGAAGCTTGCTAACTCAAAACGGTTAGCACACCTCGCGTGTGTACGTTGCGTAAAAATGTCAAGTTTGGTACGGCAAGCCAGCAGGGCTGAGCTGAAATATTTTTTATGGTGACATCCCATATTATACTGACGTGTGCTTTAGAAAGGGTGCTATTAGTTTCTTTACTTGAATTCGACAAGCCGTTACAGTCGATGAAGCAATACTGCACGGACACACCACACGAGGATGCCAAGGTTACCACTCTCACTCCCATATTCATTCATGGCACTCTACGCAAAACATTTAGTTGCTGTTCCTGCAGTTCTTACGAAATTTAAACCTCACGGGTGGTCGTTGAAATTTTACTACAACGCTCACTTTTGGCATTTTTCCAGATTTGGTGCTGGAATGAGTGCTACGGCTGCGACGCTGTGGGCCCTGCCTCCGAGATCCTTGAGCACTTCAACGATGACTGCGAGTTCCACCGCGTAATTTGTCCACAGTGTGGATTCGGAATTCCGAAGACGGACATTGTAGACCACCATGAATCAGCTAGTTGTGCAAAAAATCAAGCATTTATGAAACAAAAGGAGTAGCGCGGTGGCGCGGAAAAAAATATTGCGCTAGTCCAGCAGTAAATCGGAAAGGTTCGCGTGGAGGTTTCAATGTTGCGAACTTGGTTGCACAAAAACATTGGTGAAACTTCTAATGACGGAGAAAACGCAGAAAAAGTGTCAGCGCCATGCGTGCCTAGCGTAAAGTTGCAGCAGTTTTCTAATAAAACTCTGGTAAAAAATGTGCATTTGTGTCTCGCCACCGTCACAGAATTGGACAAGTCACAGGCAGCGCTTCAGGAAAACGTAGAGGTCATTGAATCCTTAGTAGATGATACCAAGGGTATTGTAAGTGAGGTCAAGGAATCCCACGTCAGTACTAATGAGTCATGCAGGGCGTTGATCGACGTTCTGAAGCAGCAAACAAGGCAGATTAACGCAACAAAAGACAGCATCAAAGAAAGGCTTCATGCCATGGAGACTGGGATGGCTGAGTGAATTAAGACAAAGCCTCCAAGCGTGGAGAATGTGGCTGAGCTAAAGACTAAACTTACGTCTCTTGAAGAAATTTCACATAGAGTTTTAGGATTCATCCTACACAATCCCGGAAATAGTTTTGGTATTATGGACTGGACAATCAATGACTGGTCGACTTCCCTTGAAACAGCTTGTCAGACGGATAATAAAGTAATACAACCAGAAGAACCAAATTACTTCTACGGATATTCAATCCTTCCAGGAATTGAAGTAGCAACATTGACAAGTGGAAAGTCAATTCGTTGTGTATTCAGCATTCGCAAAGGCGACTACGACCACCTGCTGTCTTGGCCATTCCGCAAAACAATTTCATTTGTTATAGGTTATCCATCTGGCGGCACAAAAGCTGAATTTGCCTGTGCGACTGCATGGGGTGAGGAGACTGACAAAATAAAAAAGCCGCAAGACACGCATAACGAAGTAGTCCGCATCTTTAGGGAATTCAGTGTAAGCGAGCTTGAAAAGGATGGCTGTGTTCGAGGTAACAAAGTTTGTATTAGGGTTGCAGTGCGAGCTTAGATTATAAAAAATGCGCTTGGTGTTTCTGTATAGAGCACGTCTATGTGTTATATGGTGCATCGGCGTACTCCCGATGTATAAAAATAATTTGGCCATGTGCACTGGCAAAGCTAACAAGAGCTTGTAATCAGCCTGAGGAAAAGTTTCAGAATATGCCTGATTCGACAGGATCCAGCCTGCTTCATTCATTTGCATGTTCTGTCATAGTACAGGGCAA
Organism: Haemaphysalis longicornis; assembly: GCF_048455015.1. Classification (NCBI taxonomy): domain Eukaryota; kingdom Metazoa; phylum Arthropoda; class Arachnida; order Ixodida; family Ixodidae; genus Haemaphysalis; species Haemaphysalis longicornis. Next base: position 59,053,553 of record NW_027526203.1, read on the forward strand.
ACGCTTTTTCTCTGCTTTCTGATGCGACTGTCTTAGCCCGAATGCTTGTTAAATGTCAACATTGTTCTACTTCAAACGGGGTAAATGTCCTCGCAGCATGCGACGTTGCCACATGGGCATCCAGTTATGCGTGAATTGGTACTATAGAACTGAGTGTGCAATAATTTTTCCTTTGTGCTCTCTCGGACTTTGCGAGTTTTCACATTCCACATTAAATAAAGCATAAGGTTCACCCTGCTTGGGCTAAGCTGCTCTTCTATCATGCCGTTGCGTAGTAGTTAATATAGGCTTACATTTGTTTACACTTATGTACTATAGTTTATGCTCACTTCATATCTAAATGAATGCTTTGTACACCGTAATGGTGCCTCTTTGGATGATTTGATTTTCCCTCCGTTGTAGCACAAGGAGACCAGACGTTTTGCGCCGGATCCTCTGGCTTTTGAGGGACACAACCCTGACTGACTCTTGAGTTCCCGCGCACACCGGTAAAATTGTGCTGATCGAGTGTGCAATTGCCATCGTACCGCGCAAGGCTAGGTCCACTCATTTCTAAACACCACCGCCAGCAACACGCCTGCTGGGCCATGACGAAGCGCATTTTACATGCGACAGCACATTTCTGCTTAGAGCCTTAAATCACAGACGCGCGGCTCAGGCTAAAACGGCGGGCAAGGGTGGGGTTGTGCGGATTTACGGGTGTAAATGTAGCAACGGCAAACACTAGACGCACGTTACTTTTAAATGTCTAAGCCACTCGCCATCCACCGAGGTGCAGGCCACATCTGCGGTGACGACTCCAGCCAAGTCATAAAGACCTAGCAATAGGACTTTTTTCGCAGGCACCAATGAAGTTTTTGCAATCCAATACAGGCAGCTCACGACCAGCGACGCCGCAAACAGGAACGGGAACGTGCTCGTCTACCCCGTGCCAGGCTTATGTAGCCGACCGCAAGGGTCAACAGCGTACCGCGGATCCCGCAGACGCGACGACAATCCGGAGCTTCGCTGGTTACTGATCTATGTGGTGCGTGGCCGCATTGTTTTCTTATTCAACAGAAGGTAACAATGACGTTATGTATGGAGACTCCTTCAAGCCCAGTGATGCTTGTCTGAGACACACCAGCATACAGGCTGAGTGTACGGTCGTTGAAACATGATGATTCTTCAAAGCAAGATATACGCACGACAGAAGCCCTATGAACCCCTAGTATCCGACTGCACCTCAAGACCCACCTCGGTGGCTCTGTGGCTAAGGCCCAAGTCCTTGGCCTCAGGCTGCTGAGGCCAAGGACTTAAGTCGGATTTCTGCCCTGGCGGCTACATTTATTATAGAAACGAAAGGCGAACACGCCTGTGTCGAAATATCGCCGCACCGTAAATCTACCCACGTGAAATTTATCCGAGATTATCTGATGCCACCAACTACCCCTACCCTATCACAAATTGAAGAGATGATTACCTGCACCATAAATAGCACCAAGGTTGTCCGGACAGAATCATTTGGAGCAATTCCAAACCGCATTGACAGCATGTCACAACGTTTCCAAAACCATTAAAATCAAGTACAGGAGCTACGGCGCCCTTATAAAAAGAACAAGGAAGTGTAGCAGCAATCACTGCCTGCTAACCATGACCAAAACAGGGACGACAAAGACTCCTCTGTGTTCTACACTTAACTGGAGATCATCTGGAGCTCAAAAAAGCCTGCTTGCACACAACTGGAATTGTCACGCGTGTACTGATAAACACGCCGAACACCTTATACTTCCTCAACAAACCAAATCGGACATAACCACATTGAAGGACACCAACGCTCCTGATGTCAAGCTTCTCGATTACACAACTTGCACAGCCACGATCAAAAGTTTACGGACCAGTGTAATGACAATCTTAGGTCATTTCCTCACCAAACAGCACGACAAACTGTCGAACGCATGCGAGATGTCGTATCAGTACTGAACTAATGAAAACTACCGCACATAGTACTCCGGGCTGCCGTGCGGCTGAGAAATAACTCAAAATTACTGCTTTCGCGGTCCGCCAACTTCTGCTCTTGGGTGTACGTAAAACCGTCCAATTTGTGACTCCGGATCCCAACTATGAGGCAGAGGTAATTAGAAGGATAAGGATGGGGTGGAGTGCATTCGGCAGGCATTGTCAGATAATGAATAGCAGCCTCCCATTGTCCATGAAGGACAAAGTGTATGACAGCTGAATCTTACCGGTACTCACCTACTCTTTAAGAGGGTTCAAAATAAATTGAAGACGACTCAAAGAGCAATGAAACAGAAGATGATAGGTGTAACATTAAGGGACAAGGAGACAACGGAGTGGGTCAGGGAAAAAACGCGTGTTAAGGACATAATAGAAATTAAGAAGTGGACGTGGGCAGGGCATGTAATGCGAAGGCAAGATAACCGCTGGTCATTAAGGGCAACAGAGTGGATCCCTAAAGGAGACAAGCGTGCCAGGGGGCGGTAGAAAGTTGGATGGACAGATGACATCAAGAAGTTTGCGGGGATAAATTGGGCGCAGTTAGCCTGGGACGGGGATAATTGGAGATTAGTGGGACAGACCTTTGCCCTGCAGTGGGCGTAGATAGGCTGGTGATGATGATGGTGATGGTGATGATGACATAAAACCGGAACTTCCTCACTGCAATCATAGTAAGCTTGCTAGCTTAGTCCGCAAATAATAGAACTAGTAAGCACAAAAAACTACAAGTGTGTAGCATTTCTCCCTGGCAAAAAAATCGCAAGCAAACCCGTTCGTTCTTTAAATTTGCAGTCTTAAGCACCTATTCCTGGTCATGCGATAACTAATAAAACACGCCCTAAGCAAAGCGACACACTGCCGAAATGTATACTGGGTGATTACGACCCACCAAACATGCTGTGGGGGCTAGACTCAGTACCATCAGAGGCACCAAACTACACAAGGTTCTTTAACAGGTCAATTTTTCCCTCAAGACCTCTTCCAAAGCAGAAGTACAACACGTCATAACATTCGCCAGAACACCACGCCTTAATTAATGCTTACTAAAACGATTAAAGACGGCCCTTGCGAATGTACACCACACCACACCACACACTATGGGCAGTGACGGCTCCATCCTGGCCCTAACGAGCACTCACAAGTGCGCGAAACTCCGTTTTGCACTTCTAAAGTAACAAATCACAACAATTCCCAAGGTCGTCAGTAAGATGCACCAATTATCAATATCGAACAATGAGGCAGATATGAAAATCAAACTCAATATGTAAACCACTGACATCGCTCTCACCCCAGATTTTCCTGCTATAGATGCCCATTTACGACATCTATGGGATGCCCGCACAGGACTACTGAAACCAGAGAAAAAAACAATCGCTTTTGTAGGGAAGTCAATATCGCATCACACGCGTAACACAGGAAGCAGCTGAATATGCCACACACTTAAGCAGAATAAATTGGAACCAATTCTGTTACAAACTGTGATGTACGCTTTGGACCCACAAGATATTGCATGCACAACGCACGCTCATTGGCTCAAGCGATATAGACAGGACTACAAACTTACCTTTGTCGCCTTAAACGTGACTGTCTTGGCACAGACAAAATCCGATAAAACATGATTGTTGCCACGGGTGGGACCGTTTTCAGGTCGACTTCAGTGTCTTTCCGGTGACGCTTGGATTCAAATAGATCTCTACAGCGTCTTCGGCCACCTGGGTTAGTAGGCCGCTGCTGCTAGTTTGTAATTTCGATTAAAAGGAGCTGCTTCTTAAGACTGTGTAGGGTTTTTGCTCCACAGGAACAAATCACATGCGGTAGGTCTGCGTATTGCTGGCAAAGTAGGCATTGGTTAGAGTGAGGCTCGGGGTATTAGACTGATAGGAGACGAGGGATGGGAAAAGTGGATGTTTGAAGTTGGCACCAGACTACAGCGTGGCAGCAGCAGAAGAGGGCTTGGGTAGTGGAAAGCGAGCTTTCGACAGTCGGCACGAGCATGATTCATTACAATCATACTCAAGAGGCCGTCTTTATGGGAGAACCCTTGAGGAGTTTCTGCAGCGTCACTGGGCTTTCGTATGACCTGTTCGCGAAGACCCTCATGTGCTGATCTTTTGGGAGCTCAAACGATGTATATTTTGTGTGTCAGGGAAGAGCGTGTCTGCAGGATTAGGTGTTAATTTCGGGGGTCACTTCGCACCTTGGGAGTCGCATTAGGAGTCGCTTGTTATAATTGTAATCTTAGGGCGGGAAATAATGGCAAGAACGATAGCCATGTCTTCGACTACGGTTGCAAATTGAATAGGAAAGGAGAGGGCCCACCGTCGCTGCTTCTCGTCCTGGGTATTGTTGCGACCGGGCGGGGGCACCCGATCCGAGCTCCGTGGCCTCCGACATACGAGTGGTAGCGTGTATGATGCGAACGGCCAGCCGCTGTTGCAGCCGTGAAGAAGTCCAGAAGCCGTAGGCTAACGTAACTGTTTACTTCATAGCGAGAGGTGAGCCGAAGCCAAAGAACAATGCCCCGACGGGCGAGGTTACAATACAGGACTCGAACAGAGCGACAACATCGATTCGCTGCTCTAACAGGAATGGTTTACAACGCTTCGGCAGCTCTATTTATACCCAAGAGCGACAACGGTCAATCGAAACAAGTGGGAACAAGCACAACACTCTTTCCAGAGTTCGTAAGCCGTTCATAGCCTCGGGCACGTTGAGTCCGAGAGAGGGGAGAGAGGAGGACTCCGTTGCGATCACCGGGGCCTCTGTCCTTGAAGAGCGTGGAGACGAGCCACGCAGGCAGCCGCCGAAGTTCAGCCGCCGTAGGCAGCCGCCGAATGCGCAGAGAGCGAAGCGTCTGACGAGGCTTTGTCGCAACTTGTTGCCGACATGATTGCGCCTGTTTTCGAAGGCGCACGAGTGGCTTCGCCGCACAACCGAGGAGTGATGCGGGGAAGTACTGCGGCGCTGGCCCATTCGTAACAGTATTCTGCAGCGTCTGCGTGGACAGCGTGTGTGTTGGAGGAGTGTTGTTATTGTAAAGTCTGTCCTCTCGCTGGGCGCCTTTCCTTGTTATGAATCGGGTTCATGAGTTTAGGGAGGGGGAAGATTACCAATTGGTGTCAAATGTCTGAGGGAATGTATGCGTAGGTATCAGTGATGGTGGGATCACTGAGGCCTAGATTGAAGAATGGCGTCCAGTGTCACTCCTCGCGTGTCGCTCTAGTTGTGAGACCCGTTGGGCTTTGATAATTTGATAGTTTCTCTGTTGAGAGTGTAACGGGAAGATCTTGGGCATCTTTGTATGATTTCCTAATCATAGCTTCAATTTTGTGTGTTTGGCTGACTGAGGTTTAGGAGGGGGGTGACGTATGCTACGCGATGATAACGACGGCTTGTACGAGACGTATTAGGCTCTTTCTTTCACTTCTCGATGTTTGGTAGCCATGCTAGTGTTGCGTCGTGAAGTCTGGTAAACCTCCTTTTTTAGGGCACGTGAAGTGTCTAAATTGTATCCGTTTGCCTGTATATGGAGACCCAGAATATTTATGCAGAGAACCATTGGGATGGGTTGGCCATTGGAGGTAGGGATAGGTATGAGGGGGAGAGGCAGGCTGGTTGTTTGCCTGGTGTTTTAGGACTGTATGGAAGAAGCATTGATTTTGTACTGCGAAGCAGCGTATGTCTCCCCCTCCCCCCATTTTTATTCCGGTGTCGCCGATTTACTATGCGCCACTCCGACGCTCCTCATCCCCACAGCTGACACCTCTTTCACAACCGTTTTTCCCCTCACCACCACCCCATGCTTCTTTCTCATGTTCTGCAGCCCTCTGACAGCGGCCTTAGTGCCGTTATCAGATGATTGCAGATAATACACAGCAGCGCTAATGGGTGTAAAAACGCCGAAAGTGGCAGCCATGACCGAACCTGAGAATGTAGCCGCGGCCGTTACGCCTCATATTCCACCTCGCCCGCTACCTCGGGGTGCCTGCCGATTGAAAGCAAATTGATCCGTTGGAACGCCGTTGGAACTTGAGAGCCGTTCCGAGCGACTTTGTCTCGTCGCTGGCCCTCGTTGACCAGCTAGTCATGGTTCTTCTGGCTGAAGAAAAATATTACCTGGCCGCAGATAAACACTTTCTGCCGGCTTTCGCCGGTATATTTTCGCCTAATCAAGAGCCTATCCCACCTTGCCAGTTTGCGCATGCACGGTTTGGGGGTGGAGGAGGGGGCATGGACACGCAGCAGGGTTTAATGCCGCTACCGATGACTAACCCGCTGTGGTGTTGGGAGATTTAAATGTGGGAGTATCATGGCTCAATGCGCCCTGTCAGCTGTCCTCGACAATCGAGCGGTTCGGGTCTGCGTTGGTGTTACACAAACAAGGTGCCTACGGCTGGGCAGCGAAAGGAACACCCACGTGTGTGTCCGGTACAATAAAGTTAGGGGCCTTCAAGGTGTTAACTCGCCATGAGACTGATCATGTGAATATGGTCCGTTGTTGAGTAGCCTTTACGAAAGTCTGCGTGTCCATTAGGTTGACTGAAATCTAAGGTGGCAGAAATTCTGTTAGCGATTACCTCGGTAAGTACCTTGTAGACGACTGACCGTAAGCTAATGGGCCTATAATTTTTCAAGGCCTTCATGCACGATGTAGGGTATTCAGGCCCAAAAAAAGCAGGATGCGCCCATCGTACATGGCTACGACATGGGTAGTAATATAAATATCTATATGTTGGCTCCGACGTCAGCACTGTGTGAATTTGCAACAATATTGACATCGAATGCATTTGTAAGCACTGTCACTGTGCCTACTCGTATTCAAACCGATTCTGCATCACTAAGTGGTGTTTTCATTACAAATATTGAGCACTCCAATGTTTAATCTGAAACTATTGGCATAAATATCAGTGAATATTTACCTATCTTTTTAATGACCAGCAACACTGAAACGAAACACCCTCGACGAAGCCCCCGCACGGGGCACCTTGAGCAATCTTGGTGACGGTACTGGCGATACCGCGGACCCCGAGCCCCCAAACATAAGCTGGATCCAACCGTGGTGATGTGTTTTTAAGGTGAAGGGTAGAAACCTCTAACGGTGGCCGTCGGAGCCCAGGTCAAGCTCCGGCGGATGGGCTCCCTGTCTGTTTACCAGGCAGGGAGCTCCGGGACCTCCTCAGCTATCAGGGTAAGGTTGTGGAAGAAAGTACCCCCGTCTCCCTGCTTTTATACTATGCTTTATGGTATTGTCTAAAACCCCCCCAACCGTGATCGGTCCCTGAAAAGGGGCCGCACCGAAGTATCCTTTCCTCCGTTGCCGTCGTTAACCTTTCCTGAACCGGACCATTTTTCTCGATTTCTTGTGATGGAATCCCTCAATCCAACCCACCCTCTTGCATCTCAGTCAGTCTTCTTGATCGCCAAGTATCTTGAAGCAATAATAGGAAAATCGTATAAATGCAAAAAACAAAGGTCTGGTGAACTCCTAATCGAAATAAATGACAAGCAGCAGTCTGCAAAGCTTCTAGCTCAGACTAGACTGGCTGATCTCGACATCAGGGTCACACCCCATCGGAGCCTCAACAGCTCGCAGGGTGTGATATCAGAGTCAGATCTCTTGAATGAAACGGATGCGGATCTCCTTGCCGGCTTGAAGGATCAGGGCGTCACTGCCGTGAGACGCATCACTATCCGCAGAGACGACAAGGAGATTCCCACCAAACACATTATCTTGACTTTCGACCGCGCAGTACTCCCACAACACATAAATGCAGGTTTTATCCGTTGCTCCATCCGTCCGTACATCCCGAACCCGCGGCGCTGTTTTAAGTGCCAGCGGTTCGGGCACGGTACGAACTCTTGCCGTGGCCGAACGACGTGTGCGAAATGCGCGGCGCACGATCATCCGAGCGAGAACTGCGCATCCGAAACCCTCACTTGTGTAAACTGCGGGGGGCCGCATGCAGCGTACTCCCGCAAGTGCGAAAAATTCCAACTAGAGAAAAAGATTATAAACATTAAGGTCACTGAGAACATCACCTTTCCAGAGGCGAGAAAGAGGTTCGCCTCTTTCCCTCTGGGGAGGTACGCCGACGCAGCTCGCCGGGGGGCGGAGCGGCGTCTGGTTTCCACAGGGACCCAGTTCAGCGAGTCTGACCTGGTCCCTCCCCCGCCCCCCCCTGGGTTGCCTCGGGCAGTCCAACCTGCCACCACGCCGCCTGCTGAGGCAGCAGCGGTTGTGGTGGCCACGTCTTCCGTCGCGACCGGTGCCGCTCCCGCCTCTGTCTCCCCGTCCTCCAGTGCGTTGGAGGGTACCGAGGTGATGGACACCACGGGCCCCGCACCGGCTCCCACCGCCACCGCACCGCCCGTGCCACTTTTGGCGTTCCCGACGCCTGCGGCGGTGGCGGCTGAAGCGAAGGGCTCCCGAAGGGGGGCCAAGTCCGGGGGGCCCGGTCCGTCGGGCACCCCTCGGACATCTGACGACGAGATGGACGTCGGGCCGTTCCTGCCTGCAACGCAGCGCAAGGAGCGGCCACCGACTTCCAAGCCTACAGAAAGGCCCAAAAAGCCCAATCCAAGAGTAACAGCCCCGAAAGACGACACATGAACACACACGAACACACACATTCCAGTCATTCTTAAATTTAAATAATGGGAACAGAAAATATTATCCAATGGAACTGCAGAGGCCTCCTTAAAAATCTTGACGATGTGTATGAGATTCTGCATGCCAGTCAGCCAAGTATTATGTGTCTCCAGGAAACCCACCTCAACTCTAAACAAACAAATTTCTTAAATAGGTACATGGTATTCAGAAAGGACAGGGTTGGCTGCACCCACTCTTCAGGAGGTGTGGCCATTATCGCCCGGAAATCATTAGCATGCCACCCTGTCACTTTAAACACTGTCCTCGAGGCTGTAGCGATCCGTACCATAATATTTAATAGGTTGATAACGGTATGCTCTATTTACATCTCTCCTGATTTTGCACTTCTGAGCTCTGATTTCGAGGCACTGGTTGACCAGCTGCCCGAACCATACATACTAACAGGCGACCTTAATGCGCACAACTCTCTTTGGGGCTCCACCAGAACGGATGCCCGAGGTCGCCTGATAGAGAAGTTCCTTACATCCTCCGGAGCATGCCTTTTCAACAAGAAACAGCCTACATACCATAACTTAGGACACAATACATACTCGCATCTTGACTTGGCTATTGGTTCCGCAGTTCTCTTTCCATGTCTTGATTGGGGTGTGGGCACAGACCCATATGGTAGTGACCATTTCCCCACTTCATTAACGTATATAGGTATAGGCCCGAGCAGTCCATCTTCCCATAAAAGGTTTAATGAATCACAAGCAAACTGGAGCACATTCACACAAACATCTCAACTACACCACACATCCATAAAACACCTACACGTGGAGGAAGCCGCCCAACTCGTCACGGCGCACATCCTCGACGCCGCCGAAAAGTCCATTCCCCAGGCCTCCAGTGGGTCCCGCTGCCCAAGGAGGCCCTGGTGGAACGAGGACTGCAGGCGGGCGCGAGAGGCCCAGAACAAGGCGTGGGGTGTCCTTCGCCGGTACCCCACGTCAGACAACCTCATTTCTTTTAAACGGGCAAAAGCTTTTGGGAAGCGAGTGCGTCGTGAGGCGAAAAGGGAGAGTTGGCGCACCTTCCTCACTTCCATCAATTCATACACTGATACACACAAAGTCTGGACACGAACACGAAAACTAAAAGGACAACAGACACACAGCCTGCCCCTGGTTAGTACAACAGGGGACACACTGGAAGACCAGGCTAACACACTTGCACAACACTTCGAACACGTGTCCAGTTCAGCACACTACACGAACACTTTCATGAAACACAAAACATCTGCAGAAAAAAAGCCCTTACACGACAAAGACAGATCAAAAACTTCCTACAACTCTGAATTCACTCTCTATGAGTTGAGGGCTGCCCTGAGCGCGTGCAAACCTTCAGCTCCAGGCGCAGATAAGATTACATACACCATGATACAGCACCTACACCCAGACACTCTTGAAACACTCTTACACCTATACAATAAAATATGGCTTTCGGGGCACATTCCTCGCTCTTGGAGGGAGGCCATAGTAGTGGCTGTCCTAAAGGAAGAGAAGGACCCTTCCTCTCCTGCCAGTTATCGCCCCATTGCCCTGACAAGCTGCCTGTGTAAGCTCTTCGAGAAGATGATAAACAGGAGACTTGTGTACTTCTTAGAGTACAATGGTCTTCTCGAGAGTTGCCAGGCAGGCTTCAGGGCGGGGCGATCTACCAACGATCAACTCGTTGCATTAGAGGCGTATATAAAAGATGCTTTCCTCCATAAGCAGTACTGTATGACAGTATTCTTTGATCTAGAAAAGGCGTATGATACTGCTTGGAGGTATGGTATCCTCGACGACCTAAAGTCCTTTGGCATAAGGGGTAACATGATGAACACGCTTTCTAGTTACATGTCCGAAAGGACGTTTCGCGTGCGACTTGGAACTGCACTTTCTAGGGTTCATGTGCAGGAAAACGGCGTGCCGCAAGGTGGAGTTTTAAGTTGCACCCTTTTTATTGTAAAAATGAATTCCCTCAGGAAGGTGTTGCCACCATCGATTTCCTGCTCCGTTTATGTAGACGACGTACAATTATCCTTTAAGTCTTGTAACCTCTCTGTCTGCGAGCGCCAAGTCCAGCTTGGTGTTAACAAGCTAGCTGGTTGGGCAGACAGCAACGGTTTTAAATTTAATCCAGGGAAGTGCACTTGTGTCTTATTTTCCAAGAGGCGTGGCATCCGGCCGGATCCAGACATTCATCTTAATGGTGTCTCGATTACTGTCAAGAAAGAACACAAGTTTTTAGGTATAATCTTTGACGAAAAGCTCACGTTTATCCCACATATAAAACAACTAAAACATAAATGCTTAAAAACAATGAATATCCTGAAGGTTCTGTCGCACATTTCTTTTGGTGCTGACAAACAACTTCTTTTACGTGTTTTTACCAGCTTGATAGGCTCACGACTGGACTATGGTAGCGTTGTCTATGGGTCAGCCACTAAAACATCCCTCAGAATGCTGGACCCCGTGCTTCATCTAGGGCTCCGCTTGTCGTGTGGTGCCTTTCGGACTAGTCCAGTCGAAAGTCTGTATGTAGAGTGCAACAAATGGAGCCTAGAACGTCAGCGAGCCTACACAGACCTGCTTTATGCTTTTAAAATCTCATCAATGCCTCACCATCCTTTTACGTCAGTTTTTTATGATACATCAATATCTCAACTTCTTACTAATCGCCCATCAGTCTCTGCTCCCTTCGCTTTCAGAGTAAGAGAAGAAGCGTCACAACTTGATGTCATGTTCTCAGACACCATCAAAACCTCCTCTACTGAACTTCTAGTACCGTGGCAGCTTCGCCCGATATCATGTGATGTATCTTTTAAAAGTGTCGAGATAAACAGAGTGCCTAGAAGCGCGATCGTGCAACATTTCTTGTCCCTGCAGCACAAATACAAGTGTGCTGAATTTTACACAGATGCTTCTAAAACTGCCACAACTGTTTCCTGTGCTGCGCATGGTGGTGGTACCTTTAATGTCTGTAGAACTATGAATAGAAATACAAGTATCTTTACGGCAGAGGCCTATGGCATACTTCTTGTAGTTAAACATATTGTTCTAAGTCGAATTCCGAAATCTGTAATTTATACTGATTCTTTAAGTGTTGTGCGTACATTATCCTCACAGAAGTCTAAAAACCATGTGGTCAATACTCTCATTAGTACTATTATGACTGTGCATGCGTTAAACCTTGAGGTGACCGTGTGCTGGGTGCCAGGGCACTCTGGAATTCCAGGTAATGAGACCGCAGACCGAATGGCGGGCGCTGCTGCCCTTACAACAACAGTTGACATAACAACAATACCCTACACCGACCTCAAATCACACATCAGACAACACCTTCGCACAACATGGCAAGCGCACTGGAATCAACAGACTGACAACAAACTACACATTATAAAGCCACTCTTGGGAGCATACACCACGGATACTCACAACAGACACAACGAAGTTACCCTGGCTCGATTACGGATAGGCCACACGCATGCAACACATTCCCACCTGCTCACGGGATCTCCAAGACCCCTGTGTAGCAGGTGCGGGGAGGGCCTATCCGTAGTCCACATACTAATAACATGCAAGGCACTTCACACAACACGACACAAACACTTCAGAGAACTCTACAGACAACATATCCCACTACACCCATCGCTGTTTCTAGGTGACGATGCCAGTGTTTCTATGAAACGTGTGTTTGATTATTTGTCAGATGTTAAGTTTTTAAACCTTATCTCATATCACGCGTAATCAAATCTGGCCCTATACACCAGCCATCACCATTACCTTTAATTGATTTTACAATGTCCGATTTACATGTTTTTATACCTACCTTTTTATGGTAATCACTTCGCTTCATTATATAACTTCTTTTCTGGCGCTCTTTGCCCTCGCTGGCCTTGCGCCATGAAACACCAACCATCATCACCCTCGACGAAGCCCCGGCCCAGCATTCCAAGATATCAATGCAGTTACTTTAGACGTTTTTTGTAACAAACTATCTACGATAGTTTGGGAGGATGCATATGCAGCAAACAATCCGGATATTCTAAGAAGCCTTTCTGACGCAATTTACATCCGTATATAAGAAACATTGCCCACGCAAACGTTTGCGCCCCAGAAAATGAAGAAAGCCATGGATTACGTCCCAATCTTTGGAGCCTATAAGAGAGAAAGATTCTCTTCATAGGCGTTTTCTAAAAACTAGGAACCCTGCTGATTTTGTGGCATTTAAGGCCTTTCCAAATAAGGTAACGAATTGTCTTAGGCTAAACGAAACTACCTTTTCAGCATCTTTAACGAGGAAGCACTGAAACGAACAGATGTTTTATCAGAGCTAATGCTAAATTGCAAACCAACCTTTGGAACGTAGCTAGCGGAAGACTTTTTTAATTACTTTGTCAATATGGTAAACAGTACTCACAAGCCCCATTTCGTGGAATACATGGCAGCCGGAAATTGCGAAAGTGCATTCTTAACACCTACAAGTTCCGGTAAAATCTGTTCCGTGTTTCATACGTTACACAATACAGGTTAATGAGATCCTGATGACATGCAAATATGACCCGTGAAGTACACGCTTGACATAATCAGCTCTGTCTTGCACATGTGTACAATCTTACATTTTCAAACGGCGTTTTTCCAGCACGTATGAAAATGCCTAAAGTTGGCGTTATATTCAAAGGCGGCGATAAAAATGAGTTATCTAATTACAGGCCCATCCCAGGCAGCACAGGACCGTTCGGCCTAAGTCAAGCCGACGTGCTTTGGTCAGTGATTTTCCATCCAGCCTTTTTCCGGCAGACGTCTACAGCCCGTGACCAAATGTGGGCCTTTTGGTCGTAGCTGGCCGTGCTCCCACGGCTATCCAACGGCCCGTCTCCGTCGGCCAGTCGACCGGCTTACGTTCATACGGCCAGATTCCCGTCGTAGGCCTCCGACTATTTGAAAGCCACCCGTGTGTAGCCGAAGTAGGGCCACCGAGGTTCAGCCGAGATGCGGTCGCCGTCGAACTCCAGCCGGACTAAGCTTCCGGAAGTTTGGCCATGCTACGGGCGTTGGAGTTCAGCTACAGTACGTTAACTGTACTGAGGCCGGTGGACGACCACTGCACGCAGGGCGAGCAGATGACTCAGTCGCACTGTCAACAGCACGAACCCGGCATTTTGGAAGAACTTGTTGGTGGGCGAGTTGCCTCATCTTGGTGAATAAACACGGACTTAGCGTGAAAAAACAACACATGCAGAAAGGACGGGACAAGCGCAAACGTTCAACTAACTTTTATTAGACCGAGCACAAACATATAGGTACACTTGTGTTCTGATCGCTCATGCGCCCTTTCTACAATTATAGCAATCTGTATCCCAAGTGTAGCTGAGCTAAGCATCACACATCGCAACTAATTTAAAACACACGCTTCATTTTTACAAGGCTCTGTTGTTATCGCGAATATAAGATAACACTTGTTACTTAAATATACAGTCACAAGATCAAAAAACACTGCAGGGCACGAAGTTGAGCCTACAAATGCACAAGCTTCGCCTCTGATATATTTAGTACGAGAAACGTAACGCAACATCCTTTTTTGCAGCATTATTGCGGTTCCGCGGCTCTTGCCTTTCTCTGGTGGGGAGTCCATGACATAGCGCCGGTTGAGCACCTGCGTGGTGGCCGCTGGCTCGACGCCCTTGTAGGCCAGTAAATTTCGGCGAACCAGGGCCATCTCGTTTAGGACAACTATGCCGCGTCGATGTATGCAATGTGTTGTATCCGCCGCCCACCGAGTCACCATACGTGGCAGAGAGATGCATACGCTACCTCGTACCCACAGAAAAGAGAGCCTTTATTCTTCTTCCACGATATTTATAACCGGGCTGAGGTTACTGATGGTGATACTGGAAATTGGCCGTGTTAGTACTGTACCCCACCTGGTGGCATGAAGAGAACTACATTACACAACACAACATCCGTTCCTCCCCAAAAAATGGGCAGCACACCGTCCGACAACACATCCCCTCCTCCCAAAAAGGGGCACGCACAGTCACCGCATTCTCTCATAAGTCATATTCAGCCAGCCATGCAGGCTTGCATCGGTCTCTGGTGGATCGCCGTGGAGCCTCCCTTTGAGCACTTGTCTCAGTCCCTCCCAACACGTTCCTTGGTACACTCATGTCCGTGACATCAACATTCGGCACACCAGCCCTTGCAGAAGTTGGAACTGTCGTTCTGTCGGTGCTGGGCGGGGTAGTAAGTGGCAGCAACTGGGCACTCGGGGACTGTGCTGCTGTGGAGCCGGGAGCCCCAGGGGAAACGCAGGTTGCCTCTGTCGCAGGATTCCAGACTGCAGTGTATGGAATCAGCCACTCACGATTCCAAACGCGACCATCGCTCAGCTCGTAGGTGCCCTCATTAAGGCGCCGAACCACGGTGAAAAGAGGTGAATACGATGGGGAACCCTTTGGCGCATGTCCCGCTAGCTTAATCCAAACTGCTTGTCCTGCGCTCAATAAGGAATGTTTGGCTGCCCGACGTCGATCCGTATATTGCTTGGTTGCAAGCTGTTTCCGAGCTGGCCTTTGCTTGACGGCTTGAAGCTCCCCGCCTCCGACCTCAGGAACACTTCCAGTCGGTCCTGCAGCGAGATCGAGTCTGGACTTTGGGTGACGGCCGTGTAGGAGAACAGCAGGTTTCTGACCCGTATTGCATTCGGTGTGCAGCAGTAGATCCCAAGGTACTCTGTGAAAGCCTTCTTTAGCGGACGCTGTTCCTCCAGACACACCTAAACGTAGTCCTTTAACACACGATTAAACCATTCCACTTGTCCGTTTGACTGTGCATGATAGACTGCCGAGAATGTGTGGTGGATACCTCTATTGCTCAAGAATTCTTCAAACTCGACGGATGTAAATTGTGGCCCATGGTCACTCACTATCTCCTTCGGATAGCCTTCACAGCTAAATATACTCCGCAAAAAGGACATGGTCGTCGCTGAAGTGACGTAGGAGGTGAACCCTACTTCTGGGCACTTGCTGAAGTAGTCTACTAAAGTAATGGCAAAACGACAGTCCTCAGCAGCCCTTGCGAAAGGACCAACGATGTCGATGCCTATCTTCTCCCACGGTGCTGAAGGAAATGGTACCGTCTGCATTAGCGGCACAACTGGCTTTGCTGATTTGTCAACAGACTGACAAACGGCACAAGACTTGATCAGCTGTTCGACGTGCTTGTTCATGCCAGGCCATCAGTATTTTTCTCGGAGTCGTTGCTTTGTACGCGTGATGCCTGGGTGTGATTCATGGGCGATACCCAGAAGTCTGCTCACAAACGAAGAAGGTACCACGAACTGTTCCCCTCGGAGCAGCAGGTCATTCATCACTGACAGTTCGTCCCGAACCGCGTAGAAAGGCATTGCTTCTGGAGCCAGCGTCTTGGCTGATGGCCACCTGGACGACGTCCACTGCATCACTTGGCAAAGTAAAGAATACTGCGTAGTTGCAGTTACGAATTCCTCATGAGTTAAACATGAAGAAACAAAGCAAACAGCATCTTCCGGTTCCGGACGGGCTGCATACTTCTGCGGTAACCGGGAAAGGGCATCTGCGACAGTGTTTTCAGTGCCCTTCTTGTATTCTATTGTGTAGTTGTACGCGAGCAGCCTGGCATGCCATCTGCGAATCCTGAAAGGTTGACGGCCCGCTCCATTTGCACCGAGCAGTGTCACCAGTGCCTGATGGTCTGTACGTAACGTGAAGTGCCTGCCCCTAAGGTACCTTTTCTAGTGCTCACATGCCCACATGCAGGCTAGTGCTTCCAGTTCGCCTACAGAGTACTTGGCTTCAACCGGTGTTGGGCGCCTTGATGGTTATGGTATGTTATGCAAAGCTATGGTATGCAAGTCATCACCCGTCTCTGGCTGGAGTACAGCTCTTATGCCAATGCCAGAAGCATCTGTTGTAACCCCTATTTCCAGAGCAGGGTCAAAAAGCTGTAAGCAGTTACTTGCCAAGAGGAGCTTCAGCTGGTCAAAACAGGCTTGCCTTTCCGTCGTCCAAGTGAAACCTACTTGCTTCCGTAGGATCTGTCGTAGAGGCTCAACGAGTTCAGCATAGTGCGGTATGAATTTTGCGTAATACCCAACCATTCCATGAAAAGAGCGCAACGTTGCTACATTTGTGGGGTCTGGAACTGTCTGGATGGCCTCTACATTGCTTCCAAGTGATCGAACACCTTCTTCGCTCACTCTGTGACCCAAAATGTCAAGCTCCTTCACGCCAAAAATGCACTTTTCATTCAGTTTTAGCCCAGCATGGGCAATGCACTTCAAAACCTGCCGAAGGCAGGCGTCATGCTCTTCTTTTGGGCACCCAAACACAACAATCTCGTCAAGGTAGCAGAGAGTATTTCTGCAGCCTTGTAAGATTGTAGACATCATTCTCTGAAAAGCAGCTGGTGCCGAAGCTAGTCCAAAACAGACACGCTTGTACCTGTACAGCCCATACTCTGTGATGAAAGCCGTCAGGTCCCTACTGTCTGGGCTAAGAGTCAATTGATGACAGGGCGAGGCCAAATCCAGTCTTGAAAAGAACTTTGCACCATGCAGCTTGTGTAGCAACTCTTCAGTTTGGGGCAGGAGTAGGAGCCCACAATGATTGCTTTATTAGGTTCCCGGAATTCTACACATATCCTAACTTTCCCGTTCTTTTTCTTCGTTACAACAATTGGGGAGACCCAAGGGGAACTGTCAATTTTCTCAATCACACCTGCCTGTTCTAGCCGATTCAGTTCAGCTTCCACAGATTCCTTCACCGCAAACGGCAAGCGTCGTAGTTTAGTGGTTACAGGAGCAACATCCTTGCGTATCTTCACTTTATGCACGATGCCCTTTGCAAGACCCAAATTCCCGTCAAACAGGTCCAAGAACTGGGTTAGCAGATCAGGAGCGAGCCCTTCCAGGTTACAAGAATTTTTGAAGCAGCTCAGTGACGTACCATTTAACTGTAGTTGCAGTGTGTTGATGGCGTCGATACCCAGGAGATTTGTGCCTTGTGGTACCACGTAGAAAAGAAGTTCAGCATGCCGGTTCCGATACTGGACTGGAGTGGCGAAGCATCCTTGAATGTTGATTTTTCTGCGTGAAAAATCAAGCAATGTCGCCGATGTTGGCTGGAGTGGTGGTGGAGGCCTCAGTTTGCTGTACGTGTCAGCAGCAAGAATTGAAACTGCAGTACCCGTGTCCACGAGGAAATTGACGGGAGTTTCTTTAACCTGTGCTTGTATGCGCACTCCGGTGTTCTGTTCCCCGTTAAGTTGCAGTACGTTGAGAGCTGTTGGATTGCAGTGCTGGACTTCTTGAACAGCGAGGGACTCCTTGATACGCTTTTCGCTACGACAGACTTTCTCGAAATGGCCTACCTTGCCACAGTTGTTGCAGGTCTTGTTCCTTGCTTTGCAAATACTAGAATTGGCTAAGTGTTTCGTAGAGCCGCAGCGAAGAAACGAACACGTCCGCGGTCTCACCCGGCAACTGAACGCGTTGACCAAACTCCTGGCGTTCAATGACAACGTTAGTACTTGCTGCGTAGTAGGCCTCGAGCGTCTGTAGAGCAGTCTTGAATTCGTCGTTGTCCTCCGTAGCGTGTAGTAGATTCGTTGTCCCTTGACCCCCAGGCAATGTAAAAGGAGCGCCTTGCGGCGTGCTGGCAGGTACGCGTCGCTTGCCGACGCTACGAAGTAGCTCTCAAACATCCGACGCCATTGCGTCCACGGTATGGCGGGCTTTCCCAGTGTCGGTAGAAACAGCGGCGGCGGCGTCAGTGCCATTGAAGATTACAGTATGCCGTACTTAAGTAGTGACGTGGCGTTCAGCCCGTAGCCGAAAAGGGTTACCTCGTCGCCATTATGTTGTATCCGCCGCCCACCGAGTCACCATACGTGGCAGAGAGATGCAGACGCTACTTCGTACCCACGGAAAAGAGAGCCTTTATTCTTCGTACACGATATTTATAACCCGGCTGCGGTTGCTGATGATGATACTGGAAATTGGCCGCCTTAGTACTGTACGCCACCTGGCGGCATGAACAGAACTACATTACACAACACAACATCCGTTCCTCCAAAAAAAGGGGCACCATACCGTCACACAACACAACTCAATGCTCTCCGTTTCTCGAGGGGGAGATTACCGTTGAGCTGATGCATCGACGAGGACGGCGGGCGAGGCGTGGTAGCTGTTAGAAAATGCATTCTGGTTCGTAGCTTCAAATCAGGCACATACCTACGCAGAGATTGGACAGCAGGTTTCCTACCAAATTAGTCTGAACGCACGCACAAGCTTCTTGTTTTAGATGTAACGCATCTCTTTAACTCGCCTTGTTCCTCCGGCGTCTTCCGTCGTCCGTAGTCTGCATCCCTCCCCCATTCTCCTCGCCGCGCCAGCTGCGCGCTAACGCTGCTCTCACCGCAGCGCCATCTGCGTGTTAGTTCTCGCTCCCGTCGCCGTGCCAGCTGTGCGTCAGCGCGCGTTAGCGCTCGGTTACACATGTAACACATGCGCATGCGCTGTTTTCTCTCATTCCCCTCACCGTTAACGCGCGGTACATATAAACGCGGTAACTGCGCCGCTCCGCTCAGTCGTTCCACCCCTCCGATGACATCCGATGGCCACCGATGATTTGAATGGAGACTAACAGGCCTGCTATCGCGATGGTCGGCGCAACCGTACGTAATATAATGGAAACAACAACAAATTGACACGTTAAATGGAAACAACATAACGGAAACGCAACGGAAAACCCACGATGCGTCGCATCTACCCATGGTTCCCCTCGCGGGAAGATGGTGTAAATTTTTCTTTGGGGTATGGGTCAATAAACACCTCATGTTCGATGGGACTGTTCGCCGGGTTCTGGACTATGGTCTTTTCGCAAAAGTTTGGTGCCGAAATCCCCCTGCAGACTCGACGAAACCTCTCCTGAAGACCACTGAAGAAGCAGCCTGCACGACTGAAGCAACAAACGGCGCTTCTACAATGTGTTTAGTCCCGACCCGACGCTTCTAGCTGCCCTCAAGCTTCACACCGCCTGCACCTCAACGCAGTGGTGTGCTACGCCGTCCCTGATGACGCGGAGTTGAGTCCACTCCAAAGCCCTCCACAGAATGGATCGACACAAGCGCAAGCAGGCCACCCTTCGAGCTGGCGTGACGAAGACTATTAGTGACCGCAACACTTTGTTGGACTCCCAGACTGCGTCTATTGGTGAGCTGCATGACCTTTTGAATGCTCTCGTGAAGAAGGAATGAGCTTTTCGAGACATAGACAACAAATTGAAGGCACCGTTGATGAGCACAATTTAGAACAAGAGTGGGAAGCTGCGCAAGGCTATTACGTTTCTATATGTGTGGCAAAATCCAAGCTCTCCCGAAGAATCGAAGAAATTCAGCGCCCACAAGCATCAAACAGCCCAATGAACAACGTAGAGCCATCACGCGCAGTTCGTGTGCACTCAAGCGCCTCTATTAAGCTCCCTCGAAAGGAACTAGGAAAATTTGATGGAACAATTCAAGGCTGGCTTCCTTTTAGGACCAGTATGAGGCCACCATACACCGTAACTCGCAGCTGTCGACCGTTGACAAGTTTAAATATCTCAAAGGCTACCTTGTTGGTACAGCACAAGATTCGATCAGTGGACTTTCCCTTACTGAAACTAACTACCAGGTAGCGATAGATGTACCTGAGGAATGCTTTGGACGGAAGGACCTTGCGATCAACGACCACATGACTCGTCTCCTACAACTGCAGGCTGTTGATTCACCCTTGAGGAAAAGAAGAACATACTCAAGCGGAGCGGCTGATGCTTTACGTGTTGCGAAAAATTCCACCGAGCAAAGGACTGTCGGCACTCGAGCTTTCTGCGTTGTCAGAACTGCCAAGGCCGACACTTCACGTTCCTCTGCGACTCCAAATCCTACTTCTTGCGTGGGAGAGGACGTTCGGGATCTTCGCCTCGGCGATGATGCTGATGCTCCAACAGATGACACTATTCAGGTACTTATAGGATCCGACTATTACTGGAAAGTCACAACTGG
This sequence comes from Haemaphysalis longicornis, assembly GCF_048455015.1. NCBI lineage: Eukaryota > Metazoa > Arthropoda > Arachnida > Ixodida > Ixodidae > Haemaphysalis > Haemaphysalis longicornis. The sequence continues at coordinate 59,074,268 of NW_027526203.1, forward strand.
GAAAATTCGGCGGCTTACAAATGGCTCAACTGCCGTTGAGACGTCTTTCGGGTGGACGCTACAGGGCCCGGTAAAAAGCACGGAGAATATCCGAGGCACGTTTTCCACTAGCGTCATGAAGGTATTGGCCCAGAATTTCAGTGACAACGAAAAACTGTCTCAACAGCTGCAATGCTTTTGTAAGATTGAGCACTGGGGTATTCTTAACCACAAGGATGAAGAATCTGCCTAGGATCCAGTTTAAACTGAATTCAAAAGAAAAATACGGAGAAAAGATGACAAGTATGAAGTTTGTCTTCCCTGGAAGAATAGCGCTCTGGAGCTTGGTTGCAATCTAAAGGAAGCGAAAGATCGGCTTTCCAAGCTCACGTGACGTCTTCAGAAAAATGAAGAGCTTCTCATTCGGTACGATGCGACGATACGCGAATATGTTGAGAACAACATCGCCGAACCCGCAATGACACAAGAAGCAGCCGGTCCAGTCTACTACGTGCCACACCGAGCAGTCATCCGCAACGACCGGGAAACAACCAAGACTTTATTGTGTTTGACGCGTCATCTAGTTCACCTGGAAAACTGTCCCTGAATGACGTGTTACACTCTGGTCCGAACCTGAATCCATCGGTTCTTTCCCTTCTTCTGAAGTTCAGGATGTACAGAGTCGCCGTAACAGCCGACATAGAAAAAGCATTCTTGCAAATTTGGTTGTCGGAGAACGACCGTAACGCACTTGGGTACTTTTGGAATGAACACCCGCTGACTCCTGGACAGACCTTGCCGAATCAACTTGTCTGGAGAATGGTTCCCTTTGGTGCTACCTCAAGTCCCTTTCTAGTGAGCGCAACGTTACACTACCATTTTGAAACTTCCACAGGTCCGCATGGTGAACTTACAAAAGTCATGAAAGATCAATTTTACGTTGACGATTTTGTGACAGGCGCCAACTCTACCGAGAATGCATTGTTGTTATGTGACAATGCAGCCAAAGTCATTAGCAAAGCAGGCATGCCCCTTAGAAAATGGACGACTAATGAACCGCAGCTGAAGACCGCTGCTGAAGCGGACAACCTCTGATGTTGATTTCATGACCCCTCAAAGGAAGAAAGTTCTAGGCGTGTTACGGCACCCGGACGAGGATACCTACGGGTTCTACACGTCTGAAATTAGGCAACTGGTAGCTCAATTCAGAGCACGAAGAGGAATATGCTGAAAATCACAGCCAAAATATACGATCCATACGGCCTTATTACTCCATACAAAGTGAAGGCCAATGTACTGTTTCAGAGGGCTTGGAACAGCAAGGTGAAGTGGGACGGAAATTTGCCGGAAAACTTAAAAACTGAATGGGACAAGCGGTGCGAAGACTTTCGTCTTCTCAACGTGATAGGTGCAACGCTTTGTGCTGTCAAATGAATCTACAAAAACAACCTTGCACGTGTTCTCTGATGCAAGCACCTCGGCTTATCGATCAGAACCCTGGAGATTTATTAACGCGGGGATTATCGGCTAAGAAATTGCAAAAAAGCAAACTTTGGTGGGAAGGACCTGATTGGCTGCTCAAAGGAACCGACAAATGGCCAAACAGAACATTTCGTGGTGAACAGTATGGGGAAACCACATAAGAACGGACACAAGTTTTACCCGTAACCGAAAGGAAGAGTTCCGAGCTTTTTGACCTTGCAATGATCAACAACATGACAAAGGTTTTGAACATCACGGCATGGATAATGCGGTTTTTTTGTCCGTAATTCTCGCAACCCTCGCGGAAAAATAACTGGACCACTAATCACTTGCGAAACTGAAAACACCAAGAAATTTTGGATTTAGCAAGCTCAAGAACGGGCGTTTTATTCTCAATATTTGACGCATCCAGTGATCATCAAATTTTTGCCCTACCGTGATGAGGATCGTTTGTTTAGAGTGGGAGGACGGCTACAGAATTCCGACTTCACGACCAGCGAGCAACACCCAATCGTACTTCCTACAGACGATGAATTTACAAGATTAATAATTGAAAACGAGCACAGACGGCTTTTTAACGCCGGCGTTCGAGATACGTTGGGGCAGTTCATAAGCGATATTCGATCATCAAAGGTCGTCAAATGGTTAAAAAAGTGATCAATCAGTGCAGTACATGCAAGAGACATTAAGCGAAGGCTATGAGCGAGCCTTTCGCCCCTCTCCCAAGGAATAGAGTCACCGAAGCGTTCAGTATCATTGGAGTTGACTTTACTGGACCATTGTACCATCGAGAAGGAGACGGAGCCAAGAAATGTTACATTGTCATCTTCACTTGTGCCGTCATGCGAGCAGTAGACCTCGAGCTTGTGCGAAGTCTCAACACGCAGGATTTTTTAGATGCATTCCGTCGCTTTACAGCCAGGAGAGTAAACTGCAAGATAGTATATTCAGACAACAGCCTCACTTTCAAAAGAGCTTCGAAAGATTTGAAAACTATTTGGAGGACGATACGAGATGAGGGAACATTGAAGTACTTTAGGGAAAACCAAATCCACTGGAAATTCATAGCCGAACGAGCCACCTGGTTGGGCGTATTTTGGGAAAGACTTGTAAGAACGATCAAGGAATCACTGAGAAAAATTTTAAGAGCTAATTGTTTTGGCTATGATGAACTATACATACTACTTATAGCAGTTGAAGCCATTCTAAACTCGCGGCCACTGACTACTTTTTCAGCGTCCCTAGAGGAGGAACCCTTAACTCCCGCACATTCCTTGATCGGCAGAAGACTGCTGTCGGTACCGGAAGGTGGAATCTTAGAGATCCAGAAGAAGTCATCAGAAGAAGAATTTCAGGGACGCTGGCGACGACGGAAAGAGTTACTAGATGCCTTTTGGAGTAGGTGGCGTACAGAATACATGCTGCAGCTGCCAGCTGCCCACACTGTACATAATGCATCTTCAAGCGACGCTAAAGTTGGCGATGTCGTCCTCATTGTGAACGAGAAAACACCAAGGTCACTTTGGGATCAGGCGGTGATCGAAAAAACTTTTCCGGGCTTTGACAACAGAGTTCGTCTTTGTCTTCTCAAGAAGTCGGACGGATCTCGTATTCGACGTGCAGTGCAGCATCTGTATCGCCTGGAAGCTTCTAGCTAATGCTCCTTTTTTCGCCGGCGGGAGGAGCATAAGTAGGCCTTTCCTCTGGACACAATTGTGTCCAGAGGAAAGGCCTACTTATGGCCGGTGTGCTTCAGACCATGGCCAGGATGTCTTGGCTCCTAGCGGTGTCTTCGGCCCTCTGTACGGCCCAACAATGGATGACAGGGTTCTCGCTGAGCAGCACGGTCTCTCACTGCTCTTTGGTGTGGATAATAAATGTTCCCTCTGTATTGCTGAAGTCTTTTCTTTGTATACCGGGGCATTTCCAAAGCATGTGTGCCAAACTTGCAAGCTGAGGGCAGTGCTTACATTTACCGTAACGAATTTCTGGGTGGAAGTGTCTGTGGAGGCCTGGGTTGGGATATGTATTAGTCTGAAAATGCCTCCATGCAAATTCTTGCTTTTTGGTCAGCGAGGGGTTGGCTGCAGGGTACTTCCGTCTTTCGCCTCTGTATTGGTCGAGCACATCCCGGTAGGTGCACAGCCGATCCTTGGTATTGTCGGCAGGGTGTAGGGGGATTGCAGGGCTCTCGGTAGGTAAATGCTCGAGCAGCCTCGTTGGCCCATTCGTTGCCCTCTAGGCCCGCGTGTGCGGGCGTTCATATTAAAGTGGTTCGGGTGTCTACGTTCTTGTCCTGCTGGGCAAAGACTCGCAGTGCCACACTGGAGATTCCCCCTTTGTGAAGTTGCGGATTCCAGGTTGGGAGTTGCTGACAATTTTCCTCGCTCGGGTTGTGGCTAAGGCTAACGCTATGGCTAGTTCTTCACCTTCTTCGGGGTGTCGTGTTCGGATGGAGCAGGCGGTGAGAACCTTTCCTTCCTGGTCGGTGACAACTGAGACCATAGCCCTTCGTTGTTCGTAAGAGGCAGTGTCCGTGCAGATGACTTGAGGTTCTCCTTGGAGCGGTCTCCCTAGCGCTGGGGCTCGCATATCTCTTCGCTTTCCGTTGTAGACTGGATGCATGTTCTTGGCGAGGAGAGGAATGTAGATACCGTTGCTTAGTTCGGCTGGAACAGTGTGTTTTTCTCTGAAAGTTCTCTCGTTCGGGATGCGTAGGCGGTCGAGGATTTGCCTGCCGGTGGCCCTCTTGGTCAGATGCTCGAGGTGTGCATTGCGATGCGCCTCGATGAGCTCTTCGAGGGTGTTGTGTACACCCAGTGCCTTAAATTTTTCATTAGAGACACATATCGGGATTCCCAGAGCCTGTTTATGCACCCTCTTGATGAGACTGTTGATTTTATTGCGCTCTGCCTGTTTGAGGGGTAAGAAAGGGGCTACGTACGTAATTCTGCTAATTACGAACGCATACACGAGCTTTAGCAGAGTTTTCTCCTTCATGCCTCTATTCTTGTTGGCTATCGGCGCAATCAGTCTCGCGATCTGATGGGTGGCTTTCTCTAGTGTTTGCAATGTCTTGCCGTTGTGTCCATTGGCCTGGAGATGGAGGCCGCGGATACGTATCTCGGCCCCTTCGGGGATTGGGGTATCACCTACTCGCAGCGTTATGCTGTGAATTTGTAGAGTATTCTTGGGCTTTCGACCTCTTCGCGTGGGCTTGTACGACAGTTATTCGGACTTTTCCAGAGAACAGGCAATGGCGATTGTTTTGGCGTGTTGCTCCACAGCGTCCACTGCCAATTGAAGGCGATCTTGTGTGTCTCCATCGCTGCCAGATGTTAGAAAATGTATTCTGGTTCGCAGCTTCAAATCAGGCCCATACCTACGCAGAGTGGACAGCAGGTTTCCTACCAAATTAGTCTGAACGCACGCACGCACAAACTTCTTCGTCTTTTCTTTGGGGTATGTGTTGATAAACACCTCATGCTCGATGGGACTGTTCGACGGGTTCTGGACTCTGCTTTTTCGCAAAAGTAGCCCTGCGACTGGCGAGGCTTAGCTGAACCGTCGGTGCTGCACAGTCTTCTTTTAACAGTAGATGGTATTCCGATGGCCTAAAAGGTTAACTGGTAATCCCTAGTGAGTCCATGCAACTTGCCGGTTCACCTAGTACCACTCATTACTGCTTGACAAAAGAAGTTCGTTCATTTAAAGCGTACAAACACCGAGCGGATGAAAAACGCAGCTGCATCGCTCGGCTATTTAACGGCTTTTTCAAAACGCCAGTTTCCAGAAGTGCATTCATTCTAGGCGCCCAGACGTGTGCCATTGTTCGGCTGTACATCGCTTACCGAAGTAACGGCGGATAACCTGAGACTTTACGTCGGCTGATCTCCAGCTGAGCATCGGTTGCCAAATATTCTGCGGCCGTTCGATTGCTGTGATCCAGCCGAATACCGCTAACCGAAAGAAAAACGTACATTCTGGGGCCGTACGTTGGCCGGTCTCCTTTGTTACACCGGTTGCCGGAAGAAAACGAATATTTTGCCGCGGACGCTCAGTTCACCGTAGAGAGAGCGAATGCACGGCAGCCGCACTCAGGCCAGTTTTCTTCCGAACACCAACTGCCGCACGAATACTATTATTCTTTGGCAGGTCGCTTGCCACGATTCGGCTGAACACCGTTTTCCGAAGGAAAAACGGATGCCCTATGGCCGTCCGTCGGCCGTTCTTCTTCTGAACGTCGGCAAACGAAAGTAAACTGGATATCTGGCAGCCAAGTAGCTGCCGCTGTGTGTCTGAACACGGCGACTGGAGAAATACCGATGTGCTGGTAGCCAAATGTTGGCTGTTTAACGGTTGAACAGTGGCTGCCAGAACCTGGATGCTGGCCGGACATGCCAGAATGCGGCCATAGACGGGCCGGTCGTGGGACAGACTTCCTGTGAGGCCTGGGCATATCCGTCGTACCCGTGTTTTCTAAAGGCCTTGAAAAAATAATCACTGGAAGAATGACCACATTCGGGGAGAAACATCCGATAATTACCGATTCACAATTTGGATTTAGGAGAGGGTCTTCGAAAGAATCAGTGCTACTGGCAAAAAAGAGTTCATGTTAACCTTCTTTTAAAATAAGTTGCCAACACCAGCGGCATTTGCAGACTTCAAAAGCTTTCGAACGGATTACCCAGGGTACTTTGCTCACAAAACCTAAATACTATAGTTTCAGGGGTGTATCCTTAGGTCTGCTACGAAACTATCTGCAGTTTTGAAGCCAGGTTGTTGTTTATGATAATAAAATATCTGCTAGTAAATATCCAAATTCACGAGTACCCCAAGGAAGCATCCTTGGGCCATTACTGTTTATAATCTACATAAAGAACATTGTCAACATTTCTGTTTCTTCAAAATTTGTTATCTAAGCTGAAGACACTAAGCTATTATTTACGGCAAAAGAACCTGCACAATTGTTGCGCTATGCAAACAATATGCTAGCAACGCTAAAGCCTGGAGCATAATCAATGCGTTACAAATCATTACCGCAAAAACTAAAGCGTTGCTCTTTAGACCAAAAAATGCGAAATCCTGCACTGATGGGGGCCTGCGCATTGAAGCATCGGCTGTGAGTATTGTGTCTTACTGTAAAACTCTCGGCGTTTAATGTGAACCGCAAATTACCTGGAACAAACACGTTGAAAATGTGGTAGTTAAACTTCCGCGTTCTGCTGGGGCTCTAACGAAGTTTCGATTTTTCTGACCGCAGAAAATTAAGCTCCTGATTTACAACTCTTTTTATCTCCCACCTTAATTACTGCTTACTTGTGAGGGGCAACACAATAAATGTTAACATTAGCGAACTCTACTCACTACAGAAGAAAGCTGTGCGAGCAATAGCAAACTCCAGGTATGATGAGCACACAGGACCACTCTGAGAGTATGAATATCAACCCTGTTACACATTTATATTTATTTATTTATTTTCAATACTGCCAGTATCATTCCGAGACAATAGGAGGTGAGCCAACAGATTGTACATGGAGGTGGTACATCAATAAATATCAGTGCAAAAAACAGAAACAGGAGTGTAGTGAAATGGCAGTCATCACAAAGTATAAGAACGAAAAATATGCAAATTAGTTTACTTTTACTTATAGATAGGAAGAATACGGAGCTGAAATTCTTCAAGAACACACTTGAAAACTTACAACGTGTACACACTTATAACAAACAAAAAGCATAATCAAGTCACGCTTTTTAACTTCTGACAAGACAAAGATACCAACAGCAAAAAGAAGAGAAATTGTACATGAAATGCAGTGGTGCACATCAAATAATAGCAAACTTGCGAACACTCCAGGTAACACTTATATACTCCCCTAATACTCGTTCACTGGTGGCGCAATGCCTCTGGGGATGCGAGTGTTACAGCTTAATAGAATATATTTTCTAATTTTGGTGCAATGTCAGATAACGATTTCGCATTAGTTAATGAGGAATCTAAAGAGTTCCATTCCCTTATGGCAAGTGGAAAAAATGAGTGCTTGAACGTGTTATTGCGGTAGGAGTACTCTTTCAGTGTGTGTGAATGTTTGTGTCTGGTAACGCGGGAGTCTGATGGACAAATGTACAATTATGGGTCAATTTTAAAATGGTTGTGAAGTAGCTAAAAAATAAATTTAAGGCGCGCTTGTTCTGCTCTAATCGCAAGTGTTTGGAGGCCAGAGGTTGCTAACATATTTGTGGGAGAATCAGTGCGGTTATATTTGTTGCAGTAGAATCTTGCTGCCTTCCTCTGTACATTTTCTAGCTTTTGAATGTTAGTGACTGTACAAACAAACCATACTGTGTTAGCATATTCTAACACCGGTCTTACGTAAGTAGTATAGGCTAAAAGCTTGGTTGAGTGAGGGGCTAACCGAAGGCATCTGCGAAGATAGAAGAGCTTGCGCAGAGCAACCGAAGTAATATTAGAGATATTGGCATCCCTTCTGAGGTTTGAAGTAATCGTGACGCCTAAATATTTGTGTTCATTCACTTTTTCAAGCTTGGTGCCTCTAATGCTGTAGTCATACTGGATAGCTTCTTTTTTCGGGTTATCGTCATGCACACTGTTTTTTGTGGGTTAATCGACATTTGCCACATGTCGCACCAGTTGGAAAGATGGCGTAAAGAATCGCTTTGTGCAAGGTGATCTGAATGACAGTTAATTTCTTTGTAAATAATGAAGTCGTCGGCGAAGAGCCTAATCTTGCAAGAGATGCTGTCTGTGATATCGTTAATAAAAACAAAAAATAGCAAAGGCCCCAAAACGGAGCCTTGTGCTACTCCGGACGTAACAGGGAAAGGTTCTCATGGTACTTGGTCATACAGGACATATTGCGAACGATTAGTTAGGAAGTCCTTAACCCAATCTCTCATTATTCCATCTCCAATAATACTTCGAAGTTTTGCAAATAATTTGTTGTGACATACGGCATCAAATGCTTTAGCAAAGTCTAGTAATATACGTTTTCGTGCAGTTGTTAACAGATAATGCTAAATCATGAACAACTTCTGTTAGTTGCGTGATAGTCGACAATCCGCTGCAAAACCTGGGCTGGCAAGATGACAAAATGCCCTTAGTCTCTAAAAAAACGGTTAAGTGTTTAAAGATTATATGTTCCAATATTTTGCATGACGTGCTGGTTAAAGATATTGGCCTAAAATTTGAAGGGTTATCGCTATTTCCTGCTTTCGGAATCGGTGTTATTTTAGCTTTTTTGCAGTCGTCTGGACGTTTTGCTACGGAGAGAGATTTGCGGAAAACCATACCAAGGTATTTGCTGCACCATTCGGCATATGGCTTAAGAAAGGGATTGGTGACGTCATCTGGCCCGGAAGATTTTTTGGGGTCTAGGTCGAGCAAAAGACAAATTATTCCTTCATCAGCTATATCTATAGGGCTGATTCCAGTGTTATCCATATGGGCAAGCTGTGGAATTTTCCCGTCAGCTTTTGTAAAAACATAGTGGAAAAAGTTGTTGTACATATTGGACTTCGCCGTTTTCTTTTGCGATGAAAGTTCAGGACTGTTGTTTTTAAATGCAGAGCATTTCTTTAACTCACGATGTCACCCGTTCTAGTTGTCCGTAGTAGTTCGCACCCCTCCCGCTACACTATATAAAAAATAATACTTACCGGCGCCTTGTTTCGATCCCGCGACCCTGCGGGCGGAACGCAAGGTACATGGTGCTCTACCCGCTGCGCCACAAAGCCGACACAGAATGGAGAACTACGAACGCGCCTTATATATACTTACCGGCGCTTGGTTTCGATCCCACGACCCGGCGGGCGGAACGCAAGGTACATGGTGCTCTACCCACTGCGCCACAAAGCCGACGCAGAATGGAGGGCTACGAACGCGCCTTATATCCTTGACTCATTCAACACCTGATCCTGGTGGGCGACTTTAACGTGGACATTCGCAAGGACGATTGGCGCGTTAGGCGGATGAGGGAGTTACACGGTTTGGACTGCGTGTCTGATCACAATGACGTCAACAGCAGAACGCCCACGACGATTGTCGGATCGTGCATCGATCTCGTCTTCGTGTCATCGTCGTCGTCTGCGTCTACGTTGCGCGTTCGACCGTTGCTTCCCGATCCCTTGACGGTCCACTTCAGCGACCACAAGGCCGTCGTCCTCGCTGTCGTGCAACAACACCAACAGCAGCAGCAAGAACAAGAACAGCTTCAACAATGACGTCTCCCATCGACTCCCTCGAATGGGGCGACTAATTCAACCAGAGACATCTTAACGTCGACGACGCAGCAACAACAGCCAGAGAAGAAAAGAGAGAAAAGAGAAGAGAAGAATAATAATAATCATACCCACCTGTTAATAAATGATGTCACGTGACCACGTAATTACGTCTCATTTAATTGCAATACAACAACCAACAGCCACATGTGCAACAACATGAACGTAACGCAAACTACTTAACGTTGTGCGCCCCCGGAAATGTTCTGCATTTCATCGTGCCCCTCGCGAGGGGGATGTTTAGTTTCCGGCCGCAGCAAGAACCAGGCGGCCTCCTGCGCAGACATTAATGAAAACCGCCAATTTTTCTAGGGCTGAAATCCTTCCAGAACCTTTGTGGGTTCCCAGTAATAAATGACGGTAGCATTACTTTAAAGTAATGCTGTTTTGCTTGCTTTTTTTTGGCCTTAAAGTGTGAAATAGCTGTTTTTATTTTTGATGTATTCGCACTGCAGCACTGTTTTTTACCGCTTTCCGAAGTCGTTTGACTTTCCGCTTTGCGTGTAGAATTTCTCTTGTGATCCAAGGATTATTCATTTGCGGCCGTGTAGGCCGCAATGGAATACATTTCTTCATGCAGTGCAGAACAATTCGTTTGAACCTTAGCCAGAGGTAATTTACAGTTGTGGCAGGATCACAGTTCAATTCCACAAACTCGTAGAATTCATGAGCTAAATAAGTTAGTACGCTGGCGTCGTCTGCTTTATTGAAGTCTGGAACGTGGTTTACTGTTGATTGTAGGTGTAGTCTGTGATCAAGTGTTAACCGGCTAATAGGCACTCTGTGGTCTGAAATGCCCTCTGCAACGTCAACTTGAGTGTCCATATGGCTAAGGTGACTACTAATAAGTATTAAATCTAGTACATTTGTGGCTGTTCCTTGAACACGAGTTAGGCATGAAACAATTTGACGGAGGTTGAAATTTAACGTTAAATCGAATAAATCCTCTGAACCCTGTGAGGTGTGGTGCATGGTACTCCATTTTATATCAGCAGGTTAAAATCACCCATCATCCTGACTGGAGAGTTATGGACATGCTGCTAAAGAAAATTGTGGATGGAAACTATGCATTCCGAACGAGAGGATGGGCTGCGATAAACGCAACCCGCCACTATGCTTGTGCTATAGCACAAAATTTTGCAGAAAGCCGCTTCTGTGTCCGAAACGTCTGGCAGTAGTGTGTATGAAATCGAACGTCGAATTAACAACGCGACGTCTCCGCCTCGAGATGGTCTGTCTGTTCGGAAGACCGAATAGTTACGGGGAGTGAATTCATGGTATAGTATATCTGATGAGAGCCAGGTTTCTGTGATTGCTACAATATCCGGTTCATGAAGTAGCAACAAGTCTTTAAGTGGCTGCACTTTATTCACAACGCTTCTGGCATTCACGTTTAGTAATGTTATTTTTTGTTTTGTGTGGTACTCCGCGTGTTCGGCCGGGTTGGTATTTCGTAGTTTTTTGGTTTGTTCACTGGCACCCTTTCTTCTTTCTCCTCATCCCAAACAAACGCGCAGTCATTTATGTACAGCTTCTCGAAAGCCAGCGCCACTTTTTCCTTTTTGTCTCGGTTGTATTTCGCACTGTCCCAAAGCTTTTTCCTAATTTCGCGAGTTTTGCGCCAAAAATCTTCCCCAATAGCGTAATCGGTGCCTTTAGGGTGCTTTCAATTATTTAATATGGCGTCCTTCTGACTCGAATCCACAAGTTTGAAAATAACTGGTCTGGTTTTATTGGGAGCAGGTTTACCTAGCAGGTGGATGCGATCGATCGCAATGGGTTGTAGTTTGAGTTTATCCTGTATGACGTCCATGTTCACGGCTTGTTCGAGTGTTTCACTTGTCTCAGATTGTGCTTCCGGCAATCCGTATACGATTACATTGGATCTTCTGCTACTATTCTCAAGATCGTCTATTCTTTTTTCTAATGTTTGTATTACCCTAGTCATTGAATTAAGTTGCGTTTTGCAGTGCCCTAGCTCTACCTCAAGGACTGACAGAGCGTCAAGTTTGTTATCGATGTCTACTAGCCGCTTTTCTTTTATTTCCTTAATGTCGCTTGCAATGTCCTTCAGTTGGTTAAAAACTTCTTCAAGGGTCGGGTCTGCGTTAGTTTCAATGTCTCCTCCCAACAGTAACAGTTCCTTAAGAAACTTCGTGCTATCTAACGCCATGCTAAACAGCCGTGGGCACGGCAACACCAACATGAAGCGCTCACTTGAGCGAAAGCATTTACTGTAGTTTCTGCTCACCTGCACAATGAAGACAAATGGGTTAGCGAACCGCATTCCGTTGGCGAAGCCGTGCCCAGCGACCATCGCATCAGTAAGGCTGGCCTTTATAGTTGGTCTGGAGGTGGGCGCTGTCAGTTTGTTCTGCGCACCGAGATGCGCCGATGTCGTCTTGCGTGGACGGATTCCATTCAGCAGGCCCGGCACGTGTAGGTCCCTCTTATTCAAGATCAGCGTCGTTCCGTTTATCCTCAGCCATACAGTGTCGCCATTGCTGGCGGGGCATAGCTGGATGAGGAAGACAATGAAGACAAATGGGTTAGCGAACCGCATTCCGCTGGTGAAGCCGTGCCCAGTGACCGTCGCATCAGTGAGGCTGGCCTTTATAGTTGGTCAGGAGGGGGGCGCTGCCAGTTGGTTCTGCGCACCGAGATGCGCCGATGTCGTCTTGCGTGTACGGATTCCATTCGGCAGGCCCGGCACGTGTAGGTCCCTCTTGTTCAAGATTAGCGTCGTTCCGTTTATCCTCAGCCCTCGAGTGTCGCCAATGCTGGCGGGGCACAGCTGGATGAGGAAGAACAGCACAATGAAGACAAATGGGTTAGCGAACCGCATTCCGCTGGTGAAGCCGTGCCCAACAATACACTAACTAAACAGTATCACAAAGAAGAAAAATATGCATTTTTTACAGATAACAGGCTTAACACTCCGCAGTCCCAGCCCTAAAACGCGTCATACAGACACATGGCTTTTTCCAATCCCGAGAACAAATTATGGCAAGCAGCTGGTGTGTTACACTTTGCCTACGTTACTAAACTCGTATAACCAGTGATTCGTAATTTTGTTCCTTTTTGGTCTTGCTACATTTTTACTTTATTTCAAACTGCGTGATGTCCGTATTTGTCGTTTACTTACGTGTCATGTATTATTATTTTGTATTTTTTCCGTGCAGGCTGTCAGTATTAGTGTACCCTTGGGCGGATGTATTTGTGTTTGCGTTGTATGCCACTAAATGCACTGATGCTGCCGTATTTCTAGCTCATTTCACTGTATAAATGTGAATTTTATGCATGCGCAGTCTGCCCTACAGTTTGAATGATACTTCTTACATTACCTATAATTTAAGGGGCAAGGACCCCGTCAAGCCTTTTTAACGACTTTTTGTCCGTGCTCCCGACATTTCTAAGTGTGTGGATGTCAAAAAAGTCGCCCGCCCGCATCTTCCCACGGGGGGAACTCGAGTAAATGCGTCGCATAGGGTGGTTGTATTGCGTGAAAGTTGCGTAATTGGGTAGTTTGTGGTTACCGTTTGGATGTTGGGAGGGTTTGGAATGTTTAATTATTTCTTTCATCTTTATTATTCTTAGTTAATGTTTCGTGATTTTCGGAAAGAGAAAGGACAGGTGAAGATATTGTCATCATTATTTTCTTTTATTCCTTGGTGCTATCGTTGTATTGGACGGAGAGAACGACTGCTTTATGGTCGCTAAAGTGGACTGTCAAGGGATCTTTGAGCAGCGGTCGTGCGTTGGAGTAGCTGCTGAAGAGTAGAGTGACGCTGCTGTTGCATTGCGTCGCACTACTTGTTGACAGTACTGTTGCTTCCATCGCTTATACTTCATCTGGAGCCCAACGAAAGGCAAGCAAAGACGCACTTTACTGAAGTTCGAACGCGCGCTCCGCTGCTTATATACACTGCGCACGCTGTCGAGGGAGAGGAACATGGGGGAGAGACGCGCATGCCCGCACTTCCGTACACAAGCGCGCGACCTTTCCACGCCCCCCGCCACGCTGTTGTCACGGCGCTGTCACGCCGCTAGCACGCCGCTATCACGTGTACACCTGCCGCTGTTGCTGCTGAGCGCGACGGAGCGCACGGGGTAACTACTGCGCATGCGCGCGCAGACGCGTTACCCCGGACCGCCGCAGCTGTTGTTGAGAGCGACGAGGCGCACGGGCCAGCTACGGCGCATGCGCGCGCAGAAGCGCTCCTGCCGCACCGCCGCAGATGTTGTTGAGAGCGAGGAGGATACGGGGGAGAGGCGCGCACCTGCGCCTCGACGTGAGGTCATGAGCTGCGGACGCCTATGGACGGAGGAGTTGGCGAGCCTAAGAAATGCTCCGCATTTAATAAAACTCCCACCTCCCCTCACAGGGAACCCTGTGTAGATGCGACGCATAGGGGGTTCACGTTGCAGCGTTGGACAGCAGAGGAACGGCGCTGGAACGATGGAGCGGAGCGGCGCAGGCACCGCGTTTTATAGCGCGCATAACGGTGAGGGGACGCGCCGGCGCCAGCGCGTCTGCCGCGGCTATGACGCAACACAATCCAACACAAGCCAATCCAATCCAATCCAATCCAATCCAATTTAATCCAATCCAAGCCAAGCCAAGCCAAGACAATCGAATCCAATCCAATGCCCCTCGCGAGAGAGTGTTCGCTATCGGAGAGGAGACGGGGTGAGCGGCGGAGAGCACAGCTCGCGCGGCGAGGAAAATGGGGGAGGGGCGGACGCCGACAACAACGCCGACGACGCCGGATGCAGGGACAAGGCGAGTGAATTAGATGCAGTCGCATCTAAATAAACAGATCGATTGATTGATTAACAAGTGTGTCATGCGAGCATGCATGAAAACATTCTTCATTAAATTGGTAATGGCAAGACGCGAGTTCACAGAAGACGAAAACATTTACCACTCCATTATTCAGCATGTTTGGTGAAATGTCTGGTTTCTTTAGTTTTCTTCTTCCGTCTTTACGCGTCCTTTCATATGCAGAACAGAAAAAATTAAAAAATAAAAACAAAGAAAACAAACAAATCACCGTCGGCATTAGGTTATGAGTGCGGCGTTTAAAAATCGGGGCGATCGGAATGGAGAAATGTGTCTGGGGATTATGAATACTTGGCTTTCGAAAGCGTGGCAGAAAGAGCAGGCTTCCGGCTTGGGGAAATGAGACGGCGCTTTTGAAATCGTAGGGTTTCGTGCATCACCCATGTGGAGAATGTACATGGTCGCCCTTTCTGTCTGTTCCCACCTTTTACAGCCCCCGCACGCGTCCGGTGTGCACCGTTAAGCGAGACAAACAACACTGTAAATATGTCTCCCGTTCCCAGAACCCAGCGGTAATACATTGCCGACCACTTTCCGTAATTTTAGAAACGCACAGTTTATGGTTACAGTAATCCGTAGTACGGACTCCTTACCTCTATTGCAGAAATTTTGTGCAAGCTAAAATTCAAGGTGGGCGTTTTCTGCGAACAGAAATTTTACAACTCAGAATTTTACGGAATGCACCCGTTCTGTTCAAACAGGGATCGTGTTGCTCCAGTGTAAGGTGTTCATTCTCGGGTAACAATTACGTACCTGTTACGTATAAATTGTGGTTGCGCAGCGGCTTGAGTGACCAGGTGTCAACAACATACAGGCATTCCATGAGAGCCCAGTAAATTTGATCATGCGCGTTCACCATAGGTATGCACGAATATAAAGTCGGTAGCTTTGTCTTCAAAAGTCTGACACGTGTTGGGTTGACCTCAAATACACACAATTTATTTTTTACAAACTGAATTTCCTGCCTTCTTGAGTGGCATCACGTAAAAAAGAGAAAGAAGCAAAACCACACGAGCAATTATCCGCTCCACACGATTTTAAATTTAAAACGAAATTTATTTGTGTGACAACTTTCTCTCATCCACAAATGCAGGCAAAAGAAGAGTGAGAGAAAAATCTGTAGTAGACAGCTTGACAAGGCCGCAGCCCCTTTCGACTGAACAGCAGCGTCGTGAGAAAGCGAACACAGTTACAACAAAGACACTGATAAAAATAAACAATAAAGAGATTTCACCAATACCTTTAGTTTCATAAGACGTAATTCCCATTATCTTCAGCAGCTGCACAAAACTAAGTAAACCAGAAAGTGAGAAAAAAGAGGAAAAAAAGGCTAACCACACATTTTGCGACATATGGAACGTAGTTATTGTTTCGAACATGTGTACGCATCGAAATCGGCACACTCAAACACAATAAATGAGAAGCCAGAGTATTCAGTAATCACTTTTTCGCAGTATTCAAACGGGACGTAGAGACTACCCAACGTCCTTTATTCCTAAATGGGTAGTTTTGTTGTCGAAATTGCGCAAAATTTCACATATGGTTTATGTTAGTGTTTCTACTTTAAATGGGGCATGAAGGCGGAATGCAAGTTTGATTCATTTGAATGCTTCGTTAGAAGAACACTGACATTTAATGCAAACTTCACTCACATAAGCTATGTAAGTGGGAAAAAAGAGAATTGTTAGGCGACCCACTGGATGATTTCCTGCACTAGAACCTATGACGTATTATAGGCAGCCGTGCGATGAGCTGAGGACGCCAAAAGCAAACACAAGTTAGGCCAGGCTTATAAGCTTGGAGAATCAGGGATTACAATTAAATGAAAAGCATATTATTTTTCGTGCAGTAAGAACCATGGGGCCAAATACCCGAAGTTACAAAACTACGATGTCCGTAGCACTCGCACTGTGGTTGAGTGGATTTGCGCCTGGTTTCTTTTTTTTGCGGTTGACAATAATCTTGTCGTGAAACATAGGCTATGCTCAAAAAAACAGGGTCAGGTAAGACAATGTCGCTTATGCAAATTGGTCAGGGTAGGTAAGACAACCCGAAAACGCCCGACTGCACCGTGCAGCTGTAACGAGCATAATGCACACAGTACCCACTGGTGCCTCCAGTATACGTAAAAAACAAGGACCAGTCTGTAGTGCATGTACTATGCTTGTTATAGCTGTGCAGCGAAGTGACATTGTCTTACGTTTCGGCGAGCCTACCCAATGTTTCACGAAATTTCTTATTGTCAGCGCTAATAAAAATAAAGCAGCTGCCAATCAGGTCAAAAAGTGAGCAAGTGTGTACAGTGATCCTGAGTAATATTATGGTGCAACCTACGAGGAATGGCTGTAAACAAGGCTTTCCGCCGTATGCTGCAGCCCTACTCGGTCTACTAATGCTCAGACTTGCCCTCGATACATAATCTCGGACGTCACGAAACACACGTATCAGCAGGATAATCAAAACTTGGTCTTAAAGGGTCCGTCAAGAGAAAATGCACTTGTCTTTGCTTAATTTTGTCTGCTTGAACGACCTATTAGGAACATAAAGGCCAAATATTTTCATAATTCATTTCTTTTGGAACTGAGGAGATGTCTTTGAAATTATCGTTTTACGGCGCAACGCAAGCGTCCATGCGGCCATCGTCGGTTGGCAGCGCAACTAGCAGTGACGTCACATCAAGAACATTCAAAAGTTACACAATATTTGTGTATATTGTTATGCTGTCTACTCACAGTCGGCAAGGTCAAGTGACCCAAGGAAATGACTTAAGGGGAGAAGCTGGAAAACTAGAGGAAGACGAGGTGGCTATCGTTTTCTGCTACAGTCGGACATACTGTGCTACCCATTGTTTACTTTCCAATAAACCGTCGTTACCCGCACGAAACGATTGTAGTGGAGGGTGCGGGGTGCACCACGACGGATCGTCAGCCCAACCAGGTTCTCCGCCGGAGCCGACGAGTCGCTGGTCTGCCACCATCGCTGCCGGAGATGTCCAACGAACCAGCTCAGCGTGCGGCTCCACTTACCACGTTGTAACATTCACGAGAGCCCCGCGATTTCTCTGGCGAATCCGGTAGGATGTCGACGACTGGCTACGGCACTGCGAACGACTAAGCTGATACAACCGATGAGACGCGACCATGCAGCTCGACAATGTTCCGTTTTGCCTGACTCACACAGCGTTGGTTTGGTTCGAAAATAATGAAGCAACCGTCACCAGTTGGGACCGTTTTGTAACGGAAATCAGGCAGCGTTTGGATGACTCCGCAGCAAAAAAGAAAAAAGTCGAGCAGACCTTACCACAAAAAGCTCAACTCCCGGGAGAAACATGCACGGCATACATTGAAGGCGTGCTGCAGCTCTGCCGGATGGTAAATTCGGTGATGTCTGAAGAAGACAAAGTGGGTCACCTTCTTAAAGGCATCGCCGAAGATGTTTAGAATTTTGTGATAAGCAAAGATGAGCTCAACACTACGCCGGATCCAGCAAAGTCCAGCACTGCAGGACGTTTGAAGCTCTGAAGATGCGGCGCGTTACGATCAAGTTTGGACGTCTTGCCAATGTCTTCGCTGCAGTTGACGTGGCTGCGTCACGCGACCTCGCTGAGATTGTGCGTCGTATTGTGCGAGAAGAACTCGTACGGTACGCAGAGTTGACTCAGCGGCCTCAGGACGTGCGCGATGGCTGTGCAACACAAGAAGCGCCCTTGAACGCTTTTCCAACCAGGAACACCCGTTTCAAATAAATGACGCTGGGGGATCCCCGGAAGCTGGCACCTCACGTCGACCGGGATGGCAGGAGCCGTAATGAGCAGCTCAACCCTCCATACCTGTCCCAGTACCCAAGCTATGTCGGACGCCCTACCCTCAAGTACAGAGACGGTCAGGCCGAGTTTTGGAGAGAACCTCCTGTCTGCTTTTTTTGCAGTAGCCTTGGACATACTTCACGTAAGTTTCGCCGCCGTCGCCAAACACCCAGATTAGAACAAAGGCCCGTGTTCTCGCGCACTACATACCCTCGCAATTTTGGGGGCTGCGGACATCCGCAGTCAGCACTTTCTCCTATACAGGACGCATTCCAGCAGTCTCGTCGCAACAACTCTCCCGCCTTTGACAGGAGTGTCCCACCCCCGACTCAGCGCGTACGGCGGTTCCCCTCTCCACGACGTCGTTCACCCCCGCCGGGAAACTAGCCGGCGCGGCCGATGGGGCTGAGGTCGCGCACAGTCTGCGGAAATACCTCAGCCTGTCTTAATGTTAAAGAACAAAGTGGACGTTATAATTGATGGAATTCCGCAAGCGCTTTAGTGGACACTGGGTCTACGGTTTCAGTTATGATTTTGAGATTTAAACAGAGTTTACGCCGAAAGGTGATGTTCATTGGGATCAACCAGTTGCATTATGTGGAGTTGAACGCAAAGTGTTGTGTCTGCTTGGGACTGTTTAGCAGCTGTGCATTTTGGTGGACAGGTGTTCAAGACAGAATTCACTGTACTTCCTCGTTCCACACACAATATCATATTGGGTATTGACTTCCTCAAAGAGTGTGGCGCTACTGTTGATCGCACGAATGGAGAAATTCATCTGCCAGATGATGTTCCTTCACTCCTGATCGACGACTGGACTGATATCGCCGTTCCCTCATAATTGGAAGACTATGTCGTACCAGCGCATTCGGGAAGGTTTATTGTTGGTATTTCGCCCACGATCCGTGCAGGCCCCTTCAAAGCCTTGGTGGAGCCAGTACATGAATGCTGTGCTAAAAAAACCTACTCGTTCCGCACTGTGTCGTCTGAGTTGCTGATGGCCTTGCCAGATTGTGGGTGGTGAACTGCTCGAACGAGACCACCGTGCTTCCCCAGGGCATGAAAATTGCTTCGTGCGACGAATATGCCCCAACCTCAATTTCTGCACTGACCGATGCCCCAGTTCATTCTCTGGATCCTTCCCCTCAGCAAGCAAAGTTCATTGGAATGATTGATAAATCTCTCCGCTCTGACGAACGCTGGTCTCTCTTAAGGATTCTTTCCTGTGGTACTCGGCTGTACTTGATTTTTCTCATATCCACTCCACGCTGTTGTTTCCAAAATCCCGGGCGCATCACGTCATAAATACCAGACCAGCAACTCCATTTCGGCACAAACCTTATCACGTATTACCATCTGAGCGCAAAGTTATTATTGACCAAGTCGGCAAAATGTTGGCGCAAGGCGTGATTCAGGAGTCCTCGAGTCCTTGGGGAGTCCCCGTTATTCTGGTGAAGAAGAAAGACGGCTCCTGGCGGTTTTGTGTTAACTACCGCCGCGTGAATGCTGTCACAAAAAAGGATGCATATATCCTTTACCAAGGGTTGACGACGCTGTTGACTGCCTCCACTCAGCTTCTTACTTTTCTTCCGTCGACTTAAGATCCGGATACTGGCAGATTCCTACGCATCCAAGCGACAAAGAAAAGACGGCTTTCGTCACACCAGATGGGCTATACGAATTTCATGTTATGCCATTTGGCTTGTTTAATGCGCCTGCCACCTTCGAACGGTTCATGGACACAGTTTCGCGCGGTCTGAAGTGGAACATATGCATGTGCTATCTGGTTGATGTCGTCATTTCGGTCGCACTTCGCGCGAGCGTAATGCCCGCCTCCCTGTTGTGCCTGACTGCATACAGAACGCAGGCCTCGTATTGAACTAAAAAAATGTCGCTTCTGCGAGCGCCAAGCCCTTGTTTTGGGCCTATTGGTTAACAACGATGGTGTGCGACCAGACGGGCACAAGACTGAGGCTGTCGTGTCCTTCAAAGAACCACAGTCTGTGGAGGATTTAAGAAGTTTTCTTGGCCTCTGCTCATATTTTCGCCGCTCTGTGCCCACATTTTCTGACATTGCGTCTCCTCTAACACGCCTGCTTCAAAAAGACGTCCCCCTTTCATCTGGAATCCAGAATGTGATGAAGCTTTACGCCAGTTGAAGTTTGTCCTTACATCGGGGCCAATCCTGCGCCATTTCGACCGCCTGGCCCCTATTGATGTTCACACGTACTCTAGCGGAGTGGGCATTGATGCCATGCTAGTTCAACGTCATGACGGCCGTGAACACCTTATTGCTTATGCCAGTCGTTCGCTGAGCAAAGCCGAGCGTAATTACACGGTCACGGTGTAAGAGTGCCTGGCAGTCATATTTGCGACGCAACGCTTTCGTTCTTACCTGTACGGCCATAGCTTTACCGTAGTTACGGACCACCACTCACTGTGTTGGCTTGTGAACCTCCGCGACCCTTCAGACCGTCTTGCACGCTGGGCTTTGCGTCTTCAGGAATTCAATTATACGGTCACCTACAAGAGCGGCCGCAAACATTCTGACGCCCACTGTCTTTCCCGCCTCCCAATGGAAACAACAGACGACGATTCTGATAACCTCGACAACTATCTTGCAGCTGTGACCACGGAGTTTCCCGACCTCAGTACATTCAAGAAACCACAGCAGCAAAATGCGCACCTAGCATCAGTGTTCTATTCAGCACGTCACAGTCCAACGCGCAGCTTCTGTGTGCACGACGGGTTACTCTACAAAAATAATCAGTCGTCAACCGGTTCCCGATTGCTTCTTGTGGTTCCCCGAAGCTTACTTACTTCGGTTCTCCACGCTATGCATGACGATGCCCCTGCGGACGACATGGGATTTGCTCGGACGCTTCACCACACGCGCATGCGCTTTTACTGGCCCGAAATGCGCAAGGTGACAGAAAGATACGTCGCGAGTGGCCCCGAATGTCAACAGCACAAGACACCTGCGTCAAGGCCACTTGGCCAACTGCACCCGGTAAACCCACCACACTCTCCATTCGAGAAAGTTGGTATCTACCTGCTCGGTCCATTCCCAGGGTCAGCGCACGGTAACGGTTGGATAATTGTCTGCGTGTACGACCTTTCCAGTTCCCGGCCGCGGCGGCCGCTTTTCTGATGGAGGCAAAAAGCAAAAACGCCCGTGTGTACGAGATTTCGGCGCACGATAAAGATCCCCAGGTGGTCAAAATTATTCCGGAGCCCTCCACTACGGCGCGCTTCATCGCCTGCGTTGCGTCGGCGCGTTAAACCCCACATCAATCAACGACCTTTCCAGTTACACAGAACCAGCTGCTCTCCCATCAGCTACTGCCACAGAGGTCTCAAACTTTCTTTTGCACGGTATTCTGCTCCGCCACGCCCCACCTCTCGTCATCGTCAGCGACCGTGGGCGCCAATTCACCGCTGATGTTGTCCAAGAGCTGCTCCGGCATTCTTTCTCGCAGCTTCGGCACTCAACCCCTTTTCATCCGCAAACGAACGGCCTCACTAAAGTGCACCAATCGGACACTTACCAACATGATATCTGTGTACATTGATTCCAAACAGAAAAACTGGGACGCCTTCTTGCCCTTCATTACGTAAGCATACAATACCACCCGCCACGAGACCACAGGACACAGCCCTTTCTACCTGCTTTATGCGCGTCCGCCGTCGAGCGCTTTGGACACAATTTTTCCGTTTTCTCTGAACGATGACCGCAGCGTAGCCAAGGTTCTTTGCCTCACTGGAGAAGCCCGTCGAATCGCTCGGTTACGCACACTGGCCTCGCAAGACCGGTCGAAGGTGCGCTGCGACAGCTGCCACCAAGACATGTCGTTCAGGAGAGGAGATCTGGCTTTGGACCCCCCTCCGCCAACGCGGTTTGCGTGAGAAGCTGCTGGCACACTACACAGGGCCATTTCTGGTTCTCAATCGTATAACCGATGTGAACTACGTTATCTCACGGCTTCTTAGCAATGGCAGACGAAGCAGCAAGTCTCAAACAGTTCGCGTCGCCCAACTCAAACACTACCACTCAGGCAGCACGCCTTGAGTGGCACGGAGGGCAACGTCTCCACGGGGAGTAATGTTACGCGGTCTACTCACGGTCCGCAAGGTGAAGTGACCCAAGGAATTGACCAACGAATTTAAGAGAAAATGCTGGCAAGGTAAAGGAAGAGGGGGCTGCTAGCATTCGCGGATGCAGTCAGACATACTGAGCTACCCGTTGTTTATTTTGCAATAAACCGTCGTTCCCCGCACGTAACAATATTGTTCTGCACAAGTCAAACCCGATATTTTAGAAACAATGCATTCTTTATTCGTTGCCATACACAGTTTTCTATCGACGTGACCGGTGTCGCGACCACGTCGCTTGTGTGGTCACTATTTTCGCAGAAGTCAGATCTACTGGTGGTTTTATCGATTTGTAGCCAGTTTCCCTGCTATAGTTCACGTTGTTTTGCCGAATTCTTTACGTAGGTGTTCGGCAAGGAAGAGTGGCGGGGCTGCGGGGAGCGAGACTGTCGGCGCTTGGGAGAAGGGGAGCGGACAAATCGCAGAGTGGACGCAGCGGGGTTGTCGGCAGTGCGCTGCTTGTAGTAAGGTGGAAAACGACGTGGCGCATTGTCAAATGTATTACCGTTCCAGGAGGTTTGAGCGGAAGGGAACCAGCGACTACGGCAATACCGTGCAACGTGGCCGACACGCCTGCCATTAAAACATATAGGCCTATCATCGGGTGTCCTCCACTCCACCGGGTTTCTGAAAGACGAGGGCCGACGCTTGGAGTGGAAGTTTCGGAGCACAGTGGACGTGATCATTGTGATTGAAAGAACGCGACTTCGAGAGAACTTGATGATGAGCTGAGTAGCTCACGTGGCAGAATGGGTGCAGGCCCATGCTGGCAATTTCGTCGCGCACAACCGCTTGTCCCACCGAGATCGTCGAAAGATTGCCATCAACCATGGAGTGGTGGCCGGCGACCCGGTGTCATCACCTCAATCTCGCGGCAGACAATGCGTGGCACTGTGTCCGCAGTTGTCTCCGAGGATGGTTGCCGGGAAGGAGCAAACGGTGCCTCACACGAAGTAGTGGCGGCGGCATTAGGAAGGCGATTGAAATGATGTGTAATTCGACGGCTTTTCGCCTGCTCGAAACGCCTGCACTCACTTAAAATTGAGTTTACGGTAGAGCAGTCCATGAACACAGACTAAAGGCATCATCAGCTATGCCTTTCAAAATGTGGCCGACATTATCTTGCTCGGTCATCTGATCATCAACTTTGTGACAAAGGGCGAGTACGTCTAGGATGTAGGTGACGTACGGCTCGGTTGACATCCTTGCTCAGGACGAAGCTCCCTTTTCGCCGCGAGCTCGCGCCCAGCCAGCTTGCCGAAAATGGTAATCATCTCCGCCGTGCTGGTATCCCAGCTAGTAAGTCTGTCTGCGTTCTTGTCATACCACGTCTGCGCCGAACCTCTCAGGTGGACCGCGAGGTTCGCCAGCATAATAGTGGGATCCCAGCGATTGTGGGCACTCACACACTCGCAGATCCAGTCCTCCACGTTGACATTGCCGACACCGTCGAACAAATTACGATCTCCAGGCTGACTAACGAAGAATAGCGGCGTAGCGGCGCTCGTTGGTTCAGAAGGCGGTGCCATGGTGGGGCCTCGGAGATGATGCCCGCTTTGGAGATCCGTGATCAGCACCTCCGAGTCAGTCGTATCCACGACTCCCTTGTGCAAAGGAAGGGGTGAGGTAGAGCAGCACGGCGCCGAAGAAGCACTCTCCACCAAATGATACAAGGTAAAGCGGTATTAACAATGGTGTATTCCGAATACTCATTCAGAGGCTAGTCATCACAAAACACGGTGGAAGAGAGCAACGCGCAAGCCAGGGAACGAATGCGCTACACCGACAGCGTCCTCTTCATCTCCCTTCTTGATTACGATCCCGCCTAGCACAGTACACGTCCTATTTGTGGGAAATTAAAATTATGCCCCGTAACAATACTGTACTGCACAAGTGCAAATCCGATATTTTAAAAATAATTCATTCTTTATTCGTTCCCATAAATATGTTTTAATCGATGTGACCGGTGTCACGACCGCTACACTTGTCTGGCAACTATTTTATCATAAATCAGATCTGCTGGCCATTTGAACAATTTGTAGCCCTGCTATAATTCATGTTGTTTTGCCTAATTCTATTTGCAATCATACTTTTTCTATTACACGGCACAAAACCGTTAAAAAAAAGTGTCCCATGCGCGATTAGAACTTGCGGCCGCCAAGCCCAACGTTACGGCTAGCCAGCATTGAACACTATCGACGCGAGAAGCGCGCCCAGCAGAAAACTGCTGCATAAAAGCCGATTCGTATTTTTACGAAGCACTCGAGCGTGTTTTCATATATTCTATTCAAACCCGAGCTTCAATCGCAAACTTAATCTTGAATGTATCTGCAGTCAACCAAGAGGGAGCATATCAAATCGACGAAAC
The DNA here is from genome assembly GCF_048455015.1 of Haemaphysalis longicornis. NCBI lineage: Eukaryota > Metazoa > Arthropoda > Arachnida > Ixodida > Ixodidae > Haemaphysalis > Haemaphysalis longicornis. Next base: position 59,099,195 of record NW_027526203.1, read on the forward strand.
AACGTTCACGGCATTTTGTATACGAAGAAACCGGAAAGCAACCGAACTTCGTGATTGCGGAACTTGCCAACTTGAGTTCCCACTAGTCATTTTTCGTTTGACGAGAAAATGACGGGTTATTTTTAAGTTCAGACTACTCGAAGTTCGTTGGATAAACGTGTTTATGTAGTAAATTCTCATTTTAAGCTTTCGGTCAACCATCTCGTCGGGATAGAGGTTTCATGTTCGTGCAACTCAAATTACAGGCTACGCGAGAGAGAGACATCGGCACTTTAGACTCGTGCGAAACAGAGCAAATAATTTACAAATACCCAATCTACTATAAACGTAGCTACTTGTGCCTGCACAACTCGCCCGCGTTCTTGACTGAAAATTTCGACCATGTTGATCAGTCGTATCATAGATTAGATGCCTCCCGTTCACTTGCAGGGTGAGTTTCATCATAGTGCCGATGTTGTAACATTATCTGATCTTTTGCGAGCCTGCTCTATGCCGACATGTTGTGCAGACGGCGAAATGGTGATTCGATCCTTATCAAGACATTATTTCATGAGTTGAGAAGGAAAGCCTCGGTGAAACCATAACGGCATTTTTCCTATTTGCCGATATCGCGGAATGAAACGGGTATTCATTGTATGTTTATCATTGTTTCCCAGGTATAAGTACCAACAGAACACAATTTTTTTAATGTCTTCTTCACACCTTTAAATTGTCTAATTTCTTGGTGAATAAAGCCTTGCTCGCTATCGGAGAGGCGCTTGGTGCACTATAAAACACCAATCCTCAGAATAAAGCAAACTTTTATTTTCTCTTCATGGCACCTGTAAAATTTTAAGTTGTCATCATCATAACAAGCCTACTACGCCCACTGCAGGGCAAAGGCCTCTCCCATTCATCTCCAATTATCCCGGACGTGCGCTAATTGCGACCAATTTACCACCGCAAACTTCTTCAACTCATCTCCCCATCTAACATTCTGCCGCCCCCTGCAACGCTTGCCTTCTCTAGGGATTCACTCTGTTACCCTTAATGACCAACGATTATCTTGCCTTCGCATTACATGCCATGCCCACGTCCATTTCTTCTTCTTAATTTCTAGTACTGTCCTTAACACGCGTTTGTTCCGTGACCCAATCCGCTCCCTTCTTGTCCCTTAATGTTACACCTATCATTTTCCGCTCCATTGCCCGCTGAGTCGTTCTGCATTTAAGTTGAACCCTCTTAGTGAGCCTCCAAGTTTCTGCCCCGTAGGTGAGTACCGGTAAGATACAGCTGTCATACACTTTCTTCTTCAGGGTCAATGTTAGGCTGCCATTCATTATCTCAGAATGTTTGCCGCATGCACTCCACCCCATTCTTATCCTTCTATATATTTCTTCCTCATATTTTCGATCTTGGGTCACAACTGGACCTAAGTAGATATATTCGCTAACCATTTCCACTGCCTCGCCACCTTTCTCAAACCGCTGTGCTGTCCCGAGGTTATTGATCATTACTTTAGTTTTCTGCGTAATAATTTTCCGGCCCACGGTTTTGCCCTGTTCGTCCAGTGCGGAAAGCCGGCTTTGCAATTCGTCCCCCGAGTTACTTAGCAAGGCAACGTCATCAGCAAATATGAGGTTACTGAGATATTCTCCAATAACCCTTACTCCCACCTGTTCCCAATCCAACGTTCTCAATACTTCTTGTAAACATGCTGTGAATAACTTTGGAGTGATTGTGTCTCCTTGTCTGACGCCTTTCCATATAGGTATGTTACTGCTCTTCTTATGGAGGGTGATGGTAGCTATGGACCCATTGTAGATATCCTCTAGTATGATTACATATTCCTCATCTAACCCCTGGTTCCGTAATGCCTGAATGACTGCTGAGGTTTCGACCGAGTTAAATATTTTTGCATAGTCTATGAAGGCTATATATAGTGGTTTAGTATACTGAGGGCACTTCTCTGTCGCCTGATTGACCGTGTAAATATGGTCCATTATTGAGTGGCCTTTACGGAACCCTGCTTTGACTGAAATCTGATTGATTGTGGGGTTTAACGCGCCGACGCAACGCAGGCGATGAGGCGCGCCGTAGTGGAGGGCTCCGGATTAATTTTGACCACCTGGGGATCTTTATCGTGCGCCGAAATCTCGTACACACGGGCGTTTTTGCTTTTCGCCTCCATCAGAAAAGCGGCCGCCGCGGCCAGGAATCGAACCCGCGACCTTGTGCTCAGCAGCGCAACGCCTTAGCCACTGAGCCACCGCGGCGGGTTTTGACTGAAATCTAAGCTGGCAGATATTCTGCTAGCTATTACCTTTGTAAGTACCTTGTACATGACTGATAGTAAGCTGATTGGTCTGTAATTTTTTAAGTCCTTCATGTCACCTTTCTTATGGATTAGTATGAAGCACGCGTTCTTTCAAGATTACCGTACGCTTGCCGTCATTAGGCATTGCGTATACAGGTTTGACAGTTTTTCAAGTAGGATTTCTCCGCCATCCTTCAAGAGGTCTGCTGTTATCTGAACCTCACCAGGTTCTTTGCCCCCTTTCACTTCTTTCAAAGCCTTCCTTACTTATCCGGTCATTACTGGTGGGATGTCTATCTCATCTGAACGACTTTCTCGTTCGGCATTATCCTGGATGTCCCGGTACTTTACAGATCCCTATAGAACTCCTCGGCTAGTGTGACTATTTCATCCCTATTTGTGATGACATTGCCTTGCTTGTCTTTAAGTGCATACATCTGATTTTTCCCCACGCCAAAACGCCTCTTTAAAGCGTTCTTTACAGCGTATTCGATCCTCTCCATATAATACTTCCGTATGTCAGATGTCTTACGCTTATTGATTATCTTAGAAAGCTCCACTAGTTCTATTCTGTCAGCTGGGGCGGAGATAGACATGATTTTCAGTTTCCTAATTAGATCTTTCGTCTCCTGGGAAAGTTTACCAGATTCTTGATTAGCCATCGTGCCCCCGACTTCTACTGCACCCTCCGTGATAATGCGTGTAAGGTTGTTGCTGGCTTCCTGTCTAGTAAATTCTGATTCTTCAGCAAGAGCTGAATATCGATTCTGCAGCACGATCCTGAATTCTTCAACTTTTCGTCTTACGGTTAGCTCAGTAATCGTCTACTTTCGTACTAGCTTCTTACGGTCCCTTCAACGTTTCGTCTTACGGTTAGCTCAGTAATCGGTTCCTTTGTACTAGCTTGTTACGGTCCCTCCTCAAATCTAGTCTGATTCGAGATCTTACCATACGGTAGTCACTACCACTTACCCGTCCCTGCACTTTCACATCCTGTACGACGCCAGGGTTATCGCATATTATGAAGTATATTTCATTTTTATGCTCCCCATTCGGGCTCCTCCACGTGCACTTCCGGCTTTCACATTCGCAGAAGAAAGTATTCATTATGCATAGGGTATTCTGCTGTGCGAATTCGACTAGTAGGACCCCCCGGCTATTTCTACAGCCCAGACCATATTTCCCAACTACCTTGTCTCCAGCCTGTTTCTTGCCTATTTTAGCAGCAAAGTCCCCATAACTACGGTATACTGTGTTATTACTTCCGCCATTGCTGATTCTATATATTCATAGAAGCGTTCCACGGTCGTCGTGGCTGGATGTGGGCGCGTAGCCGTGCTCCACCTTGAGCTTGTACCTCTTATTAAGCCTAATTACAAGACCTGCTGCCATTTTGTTAATGCAATAGTATTCTTCTATGTTTCCAGCTGTGCCTTTATTGACTAGAAATCCCACTCCCACTTTTCTTCTGTTCACTAGATCTCGGTAACATAGAACGTGTCTACTTTTCAGCACCGTAAAGGCTTCACCTGTCCTCCTAACATCACTAAGCCCAATGACATCCTATTTAATGTGCTTTAATTCCTCGAACAGCACCTCTAGGCTCGCTTTGCTAGATAAGGTTCTCGTGTTAAACGTTGGCAGGTTTAAGTAAATTTTAAGTGAATAAACTTAATGTAGGGACTTATATGTTGAAGTACACCAAAATAATTGCCAATCATATAAATTTTAATACAAATAAGAATTATAGAGTGGCCTTTTAACAGGTTTGAAGCAAAGTATATTCTAACAAATATGTAATTGACACTTTTTCTTGCTGCACCAAAAGGTTAAAAAACCCTGCAAGTCTCGGATTTCTTTGTAGCTTGTTCACTTGGAAAAAGCAATCACTAGAAAATATTGCAGCCAGAGGTTGCATTGTCAACTTCGGCTTGGTAAATAACTGTGTAAAGACAGGTTTGAAAGCAAATTTCCTGCTGTAAAATTAAATGTTTTTGAGGCAATGTTCTTTCAAATGCAGGAACTTTGGGATATGCACTTAGAGAATCCGATTTTCCAACTACTCGGGTGATCCTGGCGTACAAGCACATTGTGCCTACAATGGTGCAGCATACATCACCATGCCTAAATACTTCAGCTATGTGCTTGTGTTTAAAAAAGTCAATTCTTTTTTATTTGTCGACTTGCTGCAACCAGTTGCTGGCAGCCTGGCTGGCTGTAGAGCCAGAGCAAAAAATTGTCGGTGTGTCTTAAGGTCTCTTTAACAAATATATTGTTTGGCTAGAAGACCCCTCAAATGCATCACCCATGCTCGGGGTGCGCATGGTGCTGGAAGTGGGGTCCGGTGTTTCTATTTGGCCCGACCTCCTCTCCAGTGGTGCTTTACCTTCATGAGTGTGTTACCTTTACTTGTGTGTTGCCTGTACTTGATCCTCAACTTACAACATCAAATGCCCCAAAATTGTGGCACTCTTTTTATGCCTGCCATGCACACGAGAGAGTCTGCAATCTTAGTAAGGCTACATTAATAAGGCTAGACAGCTCAATGCGAGGCGAATAGAACCCATCAAAATCAGCCGATAAGGCAGCCAGCCCTAGTGTACAGCTGCTTACGTGGTTGAATGTTCCTAGTGTGCGTAAAGCGGACTGTGCACAGTCGGAGACAGCACCCAAACAGCACTTCTTGCGTGGTATAACCTTAAGCATCATAAGCATGACTAGGGTGCAGAATGTAGCTTGATGCATTAATGACAACTGCTAAAATTTTCCATTCATACCGGCAAGATCATTTGTTTAGGTAGTATACTTCCAGGTTTTGATAAATCTACTGCTTGAGACTGTTGGTTCATTTCTGGAGAAGGCTATAACACCAAACAGAAAAAATAAACAAGATGACCAGCTGGCTAAAAACAGTGGTGATATGCCTTTTCGTAACCACTATGTCAAGCCCGTTTTCCCGATGAAAAATTTTGTTTATGGTTATTCCCAGTTGATATATTTTGGGTATAAATGGCTTGGCCAGATGCTTACCAAAATAGCGGTACAAGTCACTATTTCTCCAACATTGACTTGTGCTCTGCTTGTTTTGATTTTTTTCTGCAGCTTCCGAAACGCTGAGCTTTGTGAACACCAACAGGGCAGGCAGTCCTTTTTCAAACAACTCTCAAAGTGGTGATGGCATCACGCCTTTCCACAAGACCGATTGCAGACCTCTCATTCAGGTACATAAACTTTTTTGATCGCTTTTGGACGCGTTTCCCATCCCAAACTGATCCAAAAGCTAACCAGTATACTGGGCAATGGACCTATGACCAAGTGGATCGAAAGCTACTTGACCAACCGCTACCAATTTGTTCAATATGGTGCACATGTGTCTGAAATGGTTCCAGTATTATCAGGAGTGCCCCAGGGTTCTGTTTTAGGCCACATGTTGTTTCTTCTTTTTATTAATGACATCGCTGACGTAGCCGAAGTCAATATCAGATTGTTCGCCACGATTGTATCTTCTACCAGCGAATAGACAGCTATCAGGACCAGTCAAAACTAGATGATTCGCTAAAAAAGGTCGGAAACTGATGTCGAGAGTGGCAAATGGAAATAAATACCGAGAAAACTGTCGCCATGTCAATAACAAAGAAAAAAACAAAGGCAAATGTTTCGTATTCGCTGGGAAATGTCCCACTTCGCAAAGTCGCTGTCTGCAAATATCTCGGCATCTTGATGTCGTCCGACCTAAATTGGACTGCGCGTATCGAACATATTACAAAGAAGGCTCTCAGCAAGTTTTTTTTTTCTTAAGCGAACCCTTCGTCATTCGACACCCCAAACAAAACTTCTAGCGTATACCATGCTTATCCGTCCAATCCTCCAATATGCGAGCGTGGCCTGGTTCCCTTTCACAAACAAACATGTAGCCGCGCTTGAAAGAGTACAACGTAAAGAAGTTCGTTTTATCTATTACCGTTATAGGCGTAACGATTCGCCTACTGCTCTTTTGAAAAAAGCGGATCTGCCCACCCTGGCGAGCCGCGCCAAGCTTAATAGTCTGAGAGTTTTGTATCTGGTGCTACACAAGTCTTTGAAAATAAATCCAGCTAGTTATGTTAAGGCTAACTGTAAGCGCCAAACACGAAATAAGCATTGCCACACACTTGATGAGTATCACTTCAAGAACAATGTTTTTGGCCACTCTTTTTTTCCACGAGCCATACGCTCTTGGAATGCCCTGCACCCCACTGTGTTGACACAGCCGACAGTTGACAAATTTGTTATTAGAACGAGTGAATCTGTACTGACTTTTATATAGCCGTGATTTCCTGAGTTGACGATGTTGCAAGTTTTAACTCTGTCTGTGCAATTACGTTTTGTATTTGTTTTTACTTGCTTGCCCCAGCAATTCAAGCGATGTTTGTATTCATGACGACTCTTTGCCTATCCCTACGCCGAATTTTGCACTACGTCCGCAAGTGCTTGAAACATGTATTTTTAGTCTGTGTATTGTTTGTTCTTACAATGTAACACCACTCCTGTAATAATCCCATCACGGGATTGACAGTATCCTGAAAAAAATAATAAATAAATAAATAAACACATTGTTTTTCCTCTCCTCTTAAAATTATCTTATAGTGCCATCAAAGAATATACCTTGGGACAACAATAAATAACACCACGAATGCTCGTCTTCTGTAAGTGCTTGTGCAAATCTTCAAGAGTTATATGCTGAAAATTTATTTGAATGGTAATATTTATCCTGACAAATAGCTGATAAGATTTTGAAAAACTAGAAATTTATTAATGGCTGCCAAAAAAGAGATCATATAAAAGAAGTAAAATACCTGCTCTCAGCTTGATTCACTGGTCCGCAGTTTGTGCACCAACTCCACCATCTTCGAGTGCACGCTAGTGCGCATCCTTTCGCCGCCTATTCACTTGCTGCCCGTGGCGGGTTGACATTGAACACCTACCTGGAAAAGAGGGCAGGCACTATTGATTTTCTTGATGCTGCTTATACTCATGCTGTAATGTACTCTATAGGGCGTATGCACTAGCCACTCAACCACACGGTGTTGCCGATTCCATTTGTGTGGTTGGAGAGGTGCACGACCAGTGCCGTGGATAAAGTGATTTGTTTCGCGCTAGCTTGGTGTCATCCCTGAGCGTCCGGTTCCTTATTTCTTGCATTGCCTCAAACGACCGTGGCTGCAGTTACAAAAATTTTTGTACCAAAGCTTCTGACAATATTCTACGTGGTGGGGGCATGTGCGAAGAGCCACTGCTCTTACCATGTCACCAAGTCCTGGTTGGCATTTCTTATGGAGTGTAAGAAGCGTTGAGGAGCTCTGGCGACAGTATTCTGATGCATTGAACACGTGAGGCCTTCCGAACGAAGTTACCCGATTATGCAAACGGTTTGGCTTGAAGTGCTTCGGAAGTGTGTATGCATATAATTAAGGTGGCGATTCGCTCATTTCGTGCGATGAAGATTACTCCGATGATTTCACAGTGTTTTCCCCTGGTGTACACGAAGGGGAATTTACAAATAGAACAAGCTCACAGAACAGGTTTGGTCACTGGGGAAGAGCTGAAGGGGAATAAATAGTTGGAAGCCCAATTACCAGTGGCCTTGTACACCCCCTTCACTTCAAAACACTCAAAATAACCCAGGCTGATGCTGAATGCCCCAATTGGTGTGTATATTCCGTAAAGTACACGGGGTGAACTAAACAGTGAAATTTTGATGCTCTAATTATGGGTTCAAGCATGTGACCAGGCGTGACATGCAGTTGATGAAACGTTGATCGGCCTCACCTGCAATTAAATGTGCGCCGCAGATTTGGTACTCAATCGCACCATCATCAATAACTTCTTTGTGAATTTGTTGCCGGTGGCCATACCGTCTTCGAGTGGTATCTTAGCCTTTGCTTTGAAACAGTTGAAAACGTGGCGTATTTCCTTACATCATGCGCCCTGTTTCAGGCCTGCGGTTGTAGGGAGCATGAAAACCGCAGTACGGCATCCTTAAGCGACCAAAAAGCCGGCTACTCGTTACCACAAGGCATTACCCACGAACACAAAGAAAAAAAAAACGCCACCCATAAATTGTTTTCGCCAAAGCCCCGACGCCTACCCTGTTCTGCGTCTCAGAATGAGCTGTCCGCGTAACACTGTTTAACCGTACAAATATTGTGAACGCCCTTGTTAAGGTAGCGCCGCTGTGTGGTTTACGGACCATTTCTTACACCTTATATGCCACTGGGTCCTCTTTTTTAATATAAAATCTGAGCTGTTAGGCCTTGAGCCAAGCCCGTGATATTTGCTATACATTGGTCTCCAAATTATTTTAGGTCCCATTTTAGGTGGAATAATATGAACACATCAACAACTTATTCAAATATACCCACTGCATCTGAGAACCCCTTAATGTTTTGCTCAGTAGGAGAACAGGCTTCTTATTAAACAACCTAGGTTCTTTTAGGTGCTCTTGTTATCCAGTTCAAGTTTTCATACAAAACGTACCGGAACTACGGTAATTCCTGCTCTACTGCTGGACTTAGTGGCTTGGCAGACATGATACCTAAAACAGATAATTTGTTAAAAATTGAGAAATCATACCTGCCCAACATGTGCAAGCTTTACCAAAACAATTAAGAGCATGATAACAAATTAAGTCAGCACCTACTTATGCGGCAAACAAGAAAACAATGCAAGGTCTGATGAAAAAGTAACTAACCTCTTTAGAAATTCAAGTGTGGTAGCCGTGAGTGCAGGATACTTCAGGTTGAGTCCACAGCACACGAGTAGCAGCAGGCAGGCTCCCTCCGTGAATACCGTCTCTTGCGCGCAAAAAACAGCAGCACCACTGATAGATACTACCTGCAAGCAATTGAAAATACTTCAGATGTACCTTGCCTTTCAGCGTTTGGGTAGCGGCCTTTATTTATAAAGAAATCGCGGGCTATGAGGTGTGAGGTGTGAGGTGTGCTATAGTGCAACACTCTGGAATAAAGGCAAACTGCACGAAAAAATGTGGCGTATTGAAAACCTAATTTCCCATTAGTCTGCCTAAAAAGACATCAACATGAAAATATGACAGCTGACATACACGTATGTATGACACAAATGACCATCAAATATTGGCGACTCTGAAACCGAAATTGAGAAGAGTGCGGGCAGCACAACAGCCAGGCTGAAGTGGTGTCGCAGCCAGCAAGCCGGAGCAAACCCAACCGCTTCACATTTGCAGCAAATCGAGGGGAAGCGCACCCAGCAGAGCTTGACCGGTTCCCCTGGCTGGCTGGAGGACCAATCACCTGCTTAGCTGCAATGTCACTTCTGCTTCATCGCTATTTGCACGATCTGCTTGCAGGTCTCCCGTGGTCTGCGACGGAGCTTTTTTGAACATTTCCCACTGATTATCAAGGCAGTTCACAGGGCTACAAATAATGTCACATTTGGTTTGCTGATACGCACTGTACGTCCAAAATAAATTTTACCGAAGCTCAGTTTCAACGCAGTCGGCCTTTTATTGGCCCACCTTGAATTTTTATTATGCACATAGCATGTACACAAGCACTTTTCACTTCACCATCAGAAACCGGAGTTACAGCCAAATATCACACCTGTGACCTTGTGCACAGCATCAGCGTGCCTTTGTCTTGAGCTACTGGCAGGTCAACAAAATATTCTGAGTGCCTGCAGGTAAACATGCATGCAATTCACTGTTTAGGCAAGTCTCCAAAACAACTTTCAGAACTGTAAAAAAATTACGGGTTTAACGCGTCAATGCTACACCTCGGCTATGCCGTGTGCTTCTCTGCAGGGAGTCTAATTAATTTTGACCTCCCAGAGACCTTTCACACGGTTCTTTTTTAACACAATCATTCTTCCACAGTTGCTTGGAAAATTATATCTGATAATGTACCATCAAGGAGAGCCTAAGCTGAAACGACAGTACGGGAGCCAAGAGGGCAGGAGGGGGAAAAAAGGACAAAAACAAAGTAAACACCATCTCGTGCCACCAAAATGTACCTACGGGCTGTCATTTATTTTGCTCTAGTTCTCACAATTTTGCTTGTACAAATACTGCGTAAAGTACCCCAGGACAGCCATTACTGCAGTTGTTGCTCGCTTTGTAGCTGGAGGAATATAGTGCGAAATTCTTTGTGAAAAGGTAGACATCTTTGAACTGGGTAACAGTCGGCTCTCCTAGGGAATCAAAGTATATGGGCATGGGCCCTATGATAGCTCCGGTGCAGTTACTGGTTCCATTTAAATATTGTTGTTTAGGTCGCCACATTGCACTGATGTGTCCTTGGCTTCCTTGTGGCACCGAGACTCGTGGGTCATAAAAGAGACAGCCAACCTGCGCACGCTGACACAGCCAGCGAAAGCATGCACAACACATTGTCCTATTCTTGAAGTGGTTCACAATGTGTGGGATTCATACGTCTTGACTCATGGCTCCCACGAGTTTTCTTGATTGATGAGAAGGGGGAAACTTTTTGATTGATGAGGAGGGGAAACATTTAGAAGGACAGCACGCGTTGGCGCATATTCATCGAGTGATTAGTGAGAGGTTAAGGTAACAGAGGTAAGGAAGCCTGTACCGATAACATCAGCTCCACAGAAGACTGCGGCAAGTGGAATAAGTTTGAGCAACCTTGGTTAGAGAAAAGGAGAGCAAAAGGTTTCCCCAAACAGGAGTGGGCTCGGACGTAATACCAATGCAAGTGATAAATCTGCATGGACCTAAAAGTAAGGAATCGTTTATGAGGGCAATAGATAAGGGGACACAAACAAAACACATACCGGAGGACTGGCTAGAAAGTAGGATGAGTTTAATATATAAAGGCAGAGGTAACAATGCCCGTAAAGCATAATACAAACACACTAACAGTAACGTGACTGCTGTAAAGGTTCGTAACGCAGGCGATAAAATTAGAAATTCCAACATGGATTGAAGAAAATGAAATCGTTGGCGAACTGCAGAATGTATTTAAAAGGAGAGGCGACTGGATGACAATTTGTTAGTGATAACGGAAAGCATTGCAATTGCGAAAGCGTAGAATAGATCATTGTGGATTACGTTCTTAAACATTAAAGGGTCATATGACAACGTAAATAGAGAACTGCTGTTGAGAGTGCTGAAACTCCAGGTATTAGATGACGAGTTATTACGGCTCCTTACAACAAGCTATAAAGATAATAGAGTGAACTTTACATGGGAAGGGCAGGAATGTGACCAGCAGGTCAACACCCATAGGGGACGTAAACCGGTATGCCCTTTAAGCCCCATACTGTTTATGCTTTGCAAAATTAGAAACGAAACTCGAAGAAAGTCGAGTAGGGTTCACCTAACGCATATGCTGCAATGCGAACTGGTACAACATCGTATTTTGGGAATATTATAGGGAGACGACATTGTTCTTTTTGCTGATAACCAGACCGATATGCAACGGCTGATAAATATTAGCCGCCAGGAAGCCATCGACCTCTGGTTAAATTTTCCCGAAAAAAGTACAAATAATGGTTTTCAATGACACTACCACTGACGCAGTGTCTATACAACATGGCAAATGACCCAGACTGAAGGAATATAAATATTTCGGAGTGTGGATAAACGAAGGCGATAACTACTCAAGGATTCACGAGGAGCAACTAAAGGGCAAGGGAAAGTGAAACGTAGCCATAATGAAGCATAGTGCTCTGGGGGGGGGTATAACAAATATGAAAAAGTGAGAGGGATGTAGAAATGAGTAATGGTTCTCGGTCTCACATTTGCGATTGGTGTACTCTGATTAAAATCAGACGTTCTATGAGGCCTTGAAGTGAAGCAGAGAACGGTGGGCCGGTTGGCCTCAGGCGCGCATGGGAAAACGACTAACGAGGCATTGCAGGGAGATGTGAGCTGGGCGTCATTTGAAGTTCGAGAAGCGCAGAGTAAACTATGTCTAGAGAGGAGGTTGAGAGCAATGGATCAACGTAGGTGGGCAGCTAAGGCTTTTAGGTACCTATACTTGAAAAGCGTGGACACGCAGTGGTTAATGAAGACTAGAAGGCTAAAGAAGAAATACGGGAAGAACAGTAAAGAATCTAAAACGCCCAAGGTAACCAAAAAAGACTCAAGGCCGATAGAAAAAATAAGTTTAGAAAATAGTGGAAGCTAAAACGTCATTACAAATTTATAGGGCTGAGGTATTGAACGCCAGAAAGGAAAATTTCTACAAACGATTTCCATTGCAGTCCTTTGCTTTTTGAGGCTAGAGAAGGTTGCTTCCGAACAAAGAGCTGCGTGAAGAAGTTTTCTCAAAATGATGTGGTGTGCGTGGTCAGCGAAAACGAAACAGAACCTATGCGGCACACTGTGTTAGAATGGGAGGGTATCCATTCAAATCTATATCAGGGACATATTTGCCTTCCTGAAGCCCTAGGATTTAAGGGTAGCCCAGAGGAAGTTAACTTGAAGGCTGTGGAGACGACAATATGAAGATTGGAATGCTGGTGGACGAAAAGCAGAGAGGGGAATATTGCCAAGGACAGTTACCATTTGTAACAGGAAAAAAAAGTGTTTTGTGCTTAATCAGTTTTTTTGCCCGCCCTATGCAGCGCTAGTATTGTCACGAAGCCAAGGACGACGCAGTTGTTTGGAAAAGAAACAAGTTTATTGGAGCGAACTTGTGCTCCCCTAACAACTGAAAGAATACAGAGGCGGCGAGGCAGCGGTCAACAAAGTGACGTACGTGCGTCGGAGAGCGTCGCAGAATCGAATGCCCCGGCGTCTGCTCTGCAGGCTTTTTATCTTTCGGCGCGCGTGGTTCTGGAACCATCGATTCGCATCGAGAACATTGTAGATGCAAGAAGATTATTCCGGGCTGTTCACGTAAATCGGAATGCTCTCCCTATCACAACAGATAACACATGTGGCACAGAAAGAAGGAATGGAACACGCGCTTCCCTTGGCACGGAGATAACACAGACCGGCGCAGCCAGGCGGTAAAAGCAAAACACAAATAAACAAACCCAATGTATGGTTCGCGGCATTACCCCCCCTCTAAGAGTGCATCGACCCGATGCTAATATAAGCGACAGTCCGAAAATAAAAATAAAAGTTCGTCATCGTCCGTAGAAAGGTTTTAAGCGAACCACGTGGACGACTTCGGGCCGCGTACGTCGTGATGTTGTGCCGGAGTCACCATCGGGGATCACTTCGTAGGTAAGTTGGCCAACACGTCGTAGAATCTTGTAGGGTCTGAAATACCGTCGCAGGAGCTTCTCACTGAGTCCGCGTCGTCGGATGGGAGTCCAAACCCACACACGGTCCCCTGGGCGGTACTCGGCGTCTCGGCGTCGGAGGTTGTAGCGGCCGGCATCCACCAGCTGCTGGTCCCTTATACGAACTCGAGCGAGCTGGCGGGCCTCCTCCGCACGTTGAAGGTATCCTTGGACGTCGGCGTTGAGGTCGTCGTCTTCTAGATGCGGAAGCATGGCTTCGAGCATCGTAGTCGGTCGTCTTCCGTAGACAAGCTCGAACGGTGTCATCTGCGTAGTTTCCTGCGTCGCTGTATTGTACGCAAACGTGACATACGGGAGGACTTCGTCCCAAGTCTTATGTTCAACGTCGACGTACATGGACAGCATATCCGCAATCGTCTTGTTTAGACGTTCCGTTAGTCCGTTCGTTTGGGGGTGGTACGCCGTCGTTCTTCGGTGATCCGTATTGCTGTAGCGTAAGATTCCTTGCATCAGCTCCGCGGTAAAGGCCGTTCCGCGGTCCGTGATTAAGACTTCAGGGGCTCCATGTCGCAGCACAACTTGGTTTATAAAGAACTTGGCGACTTCTTGTGCAGTCCCCCGCGGAAGAGCGGCGGTCTCTGCGTAGCGCGTCATGTAGTCTGTCGCTACGACAATCCACTTGTTCTGCGATCGTGACGTCGGGAACGGGCCTAGGAGGTCCATTCCAATCTGTTGAAAGGGCCTCGACGGGACGGTGATCGGTTGCAGAAGTCCGGCGGGTCTTGTCGGCGGCGTTTTTCGTCGCTGGCAGTCCCGGCAACTCCGAACGTAGTGGGTGACGTCGGATGTAAGGCGGGGCCAGAAGTACTTCGCCTTAATTTTTGCAATAGTGCGAGCTGTGCCGAGATGTCCGGAAGACGGGTCGTCGTGGGACGCTTCCAAAATTTCGTCACGAAGGTCTGCGGGGATGACAAGTAGATAATTCGTTCTTGTTCCGGGGCTGAAATTCTTCTTCACGAGGACGGAGTTTTTAAGGCTGAATGCTGGTAAGTTACGCTTGAACGCTCTAGGCACGGCGACGTTTCGTCCTTCGAGGTAGTCGATCATTACGCGCAAGTCGGGGTCGGCACGCTGCTGGGCGGCTAGGTCGCTCTCCGTAAAAACCCCGAAGAACGCGCTGTCTTCATCGGAGTCTTGTGGTGGCGGGTCGACAGGGGCGCGGGACAGGCAGTCGGCGTCGGAGTGTTTCCTCCCGGATTTGTAAACGATTGTAACGTCGAACTCTTGCAGGCGCAGACTCCACCGCCCAAGACGGCCAGAGGGGTCCTTCAAATTGGCGAGCCAACACAGCGCATGATGGTCCGTTACAACCTTGAACGGTCTGCCATACACGTATGGGCGAAATTTTGAAATGGCCCATATAATAGCCAAGCACTCTTTTTCGGAGGCAGAGTAGTTTTTCTCCTCCTTCGACAGACCACGGCTGGCATAGGCGATTACGTTTTCGCACCCGCTTTGTTTTTGGACAAGGACGGCACCCAAGCCTATATCACTGGCGTCCGTGTGTATTTCCGTGTCGGCGTTTTCGTCGAAATGCGCGAGCACGGGTGGGCTTTGCAGATGTTTTTGCAGCTCGCAGAATGCCTTTTCTTGGTCGTCTTCCCAGCTGAAAGGGGTGCTGTCTTTCGTCAAGCGCGTGAGCGGCTCTGCAATGCGTGCGAAGTTTGCGACGAAGCGCCGGTAGTATGCGCACAGTCCAAGAAACCTGCGCACGCCCTTCTATCTTTCGGCCTTGGGAAGTTCGCTATGGCTGAAGTTTTCAACGGGTCAGGCAGGACTCCCGCGGCGTTGACGACATGGCCCAAAAACTTCAGTTCCTCGTACGCGAAGCGGCACTTTTCAGGCTTCAGCGTTAACCCCGACGTACGGATGGCCTCGAGTACAGACTGCAACCTTGCGAGGTGTTCGTCGAAAGTTCTAGAGAATACCACAACGTCGTCGAGGTATACGAGGCAGGTGTGCCACTTCAGGCCAGCTAGCACAGTGTCCATGACTCTTTGGAACGTTGCTGGTGCCGTGCATAGCCCAAACGGCATCACCTTGAACTCGTATAGGCCATCCGGGGTTATGAATGCAGTCTTCTCTCGATCTCTCTCGTCCACTTCAATTTGCCAGTAGCCTGTCTTCAGATCCATCGATGAGAAGTACCTCGCATGGCAGAGGTGGTCGAGGGCGTCGTCGATTCGTGGCAGGGGGTACACGTCCTTTTTGGTGATCTTGTTCAATCGCCGGTAGTCAACGCAGAACCTCAGTGTGCCGTCTTTTTTCTTCACGAGTACGACCGGCGCAGCCCACGGACTTTTTGATGGCTGTATAATGTCGCCGTTAAGCATGTCGTCGACTTGAGTCCGGATGGCTTCACGCTCGTGGGAAGAGACGCGGTACGGTGACTGTCGGGTAGGTCGTGCTCCATCCTCGGTTATTATCCGGTGCTTCGCCAGAGGTGTTTGACGTAACTTTGAGTTCGACGAAAAACACTCGCTGTAGCGACGCAGCAAAGCCAATAACTTGTTCCTTTCATCTTGCGGTAGCGCAGGATTCACGTCGAAGGGGTGCGGAAGCTTGGTGGTATCGTCGGGTGCGCGTTCAAAGTCGGCGACTGCTAACACGTCGCTTGCTTGTTGCATTTCTTCGACGAACGCAATTGCAGCGCCCTTGTTTAAATGCTGGTACTCCTCGGTGAAATTGGTGACCAAAACGTGGGCTTTGCGCTGCTTAAACCGTGCAATGCCTCTTGCGACAGACACACCGCGGTCAAGAAGCAACCTTTGGTCACTCTCCACGATAGCGTCGACGTCGGGAGCAGCACCTTCACAGTGGACGGTGATCATCAAGCTTGCGCGGGGTGGCAGGGTGACGTGATCATCGGCGATCCTTACAGCTGCACCGTGTTCGGGGTTCGATTCCGGCGTCATGGAGTGGTCGCAGGAAAAAGTTATCGACTTCGTCTGCAGATCGATTATTGCGCCGTTGTCCGTCAAAAAGTCCATTCCGAGAATTACGTCGCGGGAGCAGTTGGGCAAAACGACGAACACCGCAGGGTACGTCGTGCCGTCTATGGTGACGCGCGATGTGCACGTTCCACTTGGCGTCACGAGGTGGCCTCCTGCTGTGCGTATGTGCGGACCATCCCATCTGGTCATAACTTTCTTCAGTTTAGACGCAAATGGTCCGCTCATTACCGAATAGTCAGCTCCCGTGTCTACGAGGGCGACTACGTCAAAGCCGTCGATGGACACCTTGACGTCAGACGCAGTCTTCCTAGAGTTCCGGGTTCGTCGGGGCGTCGTATCTCGGCTTGTGCGTGTTGGCGGTCGGGCACTGTGCGTCGTCGTTGTCGTCGTCTTCTCAACGGACGTCTCGGTCAGGTCGGGTACGCGTCGCGGCGTATAGCTGTCGTCGTGTTCGGGAGTCTCGTCAGGGTTAGGTCGGGTCGTCTTGATGAGGGCATGTCGTGAATCATTGTCTTCACCGCGTCCTTGCGTCGTTGGAGGGTTTCCAGTTTTTCGCCGTAGAGCAACTTCACCTCCAGAAGTTGCTGCTTTTAGTTTCCCCCGCGTGGGCTGGGGGACCTTCCACGGGCGAAGGCAGCGTTGCTACGGCGGTTCGGCGATTGGTATGGGTAGGGCGACGGCGAACGGTTGAAACCTGCTGGTCGACGGCTGGTGTTGGACAGGTACTCTTCGATCTCCGATGGGCGCTGGCCAGTTCGGGGGCGGGGTGCGTCGACGGAGAACCCTCGCAAACCGAGCCTCCTGTAGGGGCAGCGACGGTAGATGTGGTCGGCCTCTCCGCAGTGGTAGCACAGCGGACGATTGTCTGACGTTCGCCACACGTCGGTCTTCCTTGGGGCAGGGGGTTGCGCCGCAGGTGGTCGGGCCGGCGAGAGGGGACGACGGTACGGAGCCTCGTGACGATAGGGTGCAGGTGGGCGAGGGCGATGTACAGCAGCTGCGTAGGTCATGGCTTGCGGCTCGCGAGGTGCTACTTCTGTCGTTGAAGTTCCCAGCGCTTGCTGCACTTCTTCTCTAATGACGTCGGTAAGAGAAGCGACTTGTGGTTGCGGCGGCGTCGGGGGCAGTTTCCGCAGCTCCTCCCTCACTATTTCGCGGATAGTCTCGCGTAGGCTGTCGGCCGGGATCCGCGTGCTGCCAAAGTCGTTCGCATTGGCCGCGCCAACAAAGTTGCGGTCATACTGCTTAGCACGCATCTCGAGGGCTTTCTCAATGGTGCTGGCTTCGGTAACGAATTCAGCGACGGTTTTGGGCGGATTTCGGACAAGTCCGGCAAACAGTTCCTCCTTCACTCCGCGCATTAAGAACCGCAACTTCTTTTCTTCCGTCATTTCGGGATCCGCGCGGCGAAATAGCTGCTTCATCTCCTCAACGAAGATCAAGACGCCTTCATTGGGGTGTTGCGTGCGCGTTTCCAACAAAAGGGCGGCTCTTTCTTTCCGCACGACGGTAGTGAAGGTCTTAGTGAACTCGCTTTTGAACTGAGCCCAGTTTGTCAAGGAGCTCTCGTGGTTCTCGAACCAAGTGCGAGCCGAATCTTCCAAGTAAAAGAAAACATGCCGGAACGTTTCTGCGTCGTCCCACCTGTTGAATTTCCGGACGCGCTCCAGTTTCTCCAACCATTCTTCTGGGTCTTCTGCGGGGGCTCCTCGGAATGATGGCGGTTCCCGTGGCTGCTGCAGAACGACAGGAGGATTGGCTTGGTTGAGCATGGTGCTGGTTGCGACGTCTTTCTTCTTCGTCTTCTCCGGTAGTAGACCGAACTCGGGTGGTAAATCTTGCACGCGGAGGCTGGCTCTCGTTGGACTGGCTTGGCGGCTTCCAGAGGTTGTAGTGGGCATGAAGGGTGCGTACCCAGCACCTCCACCAGATGTCACGAAGCCAAGGACGACGCAGTTGTTTGGAAAAGAAACAAGTTTATTGGAGCGAACTTGTGCTCCCCTAACAACTGAAAGAATACAGAGGCGGCGAGGCAGCGGTCAACAAAGTGACGTACGTGCGTCGGAGAGCGTCGCAGAATCGAATGCCCCGGCGTCTGCTCTGCAGGCTTTTTATCTTTCGGCGCGCGTGGTTCTGGAACCATCGATTCGCATCGAGAACATTGTAGATGCAAGAAGATTATTCCGGGCTGTTCACGTAAATCGGAATGCTCTCCCTATCACAACAGATAACACATGTGGCACAGAAAGAAGGAATGGAACACGCGCTTCCCTTGGCACGGAGATAACACAGACCGGCGCAGCCGGGCGGTAAAAGCAAAACACAAATAAACAAACCCAATGTATGGTTCGCGGCAGTATTAAACCAAGAGTACGAAAACTAGGCATATTAGTCGTTTGTGGTTAGATGACACGTCATCGCCCCGCTACAAAGGAGAAGCCAATATCAATTACCATCATCAACAGCAGCGCGACGTGGCTTAGGGATTCGCGCATTTGGCGTCTGCTTCACTAGGGCTCTCTCTCCCTGCTGCTTCTTTGCGCTCGGTTGATGTTTCATGCTTGTCCGAACCATATTTTGCGTGTGCGCAATTTTTGGTAATAATATTACACTTAAAATTGCATACATTAGCTGAAGGCGTCAGTTAAAGTATAGTTTTGGCTACCGCTAGAGAAGAAAAATTGCCTGCGTCACCCGATTCTTTGCGAAACCGGTCGTGCGCGGACGCGACGAGGAAGTGCTAGGCGTCACCTGCTGTATTAAGCAATATTTGGAACAAAGGGGGCACACAGCTGCTAGTAGCTAACAACAGCGAAACTAAAAGAGAACGCATCTGCGGTAACATATACGTCGCTTTGTAGTGTGCTACTAGTAGTCATCGCCGTACGCATCGATATCATCGTGTTCCTCTCTCACTCCAGGCGTTACTTGCGCGGTAGCGAGTAACGGCAGCGGCGTCAGCCCACTCAGGTCCACTGCAGGACGAAAGACCCGCCGCAGTGGTTCAGTGGCTATGGCGTTGCGCTGCTGAGCACGAGGACGCGGGTTCCATTCCCGGCTGCGGCTGCTGCTTTTCTGATGGAGGCTAAAATGGAAAACGCCCGTGTGTGCGAGATTTCGGCGCACGCTAAAGAATCCTCAGTTGGTCCGAATTAATCCGGAGGATTTCACTACGGCGCGCCTCATAGCCTGCGTTGCGTCGGCGCGTTAAAACCTACAATCAAACAATCATCAATGCAGGACTAAATGTTCTCCCGTTGATTTCCGACCGCTTCTTTCCTGCGCTGCTCTAGTCCACTGTTTACCCCCGAATTTTGTTATTTCATCCCTCCATCGGGATGATGGAGGGGTGCCATAGCCCTTACGGGTTGCAGTATGTATAAATGAATAAAGACAGTTCTTTTGGTATCCAATCTGTAACCGTTATTGTCGACTGGTTGGCGGTTCGTCTCACTACATGTACAGCCCAAGCCCATTTCTTTTTCTTTATTTGAACTATCATGCCTTCGACTCGAGTTTGTTCTCTGATCCAGGTAGCTCACTTTCTGTGCATTAGTGTTATTCCTAACATTGTTCATCCACGGCCCGTTGAGCGGACCTAAATTTCCTCTCTAGTCGTTTACTAAGGCACCAAGTTTCAGCTCATGTCATAACAAAAACCATGCACTTGTTGTCGATTTTTCTTTTAACTGACAGACGTAACTTAGTTTTCATTATTAGGGAGTTCTGGGGGAGTGCTACTGAAGCCATACCTATTCTAGGCCGAATTACTCTGTCGTGGATGGAGTCAGAACTAACCATCTGTCCGAGGTATTTAATTAGTTATTAGTGTGATTTATTTATTTTTCATTGTCACTTTTAACAAGGCCTTTCAGTTGCAAACTGGAATTCGATTTCAGCGAATTGTTATTAAGGTTATGTAAAACTTTTAGGTGCGTGAATTTCATTCTAATATCTCAAGTAGTGAGGCCAGCTGTGGTAGAATTGTGGTAGCATGTGTGTTTTAAGTACGCATTAAAAATAAACATAGCCGCGTTTCGCTGAATACGTTATAATTTATATATTATGGATCGCTGATGACGGTCCCTGTTTATAAAAGCGTGCTTAAAAAATGGCCCAACAGTGGTAGTGTGCTTCGTGAGTTCATTATCTCGAGCAGAACCTCTTTATTTACCCTGTAGCAAAGTGAGCTTTCGCTGGCCTGAGGTACGTAGGCTTCGACATCTCAAGTCCAGTTGAGGTTACATGTGATTGTTATGGAAAGATATCGCAGATTCTTAGAACGCGTAAAAAAGTGGTATTTTTTAGGGTACGGAAACATAGATTAGTTTTCTTATTCGTGCATGTCCTGCAAAAACCCTTGTGGAGATTTATTTTCGTGTTGTATTTAAAATACCCAATCAATGTGACATAAACAACCACTCAGGTATTGATCAGAAAATTTTGAAACGCGGGAAAAGAGACAGTCATCGGGAAAGAACAGCACTGAAACCACAGGAGGTACTCCAGCATCAAAAAATTATTGAAATTATCAGGTACCTTATCTCTGCTCATGTGCTTTGAAGGCAAAAGCCTTGTTAAACTTTTTTGAAGTATTTTACTGCTAAACCGCATTTGAGTTCTTTTCTTCGGTTTCGTTGCTTTGTTTTTGACGCCAGTGACGTCGGCCAGCGCATTGGCACACGCTGAAGCTTTCCTTGCATCACAGTTTTTCGCCCCTGGTGTGCTCCCGTTCTGCCTTTGTGCATCACGTTGCGGCCTTAGCCGGGACGCTATATTCCACAATGTTAGGGTTTAAATTTATGGTGGTGTTAACTTTGTGGGAAGGATAAATTAGCCGCTGAATGCTTCTGATTTTTTGCCACTCCCCTGAGTGGGTATGTGCGGAAAAAACGGAGCACCAACAACAACGACAACAGTTTTTGTTGTACCGCTGGCGGCATACGGAAATAGCACAGTGGTAGCCTTCGTCCGCGATCAGACTGTGCTGTGTACGCATCGTTCGTACGGATCGTAAGCGTGAACGCAAAAAACGCAATGAGTTTGTTCAGACTATCGCTGCATTGAGCGTAAAGTACGCAGCATTTTCTCCCAGCAGAGGCGTAAATGTTGGATAGTCCGTAACATTTACGACAAGCATAGATGCGACTGTTACGGCGGAGCCAATGGGTAGAGAAGTTTCGGTTTTCAATTTCCGGTCACGCGCCTTCAGGCCTCCACAGACGATTTTTCATCCGGTGACCACTATCGCAGGCATATGCAACGTTTGAGAACAACACAGTCCTCAGTTCGCAAAAATATAGTGGAAATGTCCGTCAACAGCTCTATCGAGGAAGATTTAACGAACCCACAAAATCTACGACGCCTGCATCTGTGTGGGTTAAAGCGTAGACGATGATAAGCTAATTTTGGGCTTGAAGAGCCTCGACCCCCGCTAACAGCCGCCTGCTGAACAGCGCCTGCTGAACGGTGCCCCAGAGCGGTGATTGGCTGGTCGTAAAATACGTCTCTCACCGAAGGGCTCAATGCGAACCTAGTCGCTTGCTACCTGCGTATACGGAAGTTACAGCAGTTGCGCTGATTGCGATAAATACGCCACTTACGGCGGATGCGACACTAGTCTTAACGCGGCCGTATACCCCTGTTACACGGGTCGTTACAAACGCCATTAACGGAAACGGCAGTTGAATACCGTTACGCCCGTGGGAACTGAACGGTGTTGAGTGTGCTCAACGGAAATTTGGTCGTTCAGTTTCGTTTGGATGGTTTATCCCATGACTCTCATAATTGAACTCACCAATGCCAAAACGTTTTTTCTCTGATTATTTTCTCCGCTACATGTTGCCCAACGTATTTCTTTTACTCTTCGCAACATTTTTTTGTAACAGTGAAAGGGAACGTCGTTTAGCCGATCCACTCCGATCCATGGTGTTCCAAATGGCTGCGTTTGTTCTGGTTTTCTAGGTGGTGAAGCGCTGCATTTCACGATCCATCGGTCGTACTAACCCCGGCACCACTGTCCTGCCACAATTGAATTAGCAAATGCGCCAGCAACGGTGGTGCACGAAGCGTTTATTTCGTGAGTGCTCTAGGCTGCAGCAGGTACACGTTGTTGCAGCGGGTTCTTGCCTATATGCCGACGGAACGGAAGGAAACAGCGGTGAATGGAGATGAGTGACCTCCGTTGGCGGCCTTCTTAGTTTGGTTTCCAACGGCGCTCGCGGTGCCGTGTAACTGAGACTGACGGCCATTAAGGCCAACTGCTCTTTTGGCAACGGCCGCTAAGGCGCCCGTGTAACCGAGGTATTACAAGACATCGTGGTACTCTTTCAAGCCAGGCTGTTTTAAAGCAAAGCTTTCTAGCTCTACCAACCAACGGTTCTTTCGTGGCGTGCGGGACACCAAACTCCCAACGCATTGTAGGCGCCGGGGGAGCGAGGGGAGGGTGGCGGCAGAAGTTTCACTCACGGAGCAAACTAGAGATGGCGCGGCGAATTACCCAGCGTTCCCGCGCGGAAGTGCCTGCTCGCCGGCGGCAGCGTCGGCTATACGGCTTTGTCGTCTCATTTAGCCAGGGTAGTTTTGTGCCTGTTTTGGTGCAGCTTCGCGTCCATTGCGCGGTGCCTTCGCATGGCTGGATTAATTTCTTCGACCGCACCTCCAAGGTAACCCGTACGTGACCGAATTAAGTGGCCGTACGGCAAACATACATTAAGGATTGGATGGCGGGAAACCAAACTGCACAAATCCGATACAGACATCTCGCAGCTAGAGAAACGCTACTTTTTGCGCACTGCTTGCCATGATTGCGACTCCGTTTTGTAAATTGGTGATTACTAATTCATTTGCGTTTTAAGAGGCATTACAAGAGGCGAAAGTGGCAACTGATTCTGATAAATAGCTATTATAAATGTTCCCTCACCTTTCTCGCCATTCTCAAACTTAATAAACTAACTAGTCTAAGTCGGTATAAATGGGAATCACTAAGCTCACATGCAGAATTGTATCGGTGCCTGCGCTTGTGTCGCGCGGTGGTGTAGCCAAGCTAGCACATCAGGATTGCTAGGTTCCGCTATCTCACCCTTCGAAATACGCTCCTCTTCATTTTCTCTCACTTTCTACTCACGGCCGCCTACAGCAGCGGCGTCATCCGCCGCTCTAGCCAGGCCGTGGCCGACGCTGCTGCAGCGTTCGGAACGCCGCCCGCGTGAATTAGAGGTAACGGCTGGAAGAAACCCTGGTTTCACTCTTTGTAGAGCCACGTGTGTGAATTCAAGTCACGTCACATGGGCAATTGTTGTGGGTGTCGTTTAAAGCTTTGCTTTGCAACCACCTTTACAGTGTGGATTGGAGCCAATTTTTCCTTGGCCTCTTTTGCCGAGTAAACCTTGCGCGAAAAGACCACAGTCAACTTCACGGTAATGTCTCCTTTTTTTCCGCAGCGTTTGCAACACGTCCTTTTCTTGGCTATGATAATAACTAATCAAACGTGTATTCCTTAGCTATACAGCGCTGGTACTCTCGGGCATGCCCTCGCGTTTCGCTTGATTTATGCCAAAGGTTTCCCTTGCGCTATAACATGTGGAGATGTATGAGCAACGCCTGCAGATTTACTAGTTTGGAAGGGTCTTGTTTTAACATACTTCGGACAAAGAGAGACAGCAATTTCTTTTTTCTTGTCGGGAGCGCCAAAAGACTACCGTCTTTTAAACTGGTCGCGAATGCCTACGTTTGCTTTCATGGTGTCCCATACCTATTTTACTACATATATGTACTACAGCAGTTATTCCCGTATGCTTGCATATGCTCCCCAATGGCTAAAACGTTCCACCTCCTTTTAATGCCGAGTGTCCTTTACCGAGCTTCATTCCTGCTTGTATGGCGTCGTAAGAAAAGAATCAGCTGAACAGCACCGCGCCTGCGCGAAGGAGCAGCGGCACGCGCTCCTACACATCCATGCAACACGCTGCGAAGCAACCACTCAAAGCCGATGTCGAAGCTACGCACTAAATGCATGTAGACGTCAGCGACTGTTTCCAGAGGCCTCAAACACGATATCTGGGTTCACTGGACGTGTAGGATGATATGGGATTGCAAACAACGACTGCTGCAGAACGCGAAGTGGGACTTGGAACATTGCGCGAACGCTTTGTCATGCACCTGAACTACGGCGCACATCTGTGGCCAATGCCAATTTATTTAACGCGATATTTCTTCATTTTGTTTGCTATTGCTGGAGAAGCTATTTCGCACCGAATATTGGCGGGATGAGCACGTGTATTGCAGGCTTAGGTCTATACGGGGATGTAAAATGGGGATGAAGTGCCGTGAATGTCCGCCGAAAGACTGGACGAAAAATTCCACATGTATACCCTTTTTGCAGACGTACACCCCCAATGGCCTAGTGCACAATTGGCCCTATATTTTGCCCCGTTTATGATCGACAAGAAATTTCAAAAGACGCCGCGCAACGCTATTTTTCCCATGTAGTGGTTTATTCCACAGTCATTTCCGTAAAAAAAATTGCCGCGGCTTAGCTCATCTAACCTTGGATACCCAAAGCAGTTTTGGCTTAGTGTGGTTGAGTCTTCGTTTCGCTTGGTTAACCTTTGATGTAGCTGTATTGGCGACCACGTCTCAAAGCCGTTCGGTTCCGTCCAACGCTCACCGAAGGAGGCCGGGCGAACGCACCGTCCCTTTTCGCCGGCGCTAGACGAGTCACGTAGCCCGAAACGACCCAGCGCCGCATGCATGGGGGGCTGGTAGGGGGGATGGGAGGGGCGGTCGGCTGCCTCGCCCGCAGCGCGGTGGCGACCGATGCCGGCGCCCGCAGCAGCGCCGAAAGCGGTTCGGCGAATCATGCGATGCACTTCTAGGGGTGTGTCGCCGGGGGTGTGTCTCCGGTCAAAAGGTCGCCTTGCGCATCCGCCGCGAAATCGCTGGACGAAAGTGGTAAAGCTTTGCTTTAAACAAAACTGACCCGCCGCGGTGGCTCACCAGCTAAGGCTTCGTGCTGCCGAGCGCGAGGACGCGACTTCGATACCTGGCCGCCGCGCCCGCTTTTCTGATGGAGGCGAAAAGCAAAAACGCCCGTTTGTACGAGATTTCGACGCACGTTAAAGATCCCCTGGTGGTCAAAAATAATCCGGAGCCCTTTACTACGGCGCGCCTCATCGCCTGTGAAGCGTCGGCGTGTGTAACCCCCCCAATCAATCAATCAAGAAAAAATACCAGGATGAGTGGAGACTGTTTATACAGTACAATAGGAAGCCTGCCTTTGTGCGAGTGGAAGAAGGAATGCTGAAGGAACTGGGGAAAGAATGGCCACACTGCTGGGTTTATTGGGAACAATTTTCCAATGCGCTTGGCGTCACGCTACAGTTTTTTCTTTCTTTAAAAAGAACAGTAATTCCGAACAATGAATCGTGAGCCGAAAACAGAGGGCAATTCTATCCAGGCCTTGTGCTGCTCCACGCCTTTGCAGTCAGTTTGCGCTCATATTTTGTACAGTTTCACGTAGTCATCGTCCCCGGGGAGTGTGTTGTAGGCAGTCGCGGTCCCAAGACGGGAAGGGGGGGGGGACGAAAAGGCGATCGCCCCCCCCCCTTCCCCCCCTCCCCCCCCCTCCCCCCCCCCCCCCCCCACAAAGAGGTCCTCAGCTTCTCATTTTTTTTTTTCGAAGCATTGCACTTTCGCGAGGTTAAATCCCCTTTGCGCGAGGTCGCAAACATGTTGCGACCGTCAGAAATGCGGACTCGAGTCAGCCGTTGCACCGCCTACGGGAAGTCAAAAACCACTGTGTCGCTAAGTGATTTGTGCGCAAGCGGGTTACAACACATACACGCACACGTCGGCATGGTTGTCACCTCCTCCGCAGAACTGGTGCAAAAAGAAGTGCGGTTCTTATTCGCCCCCCGGAAAAAAAAAACGTCTGCTTCCCTAAAAAAAATCCCCCCCCCCCCCCTAAAACCAATCTATGAGACCGCTACTGCTTGTAGGGGGAGTTGCGGAGGCCCAGAGCCAGAAGAGGCCACATGTGCGGCCCCAGATGCACGGGCCCCGTTTAAGTTGAACTATGCGGACCCCACTAGCCCATCACCTCGTGTGCATCGCATCGGCACGTCCCTTGACTGCCGCCGTGACGGCGACCAGACCGATGAGCACGATGAAGAAGACGAGACCGGCCACCATCTTCTTGTTCCGACGTCTCCCGAAAACCGCGGCGAGGTACTGCGCAGGATCGTGGCTATGCGGATGGATCCCGGTCACTAAAGTGGTGCTGGCGAACATGTCTCCAGCTGGAGTAGAACGAGCACAGCCTGGCCGCTCGATCCTCCAATGGCTTGCGCTCCTCTGGCGGTGGTGGTTGCCCCAGAGGAAGGAGTAGTTGGTGATGAACTCCCGGGGGATTGGTCAGCGAAATGGAGTTCACCGAATAACCGTAGACCCCTCTAACGGGGGCGTTTAGGGGTATTGTAAATAAATAAATATGCAAACAAATACATTAAAGCGTCGCACACAGTATATGTTTCACCGGTAACACGCGCCAGAACGCGGTACAAAAAACTGGCGAAGCTTCCACTAAGTCGCGCAAGGATTGACCCATAGTGAAGCTGAAGGACTTCTTTATACGTGAGCACTAAATGACACATCACCACACATTTCTACAAGTTTGAAATTATTTATCTACATGTTCTGGCTTTGATTAGCACCCGCCGCGGTGGATCAGTGGCTAAGGCGTTGCGCTACTGAGCACGAGGTCGCGGGTTCGATTCCCGGCCGCGGCGGCCGCTTTTCTGATGGAGGCGAAAAGCAAAAACGCCCCTGTGTACGAGATTTCGGCGCACGATAAAGATCCCCAGGTGGTCGAAATTAATCCGGAGCCCTCCACTACGGCGCGCCTCATCGCCTGCGTTGCGTCGGCGCGTTAAACCCCCACAATCAATCAATCAATCAATCAATCAATATGTCTTTGATTAGCGTGGTTATAGTAGCAGTCATCGTCATATGCATCGATATCGTCGTGTTCTTCGTACCAAGGATTACGTGCGGGGTAGCGCTTCACGACAGCTAGGGCGCAGCGGCGGGGCGTACGTGCACGACTCATGCGCTTCATTCCTGGAGTCGCGTCGATGATCCGTACAGCAGGTGTCGCACCAGTTGTGGTGTTGGTGGTTATTAGGCAATGCGAGGCGCTACTGGGAGTTTTCGCCAATATTTTATTGTTGCTGTTGCTAAAACCACTGGTCGTACCAGAGACAATCGGGCGTCTCCGCGACTGTTTGGCCTGTCGAATAGTGAAAGCAGCAGCGATAGTGTGGAGTTGACATGAAAACAGGCGACGGCTGATTTAATGCGTGCATTCATTTCTGATTCGCGCCACTTGCAGTGCTGACAGCGAAATAATTATTCGTATTTCCGTTTTTTGTGTGTGTCGCTGGGGCCGCTTTTTTTCCCTGGTGCCTTTTTTATGCATTCTTTTTTTAAATTTCTGTCGCTCAGGCTTTATCTGCCGATTAGTCATCTGTTAATCCCTCTGGTCAATCTAGTTTTTAGAGCCCTCACCCAGGAAACCATGTTACGTCGTGCAGATATCCTGGAGACGTCAGCAATCGACATTGCAGATGTCTAGGAGACGTACCGTTGGGGTCGAAATTACATGTATTCAACAATGCTACAACTGCGAAAAACCCATCCAAATCAGGCGAAGGATAACATATAGACCTCTCTTGGTACTTTTATATGCTGTTTACGGGATGTTACCTTAGTGGTACATCTTATGGATATTGTAGTGGTACGCATGCAAGACGTATGTATATGTCTGTTCTACATTGTTTTTCAGTCTTTTGCTCAAGCATGAGTTTGTTATATTCATTATAGTGTACGTTAGTATGGTATTGTCAAGATAAACCTGTATTCTTGAAATTTGCATTCTTTATACATATTCGAGTTTGTCCAGCCACCTTTCCAATGTTGCCTACGTGTTGTGGACATTTATACTACAAATACATCTCTTGCTAGCTATTCAGCACTGTTTGCTGTTACTTGGGACCTGAATTCTAGATTAATGTGTTTCCATTTTTGAAGTGCTGCATACTGCATGAAGTCTCATATGTGAAGTTCCAAGCTGACCACACATTCTTGCAGAAGCACACGAAACACAGCTCAAAACAAGAAATGTCGCCTCGAAAATAAGCGGCAGTAATTAACAGCAAACCAGTCCTGATCAGCACAAGCGCCCTTGACACTGAGGCAATCAAAGTAGCGTCATCGAATTGTACCACACAGCACGGCTGTACAGGCCTTCTGCAAATAAACTATCAGACAAACAATTCAAAAATTAAACTAATTAATACGACAGTCTTGCCAACCTAGCTGTAAGTAAGTGCAGCTGGGTAGTAAGAAAGCTTTCAAAGTACACATAAAACACAAAAGAGTTCAGGTAAAACAGTTTATATTGATTTCCAAATTATGTAATATGCTTTCGCAACGCAACCACTTTAGTTTTGATTCCTATCTGCCCTGGCCCACAGGGTACGCATTGTATAATTACAAGAATAGTACAAATATTCATAACTATAAATAAGTCACACACAGCAGAAAGGTTGACAAAAAATAGGAAAAAAGCAGACATGCAAACCCAGGGTAAGAGCACAAGATAGTTATGCAACTTGAAATATCTCACATTAAGTGAAATGGGTGAAAAACAGCGCAAGAAAAGTGTAAAACCAAAGAAATGATTGATTGGTGGTTGCAAAAACAGCAAATTTATGAAACTATATATAGTCCACATCTGGTAAAAAGTTTCGAAGAATAAAACAAAATCACCTTGGAAACACAGAAGTGGTGTTGAGTGGTGGTTGTGACTGCCATTCAAATTTAAGCTACTTTAAACAAACCAACATTTAGGGAAATGGTTATGAACTATAGAAAACGTTTGTATACAGAAATGACTGTACGGCGGTTACAAGAGCAGTAGAAATTCACGTGATGAAATGATTCACCCTTAGTGAAATGGCAGGACAACAATAAAACAACAAAACACTTTACAAACAACTTATTGAAATCTGGTTAGGAAAGCAATACAAAGTTACACTATTTCAATATTTCACACAAAGTGATATCATTTCGGAACAAATGATAAAACGGGGAACACGGAAATGATTGGATATTAGTTACAAAGAGACAGATATACACGACTACGTCATTCACACCAAGTGATACACTCAAAGAACAGTAACAAAAAATAAAAACGCATAGAAGCACGGAAATGATTCAATGGTGGTTCAATGGTGCATGCCTCTATAATCAGTTATGGTAGCGATTCTTGAACAGTTTGCGTTCTTCGTTGTGGTGCCAGAAACTAACAAATTGTTGCAGACCGGATTGGTTGGAAAGTGAGTAAACCTTTAATGATTCAAAGGCTGTAAGAAATTTAATACCTGTTCTACCAATAAAAAATACGAAGCAGCAGGTTGTCAACAAAGCTGATATTTGCACAGGATGTGACTGACAATAAACATCTGGGCCCTATACATTGTCTGGTGAAAGAATTTGATGTCTGTAACAATACGAAGATATCTAGTTACACACAATGCAGGATTCCACTCGCAGGTGGAAAAAAAGCGTGCTTCTCTTTTTCCCGAACCAGGAGAGCTCGTGCGCCAAGTTGACCGTTAACAGAAGCTTGAGCAGGCGCTTTGTGAGGACTGTTGCCGTAGCACCTCCCTTGCAAGCCAGTTCTTCAATCTAGGCATTGGTACATGAAAATCTGTGTTGTTATTACAGCTTTTTAAGACTTTTATTACACAGAATGGCCGCCTATCATTGTCCCTGAAAAAGACAGTGTATGACGGCTGCATCTAACTGGTACTCACCAATAGGGCAGAAACTTCCAGGCTCACGAAAAGGGTCTAACTTAAATTAAGGATGACTTAGCAGGCAATAGAACGCTAGATGATGGGTATAACATTAAGGGACAGCAAGAGAGCGGAGTGGATATAATTTAATGTCAGTATTGACACTACTAAGGCAACCTTAAAACTAACTAAGACTGCTAATGTGGGGTACCACTATTTATAGAAACTATATTTGGTGAATGACATTTATTCTAATGCTCTGGTGACATTTTAGCCCAGCTACAGGTCCCATCTGAACTTGCAAAATATTTTTTTTTGTCTATCCTAACCGCTTGGTTGATTGAAGTGACAATATATACACGGATGAAGCCATGTCCACAAAATGTGGCAAAAGGAAACATGCACAAACCCGGACAGCGTCACTGCCATGGACGTATCCTTCATGCAGCAGAATGGCGAGGTGGGCTAGTTGGTATATATGCATAACTAAACTTTCAAAAAGCACATCACTAAAAAACTCGTCCTATTGTCCTGTTCGGTTGTCCTGTTAGGCCTACATTTTTAGTTGAAGTATACGTTGTACAGTAGGACGCATCAAAGTAGTGCAAGAAATTTTTACTGCACATTCACATTGAAACATAGCCTAAGTTGCACCAGTCAGCAGCCTGCAACATGTAAGTGATTAGCAAACGACAGACCAGACACCAGAATCATACTCTGCCTTAAACCTGCGAAATCCCAAATGCTGTGTTCCTCTGATAACTAAGGTGTGTTACACATTAAATTCATTAAGCTGGAAATCCCATAAGTGACAGAAATTTAACAGCCATTTTTGGGTATTTTTTCTAGGTTCTGAATGGTAATTTACGTTTGCGATGCTGCAGTAAGAGTACGAAGCGCAACCAGCGCTACTCATACTATACTATACCAGTTACGACATGCGTGTAGGCCTGACGTTACAAAAAAGTTCGGGTTGCATACATGTTGTTCATTCCAACGTTTCATGACCAAACTGAACGTTCGAAAAGGTTTAACACTCAATCGAAACGCGAAAAAACATCCAGATGGCATTTTAATCTAATGCTGTACGCTCGGGTATCACTAGATTTATTATTTTATTCTAATGCTACGCGCACGGCAATCATTCAATTTATTGTGCACGTTTTTTAACCGAAAAATATTATGACGAAAAAAAAGGGTATCCGCAGAAACGAAACAAAAACCAAGAGTGCATAATATCACGCTAAAAGTACACGGTGTGCGTGTAACGCATACACGCACTTATATTAGAAGACGCACTTATATTCGCACTATCCAGCCTTCCTTATTTCCATTTCATATCAAAACATTCGGTTAGCAAAACAGGACAGGACACAAACACTTCACCAAACACAGGGCTAGAAATTGCGCGATAAATAATTCTGTTTACACACGCAGCAGCCAGGTACAAAGGTCTACCGACAAATCTGCGCAACGCACAAAGCGAGTCACTCAAAAATGTTAGGGCTAACCGCTTACGCGGACCGAAGTTGGAGAGCAATTCTGCTACGTTAAATACATACGACAAGAAAGCAAGATTCACCAGTACTCACTTACCTTCACTACTTGGCAGTATTTCTTCGTCTGTTAGATATATTCATGGTAGTCAAATCACCGAAAAAACGAAAGTTGAAGGCGTGCACACCGGTGCCGTCACCGGCCAGTAGCACGCGCATCGATACGTTAATACAACTTTCGGACGGTCGGACTGGCCGCGCAGCGACTTTTCTGTCTCATGTTCGTTCGAGGGAGAAACTAGTTCCTGAAAGGCACCCGCCTTGATAAACACGCGTTGCGAAATAGATGCCCAAGTTATTGGTAAATACAGATATAAGTTGCCAATTATATACAAGAAAAGCTTGAGCGTGTTTTTTTTTAAAGAAAACAGTAATTGTACCGACAATCTAGATTACTGCAGTTAAGGCAGTTTCAGGGTTTGTTCTGATGCCGCAACCACTTGCAGCGCATTTTCCGCGCTTTCGCGCGTCGACATCACCTGGCGTTGACGGCGTCGGCCAAATGCACGGCGACGTGAGCTGACGCGGGAACTACGCCGATGTCTATGTTCGCCATATATCAGCGTCGACGCAACGCAAGAAAGCATCCGAAAGCAGGCGACATCGCCGGGATTCCATGTCCATCTCCTGGTTTGGGGTCATTACTTTCGCACTAAACAATCAATTTATTTTTAACCGGCGGTAATCGGGTGCCTTGAGGCAAATGACAAGCTATTTCTGTTCGAAAGTGCGCCTTCCTTGGTGACTATCTTGGCTTTCATCGGGGAGATCGGGGGTTTGGGATAGCTTATAGTGAGTTAATTATGGGAGATCTGGCTACATCGCTTGTAGTGTTCGCATGATAGGCTTGTGTGCAAGATCTGTGCGTAGCGAACAAAGTTTATCAACCCCAGAAATCTAGCGTCGCATTCAATTTCATTCGCGGCTACCGTAGCTTGCATAGGGGGAACGATGAGGCGCGATAGCTTTTCTTGGATTGAATAAGGGAGCTTTCGTTACATCACTTGCAGTATTAGCATAATTGGCCTCCCCTCCAAAATCGGTGGGGAAGAAACAAGCGTTATCACTGCCGAAATTTTTTAAATACGACCAAAACTAATCAGTCGACAATATTCGTTGGCAGCCTCTATTAGGGTACCAAATTCTTGGGTCCACGCATTTTGTTTAAGCCAACGGACGAAACGATCCCGGCCGTTCACTCATGGAGAGCTTTCAGAAGCAAGTTATGGCATCCATATCAGAAGCAACAGCCGGGTCTCCGACGAAGGGAGAGAGGAATCACTTGATTTTCCAAGCAAGTGGAGTAGGTACGCGTGGTGGCTGCCCGCGGAAGGCTGGCGGCGGCAGTTGCGGCTCGATCGGTCAACCAGAAGTAGCTGCGCCCACGGTTGCGAACGCCCGAGCGCGTCCTCCCACTGCTAAGAGTACAGGCCCACATGCTGTGGCTTAGCGTGTCCAGGGAGTCACAGAGGGGACAGCTGGGCGCAGGGAAGTCAGAGTAGGTCTTGTGAAGGAGGGATCGACGGGCGAGGGAGTTGGTCTGAAGGAGTCGCACTAGGCGGTTTTGAGCGTTGGTGAGGGATGTGTAGACAGTGGGAAAACGGCGGCGGGAGAGGCGATAATGCTCCGTGGCTTCTTGATACGAGAGCAAACGATCACGTGCCGACCGAGCACTGTGTCAGAGAGCAGGAGCGAGCCGAGCGCGGCTGTTTACTTCTCGTGCTTCTTTGTGGGCCCCCCGCACGGGGCACCTTGAGCAACCTTGGTGACGGTACTGGCAATACCGCAGACCCCGGGCCCCCATACTCTTGCTGTAATCTACCGTGGCTACGAGTTTTAAGGTGAAGGGCAGAAACCCCAAACGGTGGCCGTCGGAGCCCAGGTCAAGCTCCGGCGGATGGGCTCCCTGTCTGTTTGCAAGGGTTAAGGCTTGGGCGAGTTGGTGCATGATTATAAAAGGGGAACAGCGCAAAGTCAGACAAGACACAAGAAGAAGGAGGTGACAAACACGAGCGCTGACTTACAACTGAGGTTTATTCCTTGGCTTTTCACATATATATGCCAATAGTCAAAAGCACAAGAAAAACCGAAAATTTCACGATAGAAGGAGATACGAAGCCGCTCGTCACGCTTCACCGACGCCATGTTCGACAAACACTTGCTGTACTTATGAGGGACAGATAATTAATCTCTTTCTGCGAGAGGGACAAGGAAGGAACGCTAACACATTTATCTTTTCTGCGCAATATTTCTGCGGCTTCAATTATTTCTCTTGTTATTTTATCTTTGTGTCGTGAAATGACCTGCGTTTTTTGAAATATTGGGGCGCAGTCGCGGCAATCCCGACAGTGGACACCTAAGTGGCCACTAATCGCCGTATGTACAGTCGGGGACTTAATTTTGCAGACCACGCGAGCGCGTGACAAAAGCCACCGATGCGCGCTCTGGAGGCCCAGCACCTGTTGTCGAGACCGGCGCAGCGCGCATGCGCGTCCTGTTTTACTCGCAGGCACGCCGATTTTCTCGCTTCCTGCAGCGCTGCAGCAATGGTCACTCAAGCACCGCATAGCGACGCCTTTGTAGCATTCCTTTCTTCCCGATGGCACATTTTGGGGCCTTTGCGAGGGCTTTGGCGCAAGTGCTCCTCCTGGCGTCCTGATAAACACTTGCGCGGAATGTTTTCTTTGTTTTGTGCTTTATTGTGTATAGACGATGAGACTGGCGGCTTGCGAACGGCGTCCCCGAATGAAGCGCGTACGAAGCATTCTCACGGTACCGCTCTACCGACGACGAAATGCCACCTGTATGAATAGCGAACCTTTATTCACCTTGTTTATTTTGTAATTTGTCCACTGAACATATATTTCAGCTCGCTCTCCGCTGCCCATAAAGTAGGCGATTTGCAAGTTTGATAAAAGAAATTATTTCGGTGTTTTTGCTGCCTACTTCATTACTTAAAAATGATAGAAATGCGTACCCATATAAATTGTCTGTTCGTTCTGCGCGTCGGCATTATTCAAAACGACACCTCGGGTTTCCATCGAGGAACGCCATAACATTATTCACTACTTTTCGCCGTGATATTAATCGCTATGCTTTTATTACTAATGAACGGGTGTTCAACCACTGAAAAACAATCAGCTCCTGTGTCGTTGTTGATTTTGTCCTTCCGCTCAGCTGGGCATCTGCAAGGTGGCCCTTTTCTGATGGCGCCAAAAACCGAAAAGGCTCAGTGTATTAGGGATTTCGGCGCATGTTACACATCTCCAGATAATCAAATTTAATCCTGAGCTGAGAGCACACCGGTTTCAGATAGGTAGCGAAGCAGTGGAAGTGGTGATCGAATATGTCTACTCAGGCCAAGTGGTGACCGCCGATCCCAACCATGAGTCACAGGTAATTAGAAGGATAAGAATGTGGTGGAGGGCATTCGGCAGGCATTCTGAGATAAAGAATGGCAGCCTACCATTGTCCTTGACGAAGAAAATGTATGACAGCTGCATCTTACATGTATGCACCTAAGGGGCAGAAACTTGAAGGCTCAAAAAAAGAGTCCAACTTAATTGGAGTACGACTAATTCAGCAATGGAGCGGAAGATGATAGGTGTAACATTGAGGGACAAGAAGAGCGCGGAGTGGGTCAATGAAAAAATGCGTGTTAAGAACATATTAGTAGAAATTACAAAGAAAAAATGGGTATGGGCAGGACATGTACTGCGAAGGCAACATAACCATTGGTCAGTAACGGTAACAGAGTCGATCCCTAGATAAGGCAAGCATGGCAGGGGGCGGCCAAATGTCAGATGAGCAGGTGAGGTCAAGCAGTTAAGAGGGATAAATTGGTCGCAGTTAGCACCGGACTACGATAACTGGAGATCTATGGGGACCGGCCTTTGCCCTGCAGTAGGCGTAGACAGGCTGATGAGTCTTTAGTTTTCCCCATATTAATTTTCAGGCCCACAGTTCTACTACGTTTTCAAGTGTAGTAATCGTGCTTTGCAGTCCATCCCCGAGTTACTTAGCAAGGTAACGTAGTCAGCAAATCTGAGGGTAGGGAGGTATTCTCCATTAACGCTTACGACCACCCGTTCCCAATCCGATGTTCTGAATACCTCTGGTAAACATGCGGTGAATTACATTCGAGAGATCTTGTCTTCTTCTCTGACGCCCTTCCTTGCAGGTATTTTACTGCTCCCTTTATGGGGGACCATGGTAGCTGTGAACCCATTGTAGATATCACCTAGTAGTATTGCGCAAGGCTCGTCTACACCCAGATTCCACAGTGCCGGAATGACTGCGGAGGTTCCTACAGAGTCAAATGCTTTCTCATAATCTATGAAGGCTATATGAAGTGGTTGAGTATCCACCGCGCACTTCTCTATCATTTAATTGACCGTGTGAATATTCCATTAGAACAATGTACTGTCGGGTCTTTTCTGAAGAGATGCGCATGCCTGTAGCCGTGAGCCCCCGTTAAATGGCGTCCAGATAACACTGCACCGCCGTAATGGCCGTCTGACATCGGTCGAGCCATTAGTGTAGATCGTGATATTGTCTACATATACTGTGTGCTTTAAGTGTTCGAACGGCTCGATCTCACAGCATATGTCGCGCCTCACAAGATTAAAGTGCATAGGAGACAGGATCGCCCTGTGCGGCAACCCAACTACATTGGTGAAAGTCCGCGATTGGTGGTTGTCGGTGTTAGTCTCAAATGTCCGGTCTTTTAGAAACACCTTCACAAAATTGGTGACACGTAGGCCCCTCCACAATAGCGAAGTTCTTCCACGGTCCGAGCATTACTGACCGTGTCAAAGGCCTTCTTGAAATCTAAGGCTACAACGATGGATGGACTCTTGGTGGGGCCAGGATGGTGAGCCATCGTGCGGCGAAGCATTTGAGGGCTATCGTGCATACAGAGCCCGGGTCGAAACCCGGCCGGCGTTGGCCGCAAGTATATCCTGTGTGGTACTGTACTATAGGTCAGCCGCGCCAGCATGAACCTTGTGCTCTAAGAGCCTACATTAGGTGGACGTAAGCAAAATGGGTTGGAGGTTCTGCACGGTCGGGTCTCTCCCCGGGTTTTGGAATTGTGCATACGGTGGAATAGCGACCCCGTCGGCAGCTCTCAAGATTGTCACGAAGGGTTTAACCCGTCCAGGAGCTGCGCACGGCCTTCCTCTTCTAGGTTCCGCAGTAATTGCCACGTTATACCATCCTGGCCTGGGGCGCTGTGGGCGTTCACAGCTTCTAACCCCACATACAGTTCCTGTGGAGTGAACAAGGCGTTCTAATCTAGTTCGTGCATCACCGGCTCTGGATCATGTACGATGGGATTTGGTGCCATTGGCGGTGTCGGTGGAAAGAAGTTTAGGCCGCCTCTTTCTCCAACTCCTCGACCCTCTAGCTCGTGGCGAGACTTATGTTCTTGGTGTTGTTTGTCACCTTTGTTTTACAGACCATGGGGCGGTACGTGCGCCGAATTAGATGGCTTCCGGTAAAAACGTCCAGTGTTCGATCTAGAGAGACCTCGCCAGGTGTATAGCATAGCCTCTCGCCTGAGCAGCCTTTTTGCGCACACGAACAAGGTAATCATATCTCTTCCCGTTGGTGATGTAGCGCATATGCTGCTGCTAGCGGGTCTCCCAGAGGATCGGAACGTGCCTGTCCAGCGTGAACCAGTCTTCGTTCACTTCGGTCTGTCTCGACCATCCGGCGCAGCTTCTCCGTGATGGGTAGGTTTCGCCTGCACCTGCCTACAGCTTCACGAAAGGCACCCCAGTCGACGGCAGGCACTATACATCTCCGCTTGTTTTTATCTCCATTGTCCACGCAGATCCACATTAGGATATGGTCGGAGCTAGTGGGATCAATGCCAAACCGCAACTCCCGCACAGTTCTCCCAAATCAGGTCGAGCGCTGCATCTTGGGGTCTGGCGTGTAACCCCTGTCTTGTTGGGCACTCGAGGTCATTGGTAAGCATCAGGCGCACTGCCTCCGTCATGTCCAGGCGCTTCGAACCTAGTGCATCTGCCTGGCGGTGTCCCCAGACGGAGTGGTGCGTGTTAAAATCCCCAGCGATTAATATCTTGTCTGACGGGTAGCGTCTTCAAAGGTCTGCGGGACCGAGAGCAGAGCTCCACCGAGCGCTCCAGCGTCAAGGCTTTCCCAGCGCCGGCATGGAGGACCTTCTGTTCCGGAAGGGGCCTGCGGAAATCCAATGGGAAGTCTTCGCCCATGTGCTCTATTACGTTTTTGAGGCAGTATTCCCCTACAAACCCCTAGTGTGTAGAATCCCAGCGCCCTAGTTTTTCTCCCGCCCCCCCCCCCCTTCAAGCTCTAAATTTCCCTCGTGTCAATTATTGTATTAATGAATCGCCACTTTCATCAAGCCCCAATAAAACCAGGAGTCAAAAACCACGCTACCATCTAAAGCGAGACAGAATGAGAAAAAAACGCGCATATGTACTTTGATCTAAAGGGCTTTACTTCCAACCCGGGACCAAATTTCTCTGAAAGTATGAAGCCACATCGGAAGCTTTAGCCTCAGTGGACGTCGGGTGAAAAGAAAATCGGAAGGGATGTGGTTCGAGGCGCGGCCCTGTAAATGAAGAGTATTTCAAATGCAAACAACGCTAATTAATATTGCAAACAAGTGATGCAAGCCAAAGCAAATTTTATTACAAAATCATTTAAGTCTCCCACAACTACTCGCAGTCTGCTTTCCATCGCTGCGATGTTTTTACGCGTGCTTGTCCCAGAAGAAACAAGTTCTAGACTGCAAAGCAGTTTTTCCAGCAGTAGGTCTGCGATACGATGAAGAATGTACGCAACTTGGACGCAAAGTGGAACATTTTCAGCTGACTTCCGGAAGATTTGAAGTGCGCTGCATTTTTTGTCATATCGGCTCGTTCCGCCTCACCATGCCGCAATGTTCTCCAGCGAGCCAGACGTCTTCTGCCATCTCCTGCTGCTGCTGATCACAGTAGCCACTGTTGAGCGCTCGTTTCCGCCCTCCAAAGGGTTTTGTCGTCAGAAAGAAGCGGTGTCCTTCCCAACCACGTGTATCAGCTGATGAGCATAACTATCGAAAGTCCGGAGATACGCGGTGCGCGAGATGCTATTGACGTTGACCAACGTGTTTGTAATGATTTCATCGCAAAATAGCTGCCGTCCCGCAACAAAAACCTATACGGTCGTAAATAAGGTGCTGGCGTTATAATGTTCAGCAGAGTATTGGTTTTGGGCGAGTTGGTATATAGCGAAGTATCGAAGCGCTGCACAAGACGAGGGACAGAAGCACAGAAGTCTACACACAGAGGATCGATAAGCTGCCACCAAAAATTATTTCAACTGAGGCCACCACTGAGCGAAGGAAACACACACACAATTTATCTTCTTCATTGATTTGGGGCAGCTCTTTGTTTACAACTCTGATTTTTTAAGAAGGTATTTCAACATCTACGTTTAAAATTGGCAATCTGGAGAGGCGAAAGGGTACAACAGCTAGCCCTGGCATTTTAATAAATTCTGAGCTTCAAAAGACAATCGCTGCCCGCTTTATAAGTGGTGCATAATTTTGTGTACTCCGTAAACATTGTTTCAAAAGCCTAAATCTCGTCATTGGTCCAGGAAGCAAGTTTTAAAATTTTCTTATACTTGAAAAAATGGTCAGGCATATTAAAATTGTACTCTGAACTTTTTCAGTCATAACTGAATTCTTCAAAAATAAGCGTTTTTTTAGATTAAATAAAAACACGGCCTATCATTGCATGAAGAGAACCATACGACACTGGGAAGAGCATTGCGTTGTTAGACGTTTATTATTTAACTAGTGGACTGAAAAAGAAATAGTTTTAATAGCCTATCTAGCCTCCTGCAACCCCTCTACTCCCCCTCCAGCCATAGAAAAAAACCCTTTATTCGATTTCTGGAGAAATCTCTGCTTTCAGGCACCATCAACTTTGCAACTTATCATGCACTTTCTCCGCCTGGTCAGTCAAAACATTATCACACTCTCTTCATTGTCCCAACAAAGGAAATGTATACGCATCGATGTTCCAACCGTATGCTACTGTTGGCAGCGTGACCAGAGTGTAAGGCTGAGCGAACGAAACTCCACACTTTTGGCCGCCTGCAGGCGAAATGAAACATCGACTTTGCCGTGCCCTGGCTACTGCTGTGTTAGGCAGAAGGGGACGCAATACTGCTGCACTGCGCCACGGAGAAGGCCCACACCCGAAATATGCATACTTGCATCTCATACTTTTTTTAACCCGTCGACCACCTGGAAAGTGCGAATACTTGAGACGTGTGAGCTCAGAAGCTGCTCTGTGTTTTAACCATTGGCTGCTGACGACAATAATACGGGTTCGATGGCGACTCTCAGCTGTCGTTGTTCTTATGTAACTGAAAAACGAACGCTTCCGTGTGTGCAGATTCCAAAGCACGTGAAGATCCCCAGGTGGTCTAAATTGATCTGCCGGTCTTTAATATACGTAGGGCTTCATAGCACAGGAGTAGCTTCGGGGAATGGAACGCGCCAATATTATTGAACAAGTGTGTTTCCACGGTCGCAGCCTTAGGCTTTTAATTACTCTGCGGCAAGTACCAAACGAATAACTTATGCTCATGTTTGCTGCATTGAGCAATCGAATAAGCGAAACACCAAAAGGTTTTATTTTGATCTAGACATGCCTTCGTCCAACCTTTAACATATAAACTTCTCATTGCACCGAATGCAGCGAGCGCCGTGCTGCCTGGTATAATATTTAATTCTAGGCACGATTAGCCTTACTGGCTCGGGCTGTCGGCATCACCTGTCGTTGTAGTCTCATGCAGTCACGTCCTAACAAAGCGGGACTCTCGTTTTCCAATGCTTTGAGCTAGAACGTTTTATCTCCATGGGCAAAAACGCGTACTAAAGGAACACGCCGGGACACTTGTTCTCCAACGCGGCGCGCTAGAACGATTCGTAATTCAAAGACACCAGACTTTTGCAGCAAAGCTGTATACCTGCTAGTGTTGAAACTAAACCTGTAAAAGGTTGCTTGTAGGAATAAACAGTCCTGTAGAATTAAGAAAATGTAATAAGGCCGACATCATCCAGTAAAAACAAGTGCTAAGCCTTCACAGGACAATAGATGTGCAAAGCTCGTTCCATAACACTCTCTCGACTACCGAGTAGAGCGTCGTACTTTGATGTACACGTAGATGCCCTCTGCAACAGGTTTCTCCCGCTGCTTTATTTTTCTTCACCATGAATCGAAATCTTTCTTTCCTACCCCCCTGACACCATCTTTCGTAATTACATTTATTGGCGATACCAAATGCTTGTTGGCGAATCCTCCTGAAAAGAAATGTTCCTTTTTCTGTGCGCCATGAATATGATCATCGGCGGCGCAATTTGGGCTTCGTGGAACGCAGTTAGGCCCGGCGCTGCTTCCAGCTATTCTCACCGCCCATCGCGGCGTTATTTCAGCCGCCGGGAGCGATATCTACTGGTCAACTCCGGCGCTGCCAACCGCAGTCGCCCCGCCGAGTTCCACGGCAGCCTGCCCGCTTTCGCACCCTGCCGCTGCTTGTTGTCGCACCACTACATGCTGAGCTGCGAGCACGTCTACTGCAGCACCTGTGTCGCCGACATCGCCCAATCGCATTCTTCCTCTCCGAAGCGTCGGGTTGACGGCAAGAACCTCTGGCTGCGCAAGTACGTGTTCAAAGACACGCGCGCTCCGCACGTCGCAGCGGCCCGGTCGCATGCTGTTGGAGCAGAGAAAACGAGCGCACCTACGCCGGACCTCTTGACGGCATGTCGCACCATTGCGGCGGTGAACGTGCCTTCTACGAGGTACCCTGCTCTATGTGCTACTAATCTGTGCATCGGAATGGCCTCACCGCCACGTTGAAGCTTACCACCACCGTAGCGAAATACTTGCCTGCCGTGATCTAGCAACCAGGGATTCCGTGGGGGCCTGCTAGGACATGTCCGAGCCGACGCTCCTCACCGCGTCCGACGACCGATGACTCAGCCAAGCAGCGCGGCTTCTGCAGCGGCAGTGTCGGCTGGCTCGACGAAAAGAATTCAGCGATTTGACTCTATGGAGGTGGTGCACCAGCGGAGCTTCATGCTTATGCAGTGAAGGCTCTAAGAGGAACTCTGAAATGACAACAGTAATACAAAACGAACAGTGTATTTCTTAACAATCACACTGCCCTCGCTGGAAATTATGTTCCCCTAACACACCACCTTGGACATCACATTGTGAACGCTCTAAGAGGAACTCTGAAATGACAACAGTAATAGAAAACAAACAGTGTATTTCTTAACAATCACACTGCCCTCGCTGGAAATTATGTTCCTCGTAACACACCACCTTGGACATCACATTGGACCAGCGTGGACAGTGGGACGTAATTTCGTACGTCCCACTGTCGTGGGTTGCGTGGGGTCACTTCAGCAGCGCAACTCTACCTCTTGCAACATAAACCCCACGCACTACACGCCCTCCGGCCGGTCCCCCGATGGCGATGCCAAAGCCTCTGACAACCGCGACCGCCGCAATCTCTTCGTCCCGTTCGATGCACTTTAAGTGCGAACTGAGAAACCACTCGACATCCTCAGACTTGGCCCTCCTCAGATTTGGGCCCGGGCACTGGTAGTTTTAAGGCGAGGAAGAGAGTTTCGCACTTCATATAAGTATCCCATTTTGTTCATTTACTTCTGCTTAAGCATTGCCGTGAGAGCAACACCGAAGCCAAGCATGAATGGTGCGCTTGCGACACAGAAATATTTATCGGTACTCATAAGTGATGATACATGGATTTGTCCTTGCCCTCCCCTGCCTACCTTCCCTTGCGGCGTACAAGAGGGTGATTTCAGAAAAGATCGCACGAAGTGCGGCTCATCTACCTCTTCAATTTTCTTCCCTAATTAGTCGAATGTCGAGACTCAGCTATATGTTTCCCGGGAAAAATTTTGCCTAACTGTAAAGAATTTTGCAACGTGACAAGGTGGACCACCACCGCAACATGCCCATGCGCCTTGGCCAATTAGAGCAACGTCTAGCTATGAAAGCATTTAAGAGGAAAAATTCGTAAATTTTATGCTTAATTTACCCCTGGTTTTCACTCGCGTAAAAATTTTTACTGCTGTCAAGGATATAAATTTTTCGCAAAAGAATTTCAGAACAAATTCGGCTCACAGCACAACTTCGTTCGATCGTTGAGCCTAAATGTTTCAAAAACGACTTACCTTCAACCTTCAAATTTTACTCACGTATATTCCTCACAGTTCTAAATAAAGACAAGCAATATTGAGATAGTGAAAGTTTTTATTAACACAGGGGGGCCCAGGGGCCGGAAGGGGGACAAGGGGGAAAAGAGGAAGCGAGAGATAGTCGGGACGTGATATTCATTTGAAGATCCAGGAGAGGAATAGCCTGTTCCTGAATGCACAGATAGGTGTGGCAGGTCCCGGCTCAAGTGCGTTTGCGAGGCCACTATCGAGAGCGAAGCACCCAAGAGCAGCAAGAAAATCGGGTAGCTCAGTGTCGTAGGGGTATCTCGCTTGGATTGGGTAGGTCATTCAGCAGGATGGTGCGGAAGGATTGGTACGCAGAGCAGTGCCAAATAAGGTGGATTAGGTTTGTTATTGTAGCTGTGTTGCAATATGGGCAGTAGGGCGGAGGATCGCCGTTCGGGTGGTGCCATTTGCGTGTTATGTGGGGAGTCAATGCAGCGTTCGCGCGAAATTTGCTAATAAAAACTTAGGCAGGACGAGTTAGGGATGGGGCGTTGTGCAGGAAACCTACAGGAGTGGCAGCGGCAAGGCGGTTGTTCCTAGCCTGGTGAGCGTGATCCAGCTGTTGCCTGAGGGAGAGCGGGCGAGCAGGGCTGTCAACCAGTGGAGGAGTTACTCGAAGACTCTCCTGCGCTGCCTCATGGGCAGCCTGGGTGCCGGAACCCTGAGCCATGTGTCTCGGTATCCACGCAAAATGTACAGAGGGGCCATTGCGAGCGAGCAAGCAGACTAATCATATTGTAACTTG
The DNA here is from genome assembly GCF_048455015.1 of Haemaphysalis longicornis. Classification (NCBI taxonomy): domain Eukaryota; kingdom Metazoa; phylum Arthropoda; class Arachnida; order Ixodida; family Ixodidae; genus Haemaphysalis; species Haemaphysalis longicornis. The sequence goes on from NW_027526203.1 coordinate 59,143,202, forward strand.
GCGGCAGGACAGATGACACGAACCATGGCCAAGAACCAGGAACGATCTATTTACAGTATTTACAGCGGCCATGGCCGAGTTCGCTCAGTCGGCACGCGCCCTCTTCCTCGTCGTCTTCGACTCCGAGTTATGCCGCCATGGGGCATTGTGCGCCAGTCCCGTGGCAATATGTTGGATCTGATGAACCAGAGGGTGATCGGAGAACAGTTATCAGAGCTCACGTAGCGCCATTTCGCAGAGAGTCAGTAACCGAATGCAGGGGGGTAATGGGGCAGACATCCCGTTGGTCAAGTGGTCGAGGGCTGCGAGGATAGCATGTAGCTCAGCGTCCGTTATAGAAGTAGTGAATGTTTGTCGAGTCCGAGCGCCATTCAAACTAGGTAAACCTGGACATCTCGAAACTGGTTCCATGCGGCTAGCAGACGCCCTCGGGTCTGTGTAAATGTCTTGTTCATCAGGAAGTTTAGCCGCCAGAGCGCGAGAAACAGCATGATGGCGAACTCTGGACCAGGATCTTGGGACGCCCATGCGATGAATATGGTCAATCCCTAAGAACCGTTTCCATGTAGGAGGTAGAGGCAGCGGTAGGGCCTGGGAAGCACCATTTGCGAGTACCAGACTGTAAGAGCCGCACCCTGCCAGGTCAAGGAACGCCGATCGTTGTGCAGTTGTCGAGTTTCCTCAAGGCGCAGTTCAAGCGTGGGTACTGGGGCTTATTGATTCAGGGATTCCCTGCGGGTATCACCTCTCAAGTCCTGTAAGGGTGCAAAGAACAGCCCGATAAAGAACGTAAAGATGTTTTATATGTATCTTGTTGAGCTCATAAACAGGAGCGCCATAAGTCGACTCATTGCCACTGCTCCAGTAAGCGTAAGGCTGGCTGACTGGCATGCTCCGCTGTACTTGTTCGATATACGCGAAATGAGACGAAGGAGGGGTTTCCAGTTGCGCTTGAGCTGGCAGATCCAACACTTAGCGCTATTGTTGCTAAGCAACGGGAGACCTAAAATACAATTTGCCCAATTTAAGCGGAACTGGCGTGCCGCCGAGGTAGATGGCCTTCCGCATATCCGATGGGATCTGATGGCGACCATGAAAAAGGAGAAACTCCACCTTTTGAGGGCAATCTCAAGGCCCAGTGTCGGAAGAACATTATTGAGACTGCTAGCGGTACCTTGAAGTTTGTCCAACATCTGATCCGGGCCGGAAAAGTCAGCGGCTTCTACCCAAACCGTGAGATCATCAGCGTATATAGCAAACCGAATGCCACAGTCCTGTTCGAGCGTACGAGCAATGCGGGCCATGGCTAGGTTGAAAAGCACGGGCCCGAGGATAGAGCCCCTGGGCACGCCCCAATCCAAGTAGTAGGTCATGGGACTGCGTCTCTGATGCACGCTTCTAACATGAATGGTAGGGTTCCTAAGAAAATTAGGTACCCATTTTTGGGCGCTCTGGCTAGGGAATGCCTCAGCTAACTGCTCTAGAAAGCAGCCTAACTAACACGATCGAATGCTTTGCGCATGTCAATTGAAAGGACGCAGTCAGGGTTAACCGCACAGAAGATGCGATTGAATACTCGGTGTAGCAGCCAAAAACAGTCATGGCTACTCAGATTTGGAAAAAAAACCTGTCTGCGCAGGATGGAACCATGGTGAGACATCCTCGAGATGATGCTGAAGGCGAATATTAATGAGGCGTTCTATGTGTTCTAAGGGGTTAGAACGATCGTCGGAGATTAGAGATATTAGTGGAATCTTTGTTCGGTTTGGTATCGGATGTATTAGAGTAAGTTTGAGTTGTTCTGGAATTTCGCCCATGGCCAGGTAATCATTTACAAGGTCCAGAGAATGCAGAAATGCTGGAGTAATCTAGATTTCGGCGATGTTCTCGTGGAAGAGCGTAGCCTGAAGTTCGGCAAGAATAAAGAGCGAGTGAAGGTCTGCGGAGGGAGCTGGGATGGTGATTACTGGTAATGGCGGATGCTGATGGAGGGAGGCGTGGGGGAAGAAAGCCGTGATGAGCTGATGCTCAAACGTTGTTGGTGAATGTTTGAGGGTAAGAGAGGCAAACAGAGAGGATTTCTGTTTCCTTTTATTAGAAATGGTCTTTAAAGGAGCCAAAAAGAGAAAATGCAAGTTGGTTTTATTTGAAAGATTTCGTGCTTTATAGTGCCCCCACGCTTGCCCGGATACAAACGGTGCTTTATTCACTGAGAAATTAAACAATTTAGGTTAAAATTTTCATTTTTTCCGCTCAATCGTGCGTTTTCGTGGTCCCAAATGACATCACAGCACCCGACCGCTCTGCATCCTAGAATACCTTCATGCACGCATCTGCCGAACAGGGTAGAGACAAGTATACGCTGGCACCGCCATTTTCGGTTGTTCGCTCGCCGCCGAAGCAAGTCATTGTGTCAAAACCGCGCTAAAATTATCGCCGCAACGCGGTTTACTGAAGAAGTTTGAATCATATTGTCTGTTTCGCGCTGCTAGGTCTCGTGGGAAACGAAAAGAATAACGCGTTGAGCCCGTTGGCCCAATTGCGGCGGCACGGGACCGTTCAAAGGTTGTCTCCACCCTGTACAGCGGTGTTGGTTTGTTCCCGCGTTTCTTTACGTTCCGTAACCGAGATGGCGACAACCATACCGTGGCAAGCGTTTGGTTTGTTTTTGCACGCATTTAAACCAGGCTTGTTTTTGTTCTGGGGGAAAATATTCGTTCCCTGAAACAGTGCTCGCTAGACAAATGGGGTCACGTAAGACACCGTTGCTTGCGTCAATCGGCCAGTGTCGTCTGAGACAACCCCAAGCCCCGTAGTGCTGTGCAGCTAAACCAAGCATGCTGTGCGCAGTACGAACAGCAGAACGCATCAGTACTTGCATGTTTACATGTGCTTTCGTAACGTCCACTGTTTGTCACATCATTCTTATTGCTTTGTAAAGAATGTGCCCTAAATTTAAGCGCAAATCGCTCGTTCGTCTAGTTTGTAAGCTCTACCTAATTTGCGTCTGCTTCTGCCAGCCTCCGCCAATCGCAGAGCTTAGCTCATGTGACATCATATGTTCTGTGGCGGGAAATGAGCTGGTGGGTCACATGACTATTCCGGTTTTTCCTAATTATGTAGCTTATTTGAGCGAAGTTTACGTTAAAAGTGGTGTCAGTATGATTCTAACGAGACAATCTTTTGAATGAACCAAACTTGTGTTTTCTCTTCATGGCTCCTTTAAGGTCCCACGATTTATATAGCCCTCTTTCCTGCCCATGCTTGCCGCAGAGGCTGTGCCAGTGCTCAATTGATAGTACTCGCTGGTATTCCCAGATCAAGTTTCACTGGCGCCGTTGCTTTACAAATTCTGAATGGCGTTTCCCTTTGTGGGCCTAACGGGCAGACAGAGTATGCGCCCTTTTGCATAGGTTGGCCATATGAGCGGCGAGGGCTGGTGTTGAGGAGTCGCATTCAATATCTTCAAGCGCACTATCTCGAGCCCTTTGAATGGTATTGACGAGCGTCTAGAAGGTGATCGGACCTCCGAGAACAGAATGTGCGCGGAAAGCTTCCCAGTCCGGGCGTTTACCATGTAATTAATGAGTACGGGGAAATAATCACTGCCGCAGGTTGTGGAGTGGGGGCCCCATTCGCGAACGATGCCGTGAAATGGTGAATGGTGAGCTCAGAGGAGGTGTTCCGCTGGGAAGGATGGACGCCAGTGCCGGTAACCAGAGTACAGTGTACCCAGAGTGCGGTCGTCAACAAGTTGAAGCCCACAATCGTCAACCATGGTTTCCAACCGAGTTCCCCGGCCATCCGTAGAAGGGTAACCCCAAGTGGTGCTCCGGGAGTGAAGTCACCACCTATAAGAAGAAGAGTTCGAGGAAACTGAGAAAACAGGTGTTGTAGTCAATTATACCGAACATGCTTTTTAGAACCACTAATCGACGGCAGTAAACCGATACCGCAATCAGATCTTTACCGTCCAGGAGCCGAATTTGAACGATGGCTACCTCGTGATCCTTAGAAGACTGCCCCGAAACATTGACTAGGCGGCATCCAAGATCTGAGTGAACCAGTACAGCTGCTTGTTCAACTACCAGCGCCTGAGAGGGTAGGTGCTTTTTGCTAACGTGAGTAATGGCTCGTCCTGGAAAGGCAGTGCATCCTCGAAGAGATGGGTGAGCGCGGGTTTCTTAAACGCAAAAAAGAAACGGTAAAATTTGGGAGAACCAAGCGGCGAGAATAGGCTCTGCTTGAAAATAGCTGCGGGAGTTCCACTGGAGAGCTCTTAGTGATTGCTGCATTATGTGGTCATATCGCGTACTGTTACCATACGTGGTTGTTGCTTGTCCTCCTCCGCAGGTATACCTTACAGATGTTTAGTAATGTACTCGATTATGGCGGCAGTTTGCGTGGCGTATTTACTGGTTAGTAAGCACACGGAGTTTCTCTATGTCCGCGAGACGTTCGTGGCGTTCGTGCTGGAGGTCGGCTCGAATGAATTTGAGAACTTGGACGAATTCTTGTGCTTCAGAAGGTGGTTATAATTTCACAGCCTACTGTTAAGGTGCAATAGGCACGCACATTTGAAGAAAAATCTACAAACTTTAGGAGTTAATTTAAAAAACACATCTTCCATTGTTCTAAAATTTTCTCCAGATGTAGGCCAGTACATCTACTTGCATAGCAAAAAAAACGTGTTTCATCATTTTGTTTATGGAGAGCGCAAATAGCGAGAAAGGACCCCATCCGCCGAGCCCTCCAAGACACACTGTAGTGATAGCGACTTCTCTCAGATTTGTATGAATTATATATGCTTTTTATAAAAGACAGATGATCCCTTTACGGATACAATAGGCGAGAATGTACCAGAAAAATGGCATTTTCAATGTCCCCATTGTCCCAATAGCAACCAATGTGGCCCAATTTAAATACCTTTGTTTGGGGGAAAAAACGACAAGTCTTATTGCCATGTCTTAGTGCCAGCCCTTTATTTAAAAAAACGCTTGTTCAATTTTTGTGAAACTCTCAACAAGTTGGCCGCTGAAATTAATTTTGGTTAGAATTACAAACACCTTGCATCAGAGCTATACTGGAGTGTACTATACAGCGCCCCATTCCTGTAATGGCAGCACAGCTGAACGTACTCCAGAAATGATGCAGGTGTTGGCAACGGAGAGCGATATTTTTCAGGTAAAGTTGTTGGAGCTTCCTCTGGATTTGTTAAAGAGCTGACTCTCGTCGTTTTGATATGCTATTTTGCCTTACCGGGCTAACCTATATCGCCAACACAAGGGATTCGCGCACGCCGCAATTTTAAATGTGCTGCATTCACTCTATAAAATTAAATATTTCGGATAGAAGATGTTGCGCACATTTTTGCTTTTTAGTTTGCCTGGAATACCGCGTGCTTACCTGCACGTAGCGACCCCTTTTTTGCTTACTCGAACACACGTCCACTCGTGAGGTGCTCAGAGTGATTGGGGACAGCAAATCGGGTGGCGCGGAAATACCTCACAAATGATAAGCTGAAGTTCTCAACGCAAAGTAAGACAAAACATAACATGGCTTGTACGTGATGGCGAAGAAAATTGTGAATGAACACTTCAAGACAAAGTTACTTGGGGAAGAATTCCTCATGAACAATCGGCGTTACCTTTACCACACCACTGGGTGAACCAAGTTTAATGATGATGAGTCAAATGAGTAAAACCAAGATGAGTCAAATGTAATCGACAGCAAGAAATGTGCTCCGGCACGCACAGTGCCAACACGTTTATGTTGCATACACGGAACATACCACGAACGTAACTATAGATGACAACGAACTGAACTGATCTTTCATTTTCAGAGCGCCATGAAATCGATGCTATTCGGTGTGAATGAAAAGTAAACAAAGGGCGAGTGTACGGGGGCGTATGAACCGGGGATGCAGGGGAAGTGATGGAGATGAGGTAGCATGGCTTCCACCGAATCAGGGGGCACCTAAACACTGCTGTGGAGTCGCAGACGGCTCTGAGAAGGTCAGATTTAATTGAAGAAGGCAACACACTTACAGATCAAGCGGTATTCAGCCGAAATACATGTGGTGCTGGTCACTAATTGAATATTTTTTGCCTTTAGTAATGCCCCCAAATATAAAAAATATAGTACTTTCGACGCTCCCCGTCTTCAGCAGTATATAGATGAAGAACCCTCATATGAATTATTTGACAGGCTAATCTACAGTCTCAAATATTCTAATTCTGCGGTATCTATTAAAACCTGGACGGCATACTGGCTTTGCCCTTATCCTGCCCCCACTATCGTGATACTAGCCAGCTCCACTGGATATATGACCAATATCTCTTTACGCTAACCAGCTGAGATTTCTGAGGAGATAGTGTTTCCCGGAGAAGCTTGCTCCAATCGCATAATTGCTCGCACTCTAGCAAGTCCTAAGAGGAGAATCAGCAGTACGGCTATATATTGATATATTAGAAAATATTAGCACTTGAAGAAGAAGAAGAGAGCTTCCGGTCCAACATCCGAAGAAGAACAAGAACCAGCTGTGCTGGCTGTCTCATGGTTGACGTCATGTCCTTAGTGTAAATAGTACGCGCGCATCTTCGACGGTTAATTTCCTGTGTCCTGCCGCCACATAACAATATGGATGCATTCGTACCATACCACTGCAGTTTTCCTAATATACTGGCACAGCAGAGAATCATTCGAAAAAAACAACAAATGATCCATCGTGCATTCACGTAGTCTAACAACATAACTCACATGGTTCAATCTGCGTGTAAATTTCAACCTCTAGCAAAACTTCTTTCTCCAACTGATTTGTCTATTTAACTCCCTTGAGTTGTAAATATCTATCGTGCAAGCCTTCATTTGGTATCATAAAAGGGCAGGTCTCGTAGTATGTTTACGGTCAGGAGGCATGTATAAAAATTTGCTGGGAGTATGAATTGCTTCTGCTATTTTATTATTTTTCTATTTATTTAAATGCACGCGGCTTTTTCGAATGGAAAATAAGTTAGAGAATGATGGGTGCTACCGTTGCCTCGTGTAGAGGGCACAGTCACTAACAGGTCTTCGTACCGTGCGCTCAAGAATCTGTGATGCTCAAAAAATATTTCTCTGCGTTGGATTTAATAATATGTTGTGGGTCGATTGTGATTATTTGTATACCAGCTATTGTGGTGCCATTGTAGAGGCCTGCAGACTACTAAGAAATTAGGATACGTGGCATATAGCCATAGGAATAGTACAATGGATGCTGATGATGATGATGATGATGTAAATAGTAGTATATTTTTCACTACCCAGGTAAAAAAATAGTTCCGACGCCAATGCCAGCCTCGCTTGCTCGAAAGACTGAATATTTCTGTAGAAGGTAAGGTTGTCAGGGGATGCGGGGGCATTGTGGTTGTCACGTAGGAGCTACGCACCTTTGTATAGAAGGGACTTGGCCCTAAGAGGAATCTGGATTGCTTTTTCAAAGAATTCATGCGACGTAGTTGTGGGCGTCCCTAAACACCAGGCAACATTTTATAACATGGAAGATCCATAGAATAGGAATTCATACGTCCAGAAATATAGCAACTGTAGTCTAAGACAGTCAAGCGCCCGCACTTCCCATACGTGGAACGATATGAAGTTTTCAACTACCGTGGCAGAAGAAAAAGGAACAGTGATGACCAGTTAACGCGTCCCCTGGGATTCAGTCCTGACACGTGTGGCGTAAAATTTACGGGATCATTGGCAGGTACATGTGATCTAGAAGCAGAAAGGCCTGTGTGCACCAAATATGGAAACTTTAAATACCTATATGGCTAGCAACTTTAGCTAGACAGGTGCTGCACAGCCGTATACAATCTCGATAGCGTGACGATTGTTTTCGGCGTCAAACGTTAACTTGGAAACTGTCATTATTCTACGCTATTCTTTCTGAGGTCATGTCAAGTGTGATATTTTGCCTTTTCTACAAATGAATCCAATGAATCGGATTAGCGTGTTGCTAAATCACTATTTACTGTCTTAGCACTCCGCGAGGAGCATGCCTGTACACGCACTGTACACGCTCCAGTACCGACATGGTGCAAGGTGTTTCTGCTTGCTACCAAAGTAAATTCAGCAGTCAACTGGTTGGGAAAGTTTCATAAAAATTGAAACTGTCCGAACGCAGTCCTCGGGCTGCCCGCGGACCGTCCAGGACTGGTAAATCGAGGTCTCCCCGACAGTCCGCGGGCAGGCTTTTTTTTAAATATGGGGCTGACCTTAAGAGCTTTGTCATTTTTCATCCCAATGATCCAATCGATGGACTTTAAACTGGGCGCAGATTGGTTGTTATGGTGCCCACGTGGACATTCCAAATATCATTTTTTTTTCTGTTAAATTCTCGCTTATGGAATCCGTAAAGGCATCCTTTGTTTTTTACAAAGCAGACATAGTTTGTACAATTGTCAGGAAAGTCACTGTCACTACATTACGTCGTGAAGAGCTGGGCGGATCGGGCACCTTTCTCGCACTGTATGCGCTCCAAGAACAAAATGATGCGGCATGTGTGTGATGATAATGCAAGTACATGTAAGGGTCTGCATCTGGAGAAAATTTGGAAATATCGATGATGTGTTTTTTTTATATTAGCATCTGCAGTTTGTGTTTTTGAGTTTTTGTACAAATTTGCATGCTACTAGCATCCTAACCGTACAGTATACAATCATAATATTCCGTGTGTTTATTTAGAACTGTTAGGAGCACACGTGAGTAAAAATTGAAGGTTGTAATGTAAGTACATTTTTAAATATTTAGCCTCAAAGTTGGAACAAATATGCGCTCTGAGCCGAATTTGACATTTTATTGCGAAAAATTCATATCCCTAACAGCAGCAAAACTTGTTATATATATCCAGACTAGGCGTAAATTGAGCGTAAATTTACAATCTTTCCCTCAAATGTTTCCGTAGCTAGACGTCGCTGAACTTGAATGAGGGACATGGGCATGTAGCGGCGAGGCTCCATCTTTTTGCGATACAAAATTTTTTTACAGTTAGACAAATTTTTTATCGTGGAAAATATTGCTGAATCTTGATATTGGAATAATCAGGGAACGATATACAAATATTTCAGGCAAATTGAAGGGGTCAACCAGCCACACTTTGTTCGATCTTATCTGAAATCACCAAACATTCTTTTTGAGGAGGAGAAGGGGCGTGGCCGGCCCTCCCCACCCCTCGGCATACCCAAGTGGGACGCAGCCCCATTTGCGACCATGATCGTATCGCCTTCGCGTTTTTGTGGATTGGAAAACCTTTATTTGTTCCTGCTGTGAGCGCTCGAGCGACCCAACGTGCCCTACGCCGCCTTCGGGGCGCCTGCCACGAGCTAAGGGTTCGGGCTCACCGTTGCCGGCTTGCCGGGATTCTGCCGGGATAGCGCCTCCATGACCTGCTGGACGGCTCAGTACTGTTTCTCCGGGCTGTCGCTTCCTGTGGCTCCTTCCAGTCGCGGTGGTAGCATTCTTGGCTTAGCTTCATCGGCAGGAGCTTGGTGCAGTCCCACAGGATGTGCGTGAAGCTTGCCGTCTGTCCTCGGCAGACTTTGCACTTGTCGGTCGGATGCATCTCGGGGCACTGCGATGCGTCAGTGACGGGCTGGGTATCGAGCCGGTCTGGAGCTGTCTGAATGAAATGTCCTGGTCTCGACTTAAGCCCGCGCACGGGTGTGGAAAAGCTCTGCGAGCCAAACGGAAAGCCCCCTTTATTTCGCCGTACTTGGTCATACGCGTTCGTTGGGGCTGAACCACATCGGGTGGTCTGCCGGAATGCGGTCCGTTAGTGCGCGAGCCTCGACGTGTGCCGTCTCCTTGTGGTTGTCTTTGCGGACCGACGGGTTGACTACGTGCGGCCAAAACCACTTGATTCTCGCTTTTCTGCGGGTCCCGGTAACAGTCTGCAGTATATGTGCCGCTTCCTTTGGTACCCTACTTTTGGCGTAATTTCTTACTCCTTGCCTTGAGTCACACAGCACCGCGTGACAGTCGCGGTTCGACACAGGCTAGACGATGGCCACCTCTTCCACTCGTTACGACTTGGTGCATATCACGCTGGTGGTCGTCCGCACGACGACGGTCACGTCAACGACGGCTGCCCTGAAGCCGTTCTTCCGATTGGCGAACTGGGCCGCGTCCACGTAGTGCGCGTGCCAGTCGCTGGCGTGCAGGTCGTTCAGTGTCTTTGCCCTCGCTGCGCTTCTTCCTATTCCACAAACAGGGGCACCCCGCCCATGGATTTATACACCACCCAACAGCCCCCCCCCCCAACAGCCCCCCAACATTACCCTGGAGGATTTCGACACCCGCGAAAACCAAAATTCTGGATAAACCCCTGGTCGGGGTTCACGTTGTTGGGTATCGGGCCGACCCGGATGTTGCCCCGGATCTCGCCAGGACCGGGGAGCTTTGTTTTCGACCTGTCGGCGTGTCCTATGCCTAGGTACTCCAGTTTTTGTCTCCCGGCACTGGTCGTAGACAGCCCCTCGAGTTTGGAGGCGCCTTGTGCCTCCGCTATTTCCTAGAGCGTGTTGTGTATTCATAGTTGCAGGAGACGAGTCATGCTCATAGTTTCGTACAGCCCCAGTGCTGTGTCACGTGCTTTTCGGATGAGAATGTTTATCTTATTTCGCTCGTACTGCTCCAGTGGAGGAGTTGCACAGAAACTGACGCCGACGACCGCCGTCTGGCCTTGAGCAGAGAACTCGCTCCGTCGTAGCAGCAGCACCGCATCCGTCACATTCTGTCGGTTCCCGCTGCACGTTGTTGAGAAGTTGCGATCCCACCACTGACAACCCACCGCTGACAGTTGTTACATTCGGGGAGGCATCCCAGCACCGGGCTCCCTCGCCCCCGTCATGTGAGCTAGCGTGGTGAACAGCGGCCAGCAAAAGTTGCTGCCTTGGTGACGATAAGAAGCCGAAGATTAACTGGTTTACTGCATTGCAAGGCATGGCCCGAAGCAAGAAAGCAACAATACCCTTCCTGGCAAGGCTACAGTACAGGACTCGAGCAGAATGAGAGCATTGATTTACTGCTCCAAAACGAATAATCTGCTGCGCTCAGCGCCCCGTATGTATGCCCAAAGCGCTAACGCTCTGAAAGCGTTCTCCCGGCTTTTGCACACGGTGCGAGCATAGTATAGACACACGCAATGCTCTTTCCAGAGTTTGTGAGGGGTCGGCAGTAGCGGCGAACGCTGAGTCTGAGAGAGGGGAGCAGAGGATGTCTCGGGCCTCTCGGCGGCAGCGTCCGCATCCTTCGCGCAAGTCTCAAGTCGCCGCCCAGCACTCGGTTACGTACCGCGGCTACGGCTCTCTTCAATACCCAAAGAGATGCAAACACTTAGCCCCTGATAAAGAATGTTGATAACTTACGCGCAAGGAAAATAAAAGGCTGCTGTCGAATATCGTCATCGACAAAGCCAACTTAGCTATCGTTGTTTCCCACGCAAACCCTGAAAAACACGAAAGCACTTCAGCGTCTCCCCAAGCTCAGTGTTCTTTCTCCTCACGGCATCATGGCCGCCGACGCCGGCTGCGTGTTTTCAAACGCTTTGCTGCCCTGCTTCACTCCCCTGCATTGTCGGCTATGTGAGACCACCACCACCCACACTACAGAAGTTGTATTTATTTATTTATTTATTTATTTATTTATTTATTTTATTTTCCTCAAGGGTCCCTGGAAGGGACATTACATGAGGGGTGGGGATACAAATGTTTGAATCTTGCAAAGGGTGATGTGCAAAGAACAGTGAAAACAGAAGAAACAAAAAAAACATCTGGGTAAACTAAGACACAAAAATTACGCCCCCCTCCCCTCGCGGGAACCCTGGTGTGATGCGACGCTGAGGGAGGTTCAAGCGCAAGCGGAGAGCAACCGTCGACCAAAAGGCCGCCGTTGAGCAGCACACCGGTTATATGCGCAGTGCGCCCGAAGGAGAGGAGACCGCGGAGAGAGAGAGTACTGCACATGCGCAGAACTGCGCGCAGCGCCGCCCACCGGCGGAGTGAGAGCGCGCTGGGCCGCACACCCGCAGATGTTGAGAAAGGATGTTCGCTCTCACCTGGGCACGCGCCGGCGCCAGTGCGTCTACCGCGGCTATGACACAACACAATCCAACACAATCCACTTTAATCCAATCCAATCCAATCCAAATCTAATCCAATCCAAGCCAAGCCAATCCAATCGAATCCAATCCAATGCCCCTCGCGAGAGAGGGTTCGCTATCGGAGAGGAGAGGGGGAGAGTGGAGGATAGACGCAGCCTTGCGGGCAACAACCACGGACGCACGCGGGAAGGACAGGGCCGCCTGCAAGAGATGCTCTCAGCGTTGCATCTAAAATGTGTGAATACATTCGGAATGGTATGTAACACAGGCAGAATTTTTGCACATTTGGGGGATATACAATCGCCGTGGCACAAATGATAAGCAACTACAAGGGAACAGCAGATACAAAAGGCCAACCACCGAAATCAGTACTGCAGTTCAACGTACAACATTTGATACAGTTTGAAGCGAAAAATGAGAAGAGAGAGAGAGCATAAAAACAGTAAACAGAAATGGTCACTCGGGCTCGGAAAGGGTGAATAGTAATTTTTTGAATGTTTCCGTATCTTTAGTATTAACAATGTTATCCGGTAGAACGTTCCAGTCTTTAGCAGTGCGAATAAAGAATGTCTGTGCGAACGTGTTGGTTTTAGGGCGAGAGTATAGAACTTGATTCGAGTTGCTACTACGATCAGAAGAATGGGTGCCGGGTGTTATGTATATGCTAGGTGGTGATGCGTAGAAGAATTTGTGAAACAGAGCAAGTCTTGACATATTTTGACGGTTGCCGAGGGAAGTCAGGGCGGCACTTTTTTTTTTAATTATGTCACACTGGTGAACGACCTTATATTTAACCTCCTTATATATACAACCTCCTTGGCGTAGACGGTGCGGCTTATAACGAACGAGTGGAGGAGCCTGATTAGGCTGTACTGCCTCATGCCCCTCTTTTGGTCGTCGCTCGTTTGAGTAGTCGCGTTGCGTTCGTTGCTTTCGCCATAAGCCGGGCGATGGTGTGGTCGTTTCTTCCATGCGTTTCGATTACAATGCCAATATTGGGACCTTGCTGACCTTTGGGATTATGTTGCTTGACGAATTTTTACCTCCTTGCATTCTCGTGGGTTGGTCTTGGGTTTGCGTTGCGTGACGTTAGGACATGCCAGGAGTTCCGCTTTGCTTGTTGAGCACCAAAGTTCGGTGCCTTCCAGTTGATCCTCAGTTGCGTTGACCCCAGCTTCTAGTGATGACTTGATTTGGCGTCCCTACCGCCTACCACCCAAAGCGTTATGTCGTCCACGTAGATGGTATGTCCGGTGTCTTTAATGATCCTAAGCCTCTCGGCCACCCCATCATTCCTAGGCTGAAAAGCACCGTCGGGATGGCCGACCCTTGAGTTGGGCCGGTGCTGCCGAGCTTCTTTTTTTGTGTTTGAAGGTCACCTGCTCGCAAATCAACGGTCCTGCCCGTGAGGAAATCTTTGATGTAATTGTAGGATCTTACTCCAATGTTGAGCTTGGAGACTTGGGACAGGATCGCCCAGTGTTTCTACTTATCAAACGAGCTCTGCAGGTCTACACCCAGCATCGCTTTGTTGTCGGTTTCGCCGTAGATTATTTGGTGCTTGAACTGTATTATTGCATCTTACGTGCCTAGGTTTTGTCAGAAGCCTATGACCGTGGCCAGACAGATATCCTCTCGTTCCAGGAGGTCTTGCCGCCTGTTGAGCAGGAGGTACCGAGATGGGCCGGAGTTTGTCCGTGTCGTGTGGCTTGCCCGGCTTGGGGATCAGGATGCTTCTGGCTTTGTTCCACGGCTTCGGCAGCGTGCCTGCTCTCCGGCATTTGTTGAAGCAGTTCCCAAGGTTTTCGATCCATTTGTAGCCGAGGTTCTTGACTGCTTGTCCGTAAGAAGGTGCGGACAGGCCACCGACCTGCTGTTGATTTCTTGTAGAGCCGTGCGGACGTCTTCCACGTCGATGTGCCGGTGGAGACTCGTTGGGTAGTTTGCCGTGCGGTCCGTGGTGTCTCGTGAGCGTAGTCGGCAAGTATTTGTCGCTGAGGCGCTCGATTACATTGTCGGTTCCGTGCCTCGACACTTTCTGGTGGGTAAGCTTGGCGAGTCTGTTTCTCTGGTTTAACTTTGTGTTGGTTTCCTCGAGCAGATGCCGTAGCAGGTTAAATGTTTCCACTGCTACGTATCTGACCGTTGGCTACGTTGCAGATCTCGGCCCACTGCTGCGCGCTTAGCTGGCAACCTTCTTCCTCGAGTACGCTGAGTTTCGCGACTTTCATAGCAAAATATATCTCGGTGTGTAGCGCATATTTTGTTTCGCGAGAATGCTATGTGGGCCACTTGCAAAAAGAAATCGCGGGGTCGCACAGTTAGAGATAGGCGTGGGGAGAGAGAGAGAGAGAGAGAGAGAGAGAGAGAGAGAGAGAGAGAGAGAGCAATAGAGAGCGAGATAGAAGCTTTAATGCAAACTGGAGACGTCAGCCTCACTATCTAACGGCCCTTAGAGAAATATGACCCGGAAGCCGGAGTAAATACCCATTAAATACATCATTTTTACTTTCACGTATTCTTTTGCCACATTCACGTTCACCCTAAACATTTCTTACCCTTCGGATCGATTATTTTATTGGCAAATCCTTTAATGACGTCCACTTAAATGCGGTTTGTCATCCAGATTTATGCCCTTAAATTAGCTAAATTAGCTTCGCTGCACTTATGTTCGCTCGTTCGGCGGCGTTCTTCCCCTGCATTCATCTGCGATGCACTAACGTGGAAAGCCACCGCTTGCTGCGCCGAGTTTAAGCACGCGCTAAACGACGCCTCGTGCAATGGAATGCAGCCTGTCATGAAATGTTTCAGGAGAGGAGAAGGAATAAACATTTATTTCTTTCTATATGCTTTCTTTCTAGGGGAAAGAAGAGAACTGGGAGTGGTATTTTTATTCAATAAAAGCATAGCTGGCAACATAGACGAATAATATAGCATTAACAAAAGGGCGGCCGGTCTTGTGATTAGGCTTAATAAGAGGTACAAACTCAAGGTGGTACATGCTACGCGCCTACATCTATTCACGACGACGAGCTAGTTGAACGTTTCTATGAAGATGTGGAATCTGCAATGGCTAAAGTAAAAACCAAGTATAACGTAGTTATGGGAGACTTAAATGCTAAGCCAGGCAAGAATCAGGCTGGAGACAAGGCAGTTGGGAACTATGGTCTGGGCTGTAGAAATAGCAGGGGGGACCTACTAGTCGAGTTCGCAGACTGCAATAATCTACGCATCATGAATACCTTCTTCTGCAAATGGGAGAGCCGGAACTGGGCGTGGAGGAGCCCGAATGGGGAGCATGAAAATGAAATAGACTTCATATTATGCAATAACCCTGGCGTCGTGCAGGATGTGGAACTGCTCGGAAGGGTAAGGTGTAGTGACCACCCTATGGTGAGATCTCCGATAAGGCTAGATTTGAGAAGGGACCGCCACAAGCTAGTACGAAAGAAGTCGATCAATGAGCTAACAGTAAGGCGTAAAGATGAAGAATTCAGGATCGCGCTGCAGAAACGATATTCAGCTCGTACCGAGGAAGCAGAGCTTAGGATACAGGAAGCCAACGAAAATCTTACACGCATTGTCACGGAGTGTGCAGTAGACGTTTGGGGCACGATTGCTAGACAGGATACTGGTAAACTTTCCCACGACCCGAAAGATCTAATTGGGAAACGGCAAAGCATGACGATCTCCATCCCAGCTGACAGAATTGAACTAGTGGCGCTTTCCAAGTTAATCAATAAGCGTAAGACAGCTGACATACGGAAGTATAACATGGAGAGGATCGAATATGCTGTAAGGAACGGAGGCAGCCCGAAAGCAGTGAAGAGACGTCTAGGTGTGGGGAGAAATCAGATGTAGGCACTTAAAGACAAGCAAGGCAATGTCATCACAAAAAGGGATAAAATACTCAAAGTAGCCGAGGAGTTCAATAGAGATCTCAACAGTAGCAGGGACATCCAGGATAATGCCGGAAGAGAAACTAGTTCAGAGGAGATAAAGATCCCACCAGTAACGACAGAAGAAGTAAAGAAGGCTTTGAAAGAAATGAAAGGAGGCAAAGCAATTGGCGAAGATCAGAAAACAGCACACCTCTTGAAGGATGGCGGGCACATTGTGCTAGTAAAACTGGCAAACGTGTACACGCATTGCCGAATGACCGCGAGTGTACCGGAATCTTGGAAGAACACGAACATCATACTAATCCATAAGAAAGTTGACATGAAGGCCTTGAAAAATTACCGGCCGATCAGCTTACTGCCAGTCGTCTACAAGGTACTTACCGAGGTAATTGCTAACGCAATTTCTGCAACCTTGGATTTCAATCAACCAAAAACACAACCACGGTTTCGTAAAGGCTATTCAACAATGGGCCATATTCACACGATCAATCAGGTAATAGAGAAGTGCGGGGAGTATATAAACCCCTATATATAGCCTTCACAGCGTACGAGAAAGCCTTTGACTTGGTCCAAACCTCAGCAGTCATTCAGGCCTTACGGAACCAGGGTGTAGACCAGCATTATGTAAGAATACTAGAGGATATTTACAGTGGGTCCACAGCTACCATCATCCTGCATAGGGAGAGCAGTAAAATACCTATAAGGAAGGGCGTCAGACAAGGAGGCACGATCTCTCCGATGTTATTCACAGCATGTTTAGAAGAAGTAGTCAGAACATTGGATTGGGAACAGGTGGGAGTATGCGTTAGTGGAGAATCCCTCAGTAACCTCAGATCTGCTGATGACGTTGCCTTTTTATGTAACATGGGGGAGGAACTGGAAATCATGCTTACCGCACTGGACAAACAGAGTAACCGTGGGCCTGAAAATTAGTATGCAGAACAGCGCAGCGGTTTGAGATAGGTGGCGAGGCAATGGAAGTGGTAAGCGAATATATCTACTTAGCCCAAGTTGTGACCACGGATCGCAACCATGAGGCAGAGATAATTCGAAGGATAAGAATGGGGTGGAGTGCATTCGGAAGGCATTCTCAGATAATGAATGGCAGCCTACCATTGTCCCTGAAGAAGACAGTGTATGACAGCTGCATCTCACCGGTACTCACCTACGGTTCAGAAACTTGGAGGCTCACTAATACGGTTCAACTTAGATTGAGAACTACTCAGAGGGCAATGGAGCGGAAGATGATAGGTTTAACATCAAGGGAAAAGAGAGCGCGGAGTGGGTAAGGGAACAAACGTGTGTTAAGGACATGTTAGTAGAAATTAAGAAGAGGCAATGGACGTGGGCAGGGCATGTAATGCGAAGGCAAGATAACCGTTGGTCTTTAAGGTTAACAGAGTGGATCCCTAGAAAAGGCAATTCTTGCAGGGGGTGGTAGAAAGTTAGATGGGCAGATGAGATCAAGAAGTTTGCGGGGATAAACTGGTCGCAGTTAGCGCAGGACCGGGGTAATTGGAGGTTAATGGGAAAGGCCTTTGCACTGCAGTGGGCGTAGATAGGCTGGTGATGATGATTATGATGATGATGATGGTGGTGGTGGTGGTGGCGGTCTTGCGTCGGACTTTTATTTTCCCCTTCTACCCGCTACAGCGTACACGGGCTTCTATCACGAGACCTGTGTTGGGCGTTTTGTGTGTTTGTACTGCTGGTGCAGTCAGCATCACGCTGAACCTGTTGAAAGTTGAAAATTATGGTTAAAAATATGCCACGTATCTTCTCCTTCCGCTGCAAATGTCGACAAAAGAAAGGTAGTCTTTCATCGACATTTTCCGAGTGAATGACTCCCTTCGCTTTCCCATGCACCTCTCATGCATTTCCTCCTTCACACTCCTCGCAACCTCCCAATGTAAACACTCTAGAATCGTCCTCAAGCCAATTTAAATTTATCGCGTTTCTCTGCTCCATGTCGGGTGCCTCGATGCCAGCGCTCCCGTGCGGTGTAGACGCGCATGAATCGAGGGATCCTACTTCGACGTTTATAGAACCACGTTGCTCTACTACACTTGCGTCCAGGCGAAACGTGAAACCTATCTACTCGATCCTCTTGTAACTGTTGCCGTTGATTTCTTAAAATTCCGCCAGAAGCAATAGTGGCGCGGGCGACAGCAGGTGACAGATTGGATGCAGTGGATGCAGTATTTCATTTGCTATCGCAAAAATCATGCATCCATAAATTTTTATAAACACTCGAAATACCACTTATGCCTTTACTTTCTGCTTCATATCCGCGTAATGCTTTGTTCTTGTTAAACACTGTTGACAATTACGAACATTGCCACCGGACGTAAACGTCTAATTTTGGCTTTGGGTTATATAAACTATTCTGCAGCTTCTTCTTCACTTTGGCCGCGTTGCTGAATAGAGCCGCAGACAGACAGGCAGCGAGACAAACTCCCATATTGACCGACCAAAATTTCTGCGTTTAAGTAGCCCAAAAAAGACTATCGTCTTTAATAGACGTCTTCCGCGAGCGCCGAGTAGTGAGCACCCGGGCTCTGCTGAGAACGTTTCTCTGGTCGTTCGAGCTGTCATGTTTTCCGCACGTGTGCTGCTACCTGTACCATTGCTGGTGTGTACTCGCTATGCATTAAATAAATTTGGCTTTTGGCCCTTCGTCGTACAGAAAAGAGATAGTTCACCTACAAGCTCCTCGTCCAGCACACTACCATCACTTGAAAGAAATCGATTCGCGCACGCCTTCGGCAATGTAAAGGGAAAATGTATTTTGGGAACCAATAGCAATCGGAGACATCTTGCGTGCCGAGCTCACCTTCTTTCTCGTCTCGTATAGGGGGTCCTGACTGAACATCGGCCTTGCTTGAAAGCTCAAAGTGCCGCTGGGCGGGTTGCAACTCCGAGTTGGGGTTAAGAACCGGTACTGGAACTGCTTTCGTTCGACCCCGAGCACAGCCGACATAGCGGTTGCGCCACCAGTTCCTATTTTAATCTGTTCCGGTGTATCGAACTTGGAGTGATAGACCGCTCCCTCATCTGTTCAGGTGGAGGTGTTGGTTCTCGAGCTGATGCCGGTTGGCCGCGTCAGCTTCTCGGAACCGCTATTGCCGGAGGACGTAGGGTTCGGAATAGCGTTTCGTGAGAAGTGATGTACACCACCGAGGCTTGGGCGAGCAGCGATGTCCTAGAACCGGGTCTTGAAAACCGCATTGACTACACTTGAATGTGTGGCTGAGGCCAGGCCGTACACCGAAGACCTAAATTGTGGCAGGTGACGTAGAATGGAAATGTCTTATGTAACGCGCAGGGCTATTCGGCGCCGAGCAGGCGCACTGAGTATGGGACCTTCCAGCCCTGCAAAGATCAGGATCGCGGTTATCGCTGGGCCAAGGCAACGAACTGCCTATATTTCGTCCTCATTCTTGTCCACCTTGTGGATAATCTCGTTCTGTGTGAGGCGTAGGGGAACCCGCCGATAGCGCCCTTCACGGAATCATCGTACGTTACATCGCTGCGAGTAACTAGCAAACGTTATTTTTGCTGGCTCCTTCTTGTGTTCGCTTTACGTGAACGCTTAGAAACACCGTTTAATCTAGTTAAGAAGTGTTCACCTTAAAAATTCCCATTCTATGCTTTGCCACATTGCACGTCACCACAATATTAGAGTAATCATCTATAAGTCATGGTAGTTACTATCACAAAATATGTTTTTACTTTTATTTTCTCGTTTCTCTCAGGGTCATGTGCGTAGGCATAAAGCTCAGCGGGTGTCTGACCGGCACCTAGTAAAACTGCAGAATTTTTTTCCTTAAGGGGGTACTGACACCAATTTTCCGTGTTAATTGTATTACACAGTTCGCTTCCTTGAATACAGTGAATAAAGCGAAAGCCTCCGACAGGGTGGAACATCGATACCTGGCAGGCGTTTTGCGTCAGTATGGCTCTCCGCCAGGCTTTGTAACAATGCTTGAGCTGCTGTACTCGAACGTGAGCGTTAGACATCTTGTCAAAGGACTATTAAGTAGTTCGTTCTCTGTAACCCGTGGGATAAGGCAGTGCTGCCCCTTGTCGCCTCTGCTCTTTGTCATTTGTCTAGATCTGCTGCCCCACCTTATTGATGCAAACACCGCCATCCGCGGCTTTCCGTTGCCAGGCATAAGCCAAATCAAGGTGTCGGCGTATGCGGACGATGTGTCCCTGTTCATTCTAAACGTGGACAGCTATCAAGCATTTATGCGGCTGTTCAGTGAGTACGGTGAGCTGTCTGGATCCCGACTGAACCGGGGCAAAAGTATGGCGGTAGGTTTTGACCCATTTGCGACTCGCCTGACGATCGACATAGAATGGGTTATGGGTGTTCGAGTACTTGGTGTGGTTTCCCATTCCTGGGGTTAAGTAGCGCGTAGTACGAGGAAGCGCCTCCTCGAGACAGCGGAGTAGCGTCTTGCAGTTGCATCAAAGTTCCGACTTTCCTTCGCAGAGCGCAGCTACATAATTAAGTCGTCCGTCTCGGCGGCGGTTATTTACGTGGCATGCGTAGCGAAACCGCCGCGCCATTTCACCCGTCAGCTCGCAACGAAGTTTGGGCCATTCTTTAGCGCATGCAAGACAGAAACAGTGTCGCGCGCGTTCTTGAGACGGCCCAAGTCAAAGGGTGGTTTCACTCTGCCTTGCCTGCAAACCATGTGTAGTGTGCTGGCCTTACGCGCTGTGTTCGACGTCGTAGACTCAACTAAGTACCCTGGATGGCGCTGCTACTGTACTTGCTGGGAACCTCCTGCTCAATGTTTTATGGCGAACGCATTGCCCGTGCGTCTGCGGAACAATCGCCGCCATTTTATGCTATGCGGTCAAAACACTGAGAAACGTCCAGTCTACCTTGCCAAGCCTAAGTTTTGTGGAAACTACGGCAAGTGAAGTGTGCGAAAAATTGGCTATAAACCAGTTAGATAATCATCCTATAGCAAGATCACCCAGCATGCGTTGGCATAAGCTGACTTCGGCAGAGCTTCCCTCTGATGTTCGGAATTTCGGATGGTTGCGTGGCTGGGAAGTTCTCCCGACGTGTGACCGTCTGGTGGGATTCGCCCTTGTACGTTCCTCACGGTGCCCGCACTGCGGACACACTGAAACATTAGAACATGCCTTGTTCCAGTGTCGTGTAGCGGCACCGTTTTGGACTGTGTTAAGCAGGATATTTGGACTCCACTTCGAATGAGCACACGTTCAAATGGCGTGTTGGTGAACTTCCTGATGTGTTCTGGTGCTTTTTTTTGCCGAAATATTGGTGCCGCGTGTCTTCACGCCCGAACACAACGGGCTATGTTTCCACGGCTGTAGCGTGTACGGTCGATCCTTGTGAGGCACTTGGAAAACAAATTGACAGTTATAGGCGAAGAAGCCTTTCTGTTACGCTGGTCCACGCGCTTCATAGTGGTCAGGAACAACATCTTGAGCATACCTATTGTACCGTATTGAGTTTCAGCAAGTTTCTAAACTCTCTCTATGGACACCTGTGAACTTTCTCTGGATTGATTTTGCAGTAGCTTGTTTCATAACCACAGACATTTGTTGTGCAGAGTGTTGAATGGCGGGAGCAATTGTAAACTGATTGGGTGTTGTCTGGTCTTAGGGCGGCGCAGTTACCACTAGTCGCTGCGCCCTGATATAAATTCTCTTTTTATATATAATACAATGGCTGAAACATGAGCGGCTTACGATTCCCGGAACATGCCTTAATTTGGGGTGCTATTCCCGAAAGCCTGAGATTCAGCGGAACTCGGGAGGCAACGAGCTCTAGCGATGCCCATGTAACAGGACAATAATGTTTCGAGGCGGAGCTCAAACGCTTAAAAATGCGGTTCATGCTTGTATTTGCTGATCATTAAGGTGACGTAACCGTTCCGGGTTGCGCTCTCCAAGAAGTCGTGACTCGGGTTTGGCGCATTTTTCAGTTTGCTTTCTTGCTCAACTGTTACACCGGCGGCTACTCGGGGCAGGAAATACTACTTCACGTTACCGCGATTTTATTTTGTTAACTTATATTCCACTACAAAAATATTTTTTCTTTAGGGTGTTCACATGAGCCTTTTGTTTGAAAATTTTTGTCCTAAGAAGCAGTTTCTTCCCATTTCTGCCGTCGGTGGCAGACAATGAAGTCACGTGATTAAGGCTGACTGGCCAAAAAAGAAAGCGGGCGATGGAAACCCGCCACATTCAAAATAATAATTTCTAGGTGTTGCGTTACAGGATCCGTTCGTCTGCCTTTTGATACAAAATTTTCTTGGTGCAATTAAGCCTGCTTACGTGCTTTGTTTATTTTTATTTATTTCTATTTATACAATACTGCAGGCCACAAATGGGCCCAAGCAGGAGTGGGGGTGTTACAGTGCCGTTAGATCAATTATACAATCTTTAGCGAGGTAAAAACAATAAATAGGACAATACAAAATTATTTTTAAAAACACTGTGAATTAATAATAGAAAATTTAGAAGTCAAACATTTCATCAATTGATTTCAGCACATTATCGGATGAAAGAATTTCATGCGGGAGGTTATTCCAGTCGGTTATAGTGCGAGAAAAAAAAAGAATACTTAAAATTGTTGGTGCGCGCTGTGATAGGCGTGAACTTTGCAGAATGGTAATTCCTGGTGGGACGCGATGATAACGGAGTCAGGAAGCCGATGTTTCGAGTCTGATATTCCGGTGTGATAATTGGAAAAGAAATTTTACCCTATTCATTTTGTGTCGAGATTCCAAAGTTGGGATTTTATTTATTTTCATTAGTTCTCTTGGGGAGTCATGACAGCGGTATCGGTTGTAAATGAAGCGGACGGCTGATGTTTGAATGTTTTCAAGATTGTCAATGTCTTTTTTTAGTATGTGGATCCCAGACTACGCATGCGTATTCAAGGCATAGTCGTACTATTGAGTTATACGCAAGAAGCTTTATGTTCGCAGAAAAAGCTTGGCAAAAGGCAAAAGCTTGGCAAAAGGCAAAAGCTTGGCGATACTTAACAACATTTTTACTGATACGTTCTCTTTACGTTTTTTCCTGGCTTTTATTTCTTTGTCTTTTTGCCCGAATCACTTCGACTGGCTGCTTTCCTGAAATAACGTGTTTGCGTCAGTTTCTTCTCTTTCATTCATTAATGAACTCCATCAGCAAGCAGACTGGCCCAGCCACAGCGTTCCCGTAATCGGGGTTTTTCGAGGCTGGTGTGCACCTGAACTACTGCTGTTGCACTATACGTTCCGCTGTCACGCGGCACGCAATATTTTGCAGTTTTTAATTTTCCAATTCCCGGTGTGATGAATTTAGCGCCTCATAGCCCCGAGTTGTGGGCTAATCCTCCAAGTGGGCATGTGTTACAAAAGCAGGAATAGCAGCGACAGCAAGTTTTCAGATTTGTTTGCTTTATTTTCTTTCGCTCTTCATCGCTGTTGTTTGACTAAGCTCTACCCAGTCGTTTTTTTGTCATTGAGTACAGTCCCCGCTCTTCCTTTGCGCCCTTTTCACTCCCACTTACCGTCTCTCTGGCGCCAAGGGGTTACTTTAATTCTAAGCTCTCCCCTTTACTCGCTTACCATGCTCTACTTTCAGCCATACGACGTCTACACTGAACAAAACCCGTGAAAATTTGTAGAGATCGCCTCTGAAAGTATATAAGCGCTTTTGATTGCGTATGTACATACGTATAAGCTATCCTGCCAGTTTCAAGCGACACTGGCCAGTTTCAAGCGAACGTCTCAAGCGACACTGTCTGCGGCGCTGACGATAAATAACACGCATGGTCAGCCAGCGCCTCGTTCCAAACAGTTTTGCAAGTAGACGATAACTGAAGCGCACATTACGACTGCAGATTGATAGACGCGTGGTAGAACTGCGGAAGGCATACTCACCGAACCACCTAAAAGGTGAGGAAAACACGTCTCCAGCGATCATATTGCGCACAAAGCGGCTAACTGTCGAGTGGTGGCACGATGGTGCGGCCTCTACCAACGTTACGTGGACGCTACCCGTCGCGTAAAACCGCAGCGCACACACACTTGATCCTCAACCTTCATCGAGCGAAAGCCGCCTCGAAGTCGTCGCAAACGGGGTTCCGCGACCAGATGACTGCATAGGCAACGTACAGTACTTTTGAAGAGGTAAAAACAAGCTAAAATTCCTCCTCCGTTTAAAAGATCTGTCGTGGTATAAATATGCCTGCTACGGAGACCATGAACAATAAACCGCTCCGAAGCAGCAGCCGCCACCAGCGTCACGACTTTAACTCGGCCGTGAAAAACTATTCCTGACTTTTCTCCGAGTTCTAATATTAATCGTACACACCCAGCTCATTCGTGGGCACGGCTTAGTGACCGAAGCCACACGCAGCCATGGTGTTGACTTTGCCGATGGTGTAGCGTCGTAGCCACGAAGTCGTCATTTGATGTCTGCTAGCAGCAGACATCAAACAAAAAAGTCCACAGACCACCGTGAGCCAATGGTGTGCCACAGTTGCGGCCGTATTCACTCCGAACTGGGGTTCAGTCTTGTCCGAGCCGATGGGAGCGGCCAAGATGACAGGATGTTCCGGCGGCAGCCTTCTTCATACACGGGGAAAACACAGTAGATGGCAAATCACACTACTTCAACGTCTAAAAGGCACTCGCCATAGTGAAACACGCACTTCCCACACTAAATTGGGAAGATTTCTCATAAGCAGCCGCCGTGCACGCTCAATGAAGCCGTAAACAAAAGCCTTATTTGATTGTCAGGAGCACGGCACGTTCCATTCGCTACAGTGAACCCCTTTGCTTACTTGGCTTGCGCTTGCGTAGAGCATCACTGGGTCGACCGTCAAGCGACGTACCAAACAATTCAGAGGAAGAACCGAACACCCAGAAAAACCGACCGCCCCGCACCGGGCGTGGCCAGCAGCCAGGCTGGGGATTTCAAAGTAGTTGTGGGGTTACATTTATCAACGCGGAATGCTGCTGCTGCGAACGGAATTTAACTTCCATCTTGACCAAATGAAGCTCAGCCGCCGCTAATCGTGTTTGTATTTTAACAGGCGTAACATTAGGGCTGGTAAATGCCTTATATGTAGCGTGGAACGCCGATGATAAGCCCGCACTTCGAAATAAGCGGCCCGAAATCCGGCATCCCGCGGGCCGCGCTCGCCGGAACCACTCCCGGAACGGTGGCGCCGCGGTGGCAGTATTTGGCTCTAGGCGCACTCACGCCGCTTTGGAGGCACGCGGCAGGCCGCACGTCAGTGCTCCTTTCATCGAGCGGCCGTGCTGTGACACTGCTTTGCATGTCGTCAAGCTCAATAAGAACGTTACCTTGTGTTAAGCCTAAACATAAGAAACTAGGCCCCTAATGCCGCACTTGTAGGTCTAACGTCGTACCCGAATGGCCATTAAAAATTACTCCGTGTACACGAATCTGTGGGTAGCAGTTCATGCCGTAGGACCTCAAAGGGCGAGGATAGGCCCAAGCGGCGCCCACCCGACAGTTGCGGCTCCAGCAATGTGATACACACCCACATGGGAGCATATACCCACTTTGGAGGACGTTAAAGCATGGTGCGCGCTGGGACATGCACCAAACAATGAATGAACGCATCCGCTGGCAGGGTCACACTAAACACATTTGTTTGCGTATTCTGTATCCTATTGGCGTACTGTTTAGCCTGCCTAAGTGTTGCATGCCCGCAGAACAACACAATTCAAGTATGGCGTATCTTACACCACTTTTTAAACAAGAATCATGCTTTCACAGGATGTTTAGGGATTTGCGCAGCCAAATAGTCTGCGAATTTTTTTCGCACTGTGTATTGGCAGTGTATGCGTTCGGCAATCCATTATAGATAGCTGAATAGTGTTGATTAACCACGACATTTGAAACCATGGTTCATGTCGGGCAGACACGGTTTTTATAGAGTCGCTCTAGGCAAAACGTACTTCGCTTAAGTCAAGGCAAAGCTCATCTTGCACGGGGCGATGCTAACCGCCGAATCACGTGTTGGCATCCACAGTGTTCTCAGCATGAAGCGTCGCTTCGTGCTTGAAACGCTCGCATTTGCTCCCCATAACATCATGTCATCCAACTCAGAAAAGGAGTCAACTGCAGGACTTTGCCAGTTTATGCCCAAATACATCGTATCTAACTAAAAAAAGGATCACTTGTGAAAGCAATCGCGCTCGCCCCGCCTTTAAATGGTGCTCTAGCTAAGCTACGCCTAGCCTTTCTCGCATCTTTGCCGGCACAGCCGCCGTTTTGTTCGCCAAGTCGTGCAATGTGGGTTCAATCTTCCGCGCCGAGCTCAAACATTGCTTTTCGTAGTTCGTAAATAATATGTGTTGCCTCTTAAGGTTAATTCTGACCGCAGTCATTGTTCCAGTCGGCGTTTGTGGGAATCAGCGGCATGCTTCACACTGAGACGCCGCCGAAGAGAGGCAGATAATTTCCGGTGGGCTCTGCTAACTCCTTTGTTCAGTGGCTTCTCATCCTTTGCCTACATGACCCTTACTGGTCCCAAATGGGCACCGTTTAAAAATTTACCAAGCGGTTGAGGAAGTCACCAACACGCGGCTAGTCAAGAAATTAACACTAAGAAAATGTCAAACCTGTAAAAATTGACGCGGTCCCCTAGAAAACAGCCTGCACAACATTGCTGCGTGCTGTCCTCAAGCTTTTCATAGCGCGGGAGTTTGCAAACATTTGAATTGCGCTAAGCGAGCTGCCACACTTCCACAGTTTTGTATCTGTAAATAGTTCAATCACACCAATTGAGACGGGTCCTAGGACCTAAATCCTAGGATATTAAAGCTAAAATTGAAACCCAACTTCTACGCCATCATGCTTCTTCAGGTTCCAAGGATAACTACTGCTGGTACTACACCGTACCACACAATAAAACGCCGATTGTTGAGCTACCAGCCTTCCAAATCTTTCGCAGAAAGTCAGAGCATTTGTAGTGGGGCCAAACAGTAACTATAATCGACTATTGGAAGATTACCTACATCAAATTCTGAAATCCATTGCGCATCCAAAATCAAGAACTACCAAATCGTATCAAATTTCTCGAATAATCACACGCTCATTCTACTTTTTAAAACTTCTGTTTGTGATTGCTGAGAGGACCTTTGTATCATTTGCCCTTAGCGCACCACAAAGAATGGACCCTATTAACACTCAAGAATCTGGTCTGATATACAGGACATTGTTTTGCTCTATTTCAGGTTCACCACACAGGGGTGAGCACGTGGATTCTCCTCGCTGTACGTATTGCTACGTACACCGTGGTCGAGTGCGGCTGTATCTGCGTTCTTCTATGCTTGCGTGCGTCCACGGATGAATGTGTGTGGTTGCGGGTATGGGAGGAGTACACCCAGAACCGCTCTCCAGTATGCAACTTCACCAACTGCTTCCTGAGGCAGATTAACCCTGCATATGTTTCTGCACGCTCAAAATCTTCCTCTTCCCTTTCATCATCAGCTACATTTTATGACTTCCGTATGGCGTGCACAAGCGTGAGGAACGATTCATTAATATTTTTGTTTTCCTTACTGGACCTCCTTTCCCGCCTATTTTTTGTAACTACATCAAATCTTTTCCGGTTTGTACTCGTTTGAAGCATGAATTTGCCGGCCATGCGCAAAATTTAGCGCGGCTCGGGCAGTGGAGAAATGTGGAAGAGGAAGTGTCTCCCAGTCTGCCAGAAATGTAAGCGCACTCCGTTACTTTGTTTCAGGTTTCGTGACAGGCGCCTTTCAGGCCTTGCTTCTATCCTGCGTAGTGAGAAGAAGCTTCCATCCAAAGGTACTTGCGATTGTGGAACTTCTCGGCACATTTTATAATTGCAAAGGGTATTTAGTCTTTCACAAGGGCTTGCATAGTTAGGATTTTGGTTTTTTGGAGACGCTGGTGGAGAGCGGAGTGGCATTTGTAGATTATTTTCTGGTTTATTCGCCTTACTTGGTTTCTCCACAATTTTTTTTGGCCTTGTTCTGTTAATTCAAGGTGTTTGGTCATATGTAATTGTTTGTATGGCTATATCGCATTTCCTCTTTGTTGCACTTGCATGTCCGAGAAGTCTTGTGTGAAAGCGCCAGCACCGTTTTTTTGTGGCAGCACCACCAGCATTATTATGGGCCTGCTACCTCGGGTGAAGCTGCCCACCAACGGCGAGGTGGTTCTGTGCATCTCGTGCGCCGTGTACGTGGTGTACTACATCCTGCTGGTGCAGCGAAAGCCTCGGCTGGTGTGCCGCAGCGGCCGCCTCCGACGCTTCCTGCAGTCGCACATGGAGGACTTCGTCAAGCCGCATTTCCGAGTGCCCGTTTGGTGTGTCGGCGCCAACTTCCAAGTCTTCCTCAGGACATTATACCAGGTAAGGATGCCTAGCTTCCTCCAAGCTGAGCGTCAAATCTAGAGCCACTTCGTTCTCTAGTTCGACCTGTTCCCGTGCGCGGGAACACCCGGTTCCGCCGTTATTCACGCGGACTCTGTGGCGGTCATGGTAGCTAAGCTTTCTTCTCCAGCTTAACATACGAGTGGAGTAAATTTTATGTCGCTTGCGGTCAGCGCTTCTTAGAGGTGTGACAAACATGATGTTTCCTTAGCTGTGTTACTTCCCGACTACAACTACGGCTGTGTGTACATCATTGTGGTGAGAGCCAGCTACCGGAGGGCAAGTGACGGATGTGCATGCATATCAAAGGCCCTATTTTACAGTATTCCAGGTCTTCGCGTTTACAGATATTTAGGTTTTGTAAAATATATTGATGCAGTATGATGATGCGAAATAGAGCTGCTCAGCACACGCAGCTGTCATCAAGCGGACACAACTGAAATAACCACTGACGTTAGCTGATCGTTTGCATTTCTGGCATTTAAATAGCTCTGGTCTTGCCTCTAGCCCGCGATCCACACTTTTTCACCGCAAATGAAGCACTGTATATTTCGAGTCCCTCACAGGGAATGTTAACTGCTTCAGTGTTATATTTGACGTTTAAAGCTTCCACGTAGTCTGTAAAATCACTTGTCCCACAGGTGTGTCTAGAATCCCAAACACTTCAGCAGTATTTAACATACAAAGATTTATAAAAACAAGTTCAGGAAGAATGGCTCCTTGTGAACACCCATCAATGCCTTCATGCGGAATTACTTGAACAAGGGCTTGCGTTCGGGCTAGTTGGTGTTCCATAACTACTTCTTAAGCGCCAAAAACTACAGGGACATAGAATGAGACAGAGACACGCGCGTGTCCCTGTCTCATTTTATGTCCCTGTAGTTTTCGGCGCTTAAGAAGTATTCATGCGGAAATAGGGAGAAGCGAACAGCCCTCCCCCCCTCCCCTCCCACAAACCCCGCCTAGTGATATGTGCAAACCAAACGACTACCTCAAAATGGTACACAAGTACCGCGTAACTGACTAGAAAAAGATAAAAGTAGACGGATGCAGCCACCGATGCCTTTAGGAACTGTACACGCCTGCCTAGTGGCTCGCGCCCAGTCACAGGGTACGCCGCGGGGCCCGGGCATCGCAGTGCTGGCTGCCTCGACTGCTGTACCGGCGCCAATTGATGGTGCTCTCTGACCGAGGGCTGCTGGCGCTCGACTGGCTGAACGAAGGCCAGCCAGGCCCCGTGCTTGTGCTGGTCGGATCGGGCGCTACAGATAGCCAGGACGGTCTCTGGCGCGCACTGTTGCCGAAGCTCTCTGACCTCGGTTACCCCTGCGTGGTGGTGAACGGGCGCGGCTGCGGCGGCATGCCCCTCACAACGCACCGCCTCACGTATGCGGCCAGCGTGTTGGACTTCGCAGAGGTAGGCATCGTCCTTACGGGTGTCTTGGACTATGATTCGTTAAGAGCGGCCTTGCAATCATAACTTCCTTCAGAGGGTCACGTATTTGGCCGCAACTAAGCGTAGCGGCGAGGCTACTGCACACGCACAAAACATCCTGGCTATTTGACGCAAGGTAAGTTGCTGCTGCACTCCACTGAGCCTGCAAGGGTCGCAGGAAGTACGTTTGCAGGACATGCCCTTGGCCTAGTTTCTTCGCACCTCCGAAAATAAAATGGCGCAAGGGAAGCACGAGCTCGGCTGGAACGACACAGACGACACTTGGCGAAAGCAGCCTGCCTCGTCGTTTCTTTTGTGTTTGTGTTTCTTCATAAAGCGAATGCTCTCTTTCGTTGTGGGATGCGGGGTAACAACCGTGTATCAAAATAGCAGTCTGAAAATTTGTTTTAACATTCAAATATCTGAAGACCGACTAGACCCCCTCAGCCAACAACTTGCCCAGCCGAAGGCGGGTGTAAAACTGGAAGGTGTAAACGCCGGAATCGGGCAGACGGAAGACTAGCTCAGCACCGCAAGAACTAACCGTCACATGCCTTTCTGTCACATAAATTCCTGCTTCATATTTTCGTATATCCTGTTTTCAGTTTAGCGTTCCCAGACTGCCAACACGATTCTTGGCTTCTACAGAAGCCTCTAATGTAGAGTCTGAACAGCGAACACAAGCGTGTAATGTCAACCGCGGCCGTCAGACGCGCAAATGAAAGCACAAGCGCGTCTAGCAATCAGGAATCGAATCTAATAGTGTGCAAGTGCGTATACGCTCAGATGAGCACTAGACGCGCTACTCACGAGATGCTGTACATGTGCCTGCTAAAAGAAACAACGCCTCGCGTTGCTGCCTGTCAAGTCATTTGCGTAAAGCAGAAATAAACACCCCATACTGCTTTGTTTTGTTTAAAATATTTGACCTTCGATAGTGCGCTTCGTTGTACTGAGGCAGCAACAAATGCCTGTTTTACTGAGAAATTAAAAATAGAAAAATACATTTTTTTAAATTCTTAGGCTCGGACCATGTGTTTGTGGACGTTGTTGTGACTTGGGCGGTCTAATCCTACCGCTGACGCCAGTTGTTGCGTGTTGGGTGGTCAGATCCCACCGCGTTCACCCGTTGTTGGGACTCCGGGGTTCGGGAATCCGTCTTGGTAGCGTGAATGGTGACCGGGCACGGTCATCAAGAGACCGGTGCTCGCTGATGAAGAAAAAATTTATACAGGTATTTACATGATGAGTACGAGTTAGGATGCTGTGGTAGCCACAGCCACAGCAATAAAAGCAACTCTAGCAGCAAACCCAAGAGCGACCTGAGAGCAACACAAGCAACACGCGGCGGCTCGCAACACCCCCTTTTTGTTCAAGCAAAAGTACCTAGACTCCTCCTAGGGAATTCAACTCTCAAATGTCTGGTCCAGTCACAGACCCACAATCTCACGCACAGTGACACCGACGTCGTGCGAAGCTGCTCTGGTTCCCTACCCACGCGACCACGAGGGAGAGTAGGCGATGGCGCTGCCGGTACGAGATGACCTTTTTCCTCAGTACGAGGCGCGCCTGGCGGGGTTTGACCAACTATGCTCGCCGATTACAGATTTCATGGCCCCCTCTTCCAAAGACGTTTCCACTGTTTCACCAGAATCACCCGGGCGGGGATGGCTCAGGAAGTCACGTGCCTGGACACGCCTGCTCGTTTCTGCAAAAGTCGCTTAGAAGTGAAGGGGAACGGTTCACGCAGGGTTAATGAACCGCTGTATTCATGTCGATTGACACGTGACGCGAGCCGATACCGACGAACGTGCAAACGAGCGTCGAGGTCCGTGCTTGGGCTCGCCGGGTCCATGCTTCGGTGCGCCGGGTACTCAGCGCGGTCATAGCAACGTAAACATTGTTTGTATTAGAGGTAGATATCGAAGCGTGGTACTTAGTATGTAGACTCAATGCAGCATCCTAACTCTATATAATTCAACATGGTCGAGACCCTCCTTTCACCTTCGTGAATTCCTGCGAACTGACCATCTCGACCTGGAGAAAACACATCTCGAAGTTTTTTTTTGTTGTTGATTGGCAGTTTCGGTTTTGCCACGTCCTTTCGTTTGACAAAGTGGCTGTGTGGGCTTTCGTCATTTTGACATTTGATGGCATTTAGAAGCGCCGGTTCTCACGTTTGCCTTTTTTGTCGTTACGGAAGGTGCACAATTCATGCCCGATATGTAAACAACCATACCGAAGGGAACAAACGTGACTATGTAGGCTTGTTTTATTATGAACCAGAACTTCGCTTGTAGGCCATGCCCTCTTTGAAATTGTCTGAGAGCACGTCCTCCTCATCCTCATCATTATCATCGTCATCATCATCATCAGCCTGCTTAGGCACACTTCCCAGCGAAGGCTTCTCCCATTGAATTCCAACAGCTCTGGTCCTGCGCCGCTAGAGTCCAGTGCCGGCCGCCGAATTTCCGTTTTTTTATATATCCATCGTAATATTGGCCTTTCCCTTCTTGACCCTTCTCTTGGTGTATATTTATTTATTTATTTATTTATTTTATTTACATACATACATACATACATACATACATACATACATACATACATACAAACATACATACATACATACATACATACATACATGCATGCATGCATGCATGCATGCATACATACATACATACATACATACATACATACATACATACATACATACATACATACATACATACATACATACATACATACATACATACATACATGCATGCATGCATGCATGCATGCATGCATGCATGCATACATACATACATACATACATACATACATACATACATACATACCTACAGGGAGTAGTAGAACTTTGAAGATGGTAGAGAACACAAGAGAAGAAAAACTTCGAACAAGGTAAAAGCACGATTGTGGCCTACGTTTCAGCAAAGAGAACTTGCTTTCCTCAGGGCCAGGTTGGAGCATACGGCCTACTCGGTGGTAGTCATTTGTGTTTGTTCCGAGCAGACCTCCGGGGTGACACTTTTTTGCTTGGAGTCAGTAGTTTAGGGGGGCTGCTAGGGGTGAGGTCCACATCGATGCCTGTTTGGGTGCCTGTTTGCGTTATACTGCGTGTTGGGGTCTGCGTGAACCATGAGCGTGTTGTCTTTGGTTGGTGGGGTTGTTGTTCGCTCACGTGCTGTACAGCTGGTGTTGCGGCCACGTCCACGGTTTGTGTGGTGGCGTCACATGTGCTGTCCTTAGGTGGACATGGCATTTCGCTACCGTTGGGGATGTTGGGTTGGTTCTGTTGTTCTGTGCTGGCCGGAGACGGGAGGTTGATACGTGAAGTTGGGAGCGTCACCTTAAATGTGTTCCTCAGCCTGTGCTTGATGTTTTCGGCAATCAGTCGGACGCCTCGAAAGTTAGGGTGTAGTCCGTCCTTGGCCAGGTGTCCTAGGGGGTCGTGGTGAATTTTTGCGTGGTGGATGATGTCAACGTTTCCTGTGTTGTGTCCAAGGTACATGAGGAAGTCGTTAAGCTTAGCTGACCTTTGTGAGTGAGCTAGAAGTCTGTGTGTCTGGGGTATGTCTGGCTTGTGTTTGTTTGTGATCCTGGGAAGTACTGTTGACAGGGTTATCTTTGCTTTGTGCCTGTTGGTATGAACATCGTGAACAAGAGTTTTCATGGCCTCGATGGTGCTTTCAGCGGTGTTGTTCTTTAAGTCGTTAGTGCCAAAGTGCAGAACGAAGTGAGTGATGTTGCGTGGGGCGGCGTCAATC
Organism: Haemaphysalis longicornis; assembly: GCF_048455015.1. Lineage (NCBI taxonomy): Eukaryota > Metazoa > Arthropoda > Arachnida > Ixodida > Ixodidae > Haemaphysalis > Haemaphysalis longicornis. The sequence goes on from NW_027526203.1 coordinate 59,176,872, forward strand.
AGTTTTCTGATGTCATGGGTTGTGGCGCCGCTTTGAAAGCTGATGTATGGTGAATGTTGTCCGGAAGGGAAGTGGTCGTGATTGTACTTAAAATGGCTATCACCGATGAGAACTATGTGTGCCAGGGAGAGGAGAGGGGGCTTACCTTGCTCCGTCATCTTCGTACACGAAATCCAGGGAGTAGTATAACTTTGAAGATGGTAGAGAACACAAGAGAAGAAAAACTTCGAACAAAGTAAAAGCACGATTGTGGCCTACGTTTCAGCAAAGAGAACTTGCTTTCCTCAGGGTCCTGAGGAAAGCAAGTTCTCTTTGCTGAAACGTAGGGCACAATCGTGCTTTTACCTAGTACATACATACATACATACATACATACATACATACATACATACATACATACTTACATACATACATACATACATACATACATACATACATACATACATACATACATACATACATACATACATACATACATACATACATACATACATACATACATACATACATACATACATACATACATACATACATACATACATACATACATACATACATACATACATACATACATACATACATACATACATACATACATACATACATACATACATACATACATACATACATACATACATACATACATACATACATACATACATACATACATACATACATACATACATACATACATACATACATACATACATACATACATACATACATACATACATACATACATACATACATACATACATACATACATACATACATACATACATACATACATACATACATACATACATACATACATACATACATACATACATACATACATACATACATACATACATACATACATACATACATACATACATACATACATACATACATACATACATACCACAAAGGCCCCGAGGGGCATTACATAGGGGGGAATTTGCACAATCAATATTTAAAACATATACAGCAGAAGGGAGCACAGGCATGCGCAGGAAGCGGGACATCCGGGTGAACTTGTACGATAACATGGCGGGTTTAAAATCGGCTCAAAGTCGCGTACATTCAACAGTAACTTTCAACATTGGGCAAGCGCTTACAATCAATGCACAGTTCTTAACTCGAGATAGGCAAAAAGGCCTAATGAAATGAAGCATATTCCCTTATCGCGACAATGCATTCCGGTAACATATTCCATTCTTTGATTGACAATAAAAGCGTGGAAGTTTGATACTTGACGGCTCTTCCGAATATGGGCGATGCCTTGTGAATGGGATCAACACGCGTGGAAATGTGATGCCCATGTAGATCGTGCGTAGCCGCGAATGAAGGATCACCAAACTATCAAGAGCGAAAAAAGGACAAACGTAAAAACTTGCGTGTAGTGTCACGGTTTTAAAGATTGAGTGTGCATTTTAAAAGGGAACACCGTTGAATGATGAGCAAGAATATAAATTAAACCTGGCAGCCTAATTCTGAACTGACTCCAGGTGGTTGGAAAGAGTAAAGCTATTTGGATGTCATATCATTGGTGCATACTCTAAAGAGGTCCTTATCAGGAAAGTATAAGCATGAATTTTCTTTTCAGCGTTTGAGCGTGACAGTCGGCGTTTAAGAAGGCATAACTTTTTAAAGGCTTTTTTGCCTATATAATCTTCTTGCGTATTTCAAGCCGCGTCAGACGTGAAAAAACGGCCAAATATTTAAAACAGTCAACTTGTACGATCTGAACGTTGTCAATCGTACAGAATTCCGGGGCGCGATGGCGAGCGTAGGAAAGGAAATATGCTTCGTTTCAGGCGCGAAGCACCTTAGAACCTCGCAATGTCCGTCCTTTGGCGTTCGTGCACACAGGATTATGGACGAACGGCTCAAAGGGAGTCGCAGATCAAAAAGGAATTATGAACCAACGGCTCAAAGGGAGTCGCAGAAAAAGTGCTAGAAGAAAGTACCCCCGCGCCCTGCTCTTCTACTATGCTGTATTCGTATTTTCAAACCCCTCCCACCCCCCCCAAACATGATCGGTAAATGAAAAGGGGCCGCACCGAAGTTCTAATTCCACCTCTTCCAAACATCCCTCTCCAGAAACCTGAGAACTATACCCGTTTTTTGGTGTTTGAATCAGTTGATAAATCAAACTGGTCTCGTTCCAGTCGGTTTTCCTCGTCTGCAAAGTCCGTGACGGAATCCTTGGCAAATATTTCAGAGAAACAATTAGCCGCGTATTTGCTCCTTTCGTTGCAAATGTCGTCAAAAGACGATAGTCTTTGTAGGCATGTTCCCAGGAAATGCCCCCTTTCTTTCCCGCTCACCTCTCATCACACTAAACTTTTTTACACCCTTTTTGGCCGAAAAGGGTGTAAAAACCTTGTCCCATGGCTAAAACCCTTAAAAGGTATTTTCGCAAAAAGAGTGTACGGACGGAAAAAGGGTGTAAGAACAAAAAAAGGGTGTTGAGCTCAACACCTTTAAAAAAGGGTGTTGAGGACGCTCAACACCCTAAATAAAGGGTGTTGAGCATCCTCACACCGTTTTTTTAAGGTGATGGCATGCCCAGTACCATGGTGCTGCGCGTGTCATCACCAGGGCCTTGGAGGCTTGCGAGCTATCACCATGGTGGTCCTAATGCAATTCATGGCGACAGGTGTATGTCTGGAGGCTCTGCAAGTAAATTAAATGCAACAATTTACGACTAATGGCACAATTTTAAGTTATATATACAGTGATCCCTCGTGGCGTCAAACTCGGATATCTCGAAATATCGGTTAATTTGACATGAAAGAAAAAAAACGTAGTAGTCTGAACCAAAACAGAAGAAATAATAGAACTTCACAATTTCATGCACGTGACGATCACAACATTGGTGCACTAGAGGGACCACTGAAAACCATTATCAGTGTGCCCACTACACATCAGCACTCAAGTGATACAACTAGACAGAACTGGACCCAATCATGTTTTCTGGACGTAGCTTCAAAAAACAATATTCCATGTGATGTGCACCCGTAGAGAACTTGTATTGGTATTTGTCGTCAGAACTTTTTTAAAAGGCAGCCAACCACATTTATAAGTTCAATTGACCATAAATTGCACAATTTTTTTGTGTCAAAAATCTTGAGACTCATGCCAAATGAAACCACGTTTTCCGAACAAACTTTTACAATCGACAGTAAATTTCGCAACATAAAAAAAGAAACAAGAATGTTTGCAAAATTCTATGCATGAATCCTGAGACTAAAACTAATTCACAACCATAAACTATGATTGAGGTGTCTATTCATAATCATTTTGGAAACTTTTCTTAAAACTTTACAGCAAAGCACATACCAAATATCAAGATACAAGCAGTTATGAACTTCCTTCCCTCCGAATGCAATGAGGTGGACACAGCAGTCTGAACTAAAAGAAAATTTATCTTTGACCCATCCTATAGCCGGTATTTATTGAAAAGTTTAGCTGTCAATTTCTTCGTTTGGCAGTACTGAAATAGCCCCGAACATGGCTCATTGCGCCACGGACATGGCGCGGCTCGTGCCACTGCGGCCGCACGCCGAAGAAAAAAACACCGACGTGCGTCGCCTGCTCCATTTCAACCGATTCTCAACAGTGGTGTCGTCAAATTTGTTATTAAAAGCACTCACATTGGAGACGAGGCATTACTTTGCGTTCGGCGGGTTAGAGCTTGGAATGTCCAAACCATATCATGCGCTTAGCACGGACAAGTACCGCCGTCTTGCGGAGCCCAACGTAACCACACACTAAACATTTTTACTCCCAAAAGGGTGCGTTCAGCTTGTCGCCGCCGGAGCACCCTCATAACAGAATATTTTACACCCTTTAGAGTGCTTGCATTCTGTCGCCGCAGGAGCACCCTTTGTGATGCACCCCAGACGATGGGTGCCTTATAACACCCTTTTCTGCCTAAAATATCATTGGGTGGTTACTTAGCACCCCGATCTGTACGAGCTTTTCCTGCAAAAGAACCCACCTAAAGGGGTACAAAAAGGGTGCATCATACTCGGCTCACAAATGGCGCTGCAGGTGTGCAGCCACATATGGCACAGTATGACAGTATGACACACAATTACGGTATGAAACATTCGTGCTTTCCAAGCTCCGTTTAATGAGACATTCCATTGAAGCTCAATGTCATCTGATAATTTACTTGAACTTTTTGACCCACCGATTTTTAAAACATCCATTTATAAAGTTTAAAATTACAGCCAAATTGCAGTACAGAAGTCGTATCATTAGAGGTTGTTGAGTATTCGAAACGGTGTTAAAAATTCAATTTTACGTTCATTTTGCTGAACTGCAGCGCACATCCTTCGAGCTTCACTGCACAGCATAAACGTGTTATGCAGTGAAAGCAAGTAGGCGTGCAACACATCAACTGCACAAAAGTTCTTTGAACCTTAAAACCCTTGGCTTCTCAGCATTGCATCAAACTTCCAATCACGGTAGCTACCCGCAATGTTTAGTGCCTTATTCTTGAGCTGAGCAGAAAAGCTCAATATTAAGGCAGACCAAACGCAATCTGTATACTTCCCTCCGTATTATGGCTTTATTCCACCCATAAATGTTGGGTCCCCATTGCCACTTATTTTATTTTGCATTATTCTTTTTGCTTCATGAAAAATGACCCCGCATAGCAATACCAAGAACTGTAAACATCACAGAACAATGCATATGAGTTCCCTGGTGAAGCCCATGGTTGAAATGTGATGACATTGTTATTATAGCAGTATTTTATCATGAGTCTAGCTTGTGCATGGTGCCTTGCCTTATGTCCCTGCTGGTGAATGTGGGGTCATTTTTCAATGTTGCAAATGAAAAGCCAACAGCGAGTGCCCATTAGTTTTATCTAGTATTACGAGGTGCTTCATGGGAAGCTTCAAACCCGCCTATAGCCCTTTTTAGAGTTGACTAGAAGTAAAATCAGCAAAACATTATGGGTAAAACGTTCAGCATCTTTTTTATTAGCAGCTTTAGTGTTGCTACTTTCAATATTTAGGTTTTTTCTGCTTTTCTTAATGACATTTTTGTTTTGCTGAGAAGGTGCATAACCAATGAAAGCTTTTTCTGTAAACTTTTGGTAGCTATGCAATTGTTAGAAAAAATTTTACTAAATAAGGCAGCTTAAAATGAGAATACATGCATTTATAAACATTAAAATCAATTTAAATTGATCATACATTTCTGGCTGTTTTCACACAAAGCTGCACATGGGATATTAAGTGCACCGCAGAGGAGGGCTCTGGATTAGCTTTGGCAAGTTTGGGATATTTATTGTGGCCTTAAATCTCCACAAATGGGCATTTTCACTTTGTGACTCCACCAAGAAAATGGCCACCAATTTAGAGAGGTATTCTTACTAGTATTTGACGTACATTGTAAAATAATCTCAAGTATTATAGCCACAAAATTATTATCTACAACAGCACCCAGCGGGTGCTGTTATAGAGAGATTGTGCACTACACCAGACAGTGTATTACACTGTCGAGAGCTTTGACATCTACAATGACCTCTACAAAGCAAGCTAATGTTGGTAAAATGTTTCATACCATAATTACTGCGTGTTCAAGGCTCATGTGTGAAGTACAGATACTGGTGCTTCAGCAAGAACCGAGGATGAGCACCCTTCCTGGTTCTGAAAAAATAAACATGGAAAAATGCTTTAAACAGGATTAAGAAACAGGGTTCAAAGAAAGTGAGCAAGCAATTCTTTCAAAATATCTAAAGCATTGCAAACAAATATTTATTTCAACTTTATGTCTACAAAAGACAATCTCATTAAGGCTGGTAATGGGGTCTTGGGTAAAAAAAGAGCAGAGAGCACTTATATAAATGCTACAGAGAACCTTCAAGCCAAAAGTTGCTTGAGCACTTAAACTAATCACTGTTCAACAAATTCATGAAAATTGAATAGATGAAAAACCAGCGGTAAACACAAGACACAGTTAAAAGAGAACAACGGGATAAGCTTATCCCGTCGTTCTCTTCCGTACCCTGTGTTTTCCGCTGGTTTTTCATCCAATCAAACATGTACCAACTAGCACAGTCCGACGCCTTGGTATCATAAAAATACGAATTTTCACTACTTACACACAGCTGAAAAAAAAGAAAGTATAAAGCACGTGACAAAATTAAAATAACAGCAGATTGGTTAACTTTTACTTTTAAGTGATAATATAAAAAATAATGGCATGAATGAAAGTGAGCAGCAACCAAAGGACCATGATGCTAGGCTGAAATTCTACTTTGAAGCAAAATATCCGCTTTCAACGCAAAATAGGCCAAACATGCAATAAGGCAACCCTTTAGGCCCACGAAAACATACCATAATCTTTAAAAAAGCTACAATTTAGTTGAGAAAAACTGACCACAACAAAATGGAATTGACAACTAGATACAGTTGTCACACCCAAGCAAGCCGGCGAAAGATGAACAGATATCTAGCTGTCCTACCCCCTCTTTGTGCGCTAGCCTCTGATCCGCTGCAGCAAACAAAAAAAAAATGTTTATATGTAGAACTATTGCTCTTGGTCAAACATAGACAGTTCTAATGAAGGAGCCAAGTAGGTGCAGAAACGTTGGGCACGCTTCGGATAAAGTCCTTGGTTAGAGTATTATATTTGTTTCCATCAAACACAAAGAAAAATGCATGGTAAAGGGCTGACATTAACTTTGTCTACTGCGGTTCCTTCATGGTGACATCACTACAGGAACCAAAAATACAATACAGTGCATAAAGGGGCCTTTCGGACAACATAGAAGTTCGTTTCGTTCGAAATATTTCCTGTTTTATAGTGCCCCCACCACTTGACCGGCAGCAAATGATGCTGCATTCACTGAGAAATTAATTTAGGTTAAACATCTGATTCTCCCACCATATGGTGTGTTTGTGGGGTGTCAGCAATGAAGCCATCAGTGCATGTAATCAAACAAACTACTGCGTCACTCGGGTCTGCAGCCTTGCTAGCCATCAGTCCTGGCAGGTGGAGCTACCATACTCATCCACGAACCGTTGTTTGCCATTGCTTTGTTTTTGACCGTATCTGCACCTGGCTTATTTTCGTTACTATAGAAAGTAATGGTTTTGTGAAACATCGGGTATCCTCGACAAACAGGGTCACGTAAGACAACATCGCCTATGCCAATCGGCCAGTGCCTTGCAAGCCAACTCCAAAGCGCCGGAGTGCTGTCCAGCTAAAACAAGCATAGTGCACGCCGTACCAACAGCAGTGCGCATCAGTACTTGTATGTTTACGCGTATTTTCGTAACTTTCATTGTTTACTGCACCATTTTTACTGCTGTAAAATTAATATGCATTACATTTAAGTGCAAATAGCTCGTTCGGCCTGCTTATAAGGCCTGCCCCATTCGCGTTTGCTTTTGCCGGCCTCAGCCAATCGCACAGCTGGGGACATATGACATCATAGATACTGCTGTGGGGAATGAGCTAGTGGGTCGGATGGCCATTCCCTTTTTCCTAACTATATAGCTTATTCGAGTGAAGTGCGCGTTAAAAATGGTGTCAGTATGATTCTAACGAAGCAATCTGTCGAATGAACCAAACTTGTGTGTTGTCTGCATGGCCCATCTAAGCAAAGGCAAGCAGCCAATTTTTTTTTATTTAGGCTGCCTTCATGCACACAGTAGTGCTCTATTACTGTCAGAAACTCATTACAGGACTCCTGACATATACAGTTGCAATAAAAATCAGAAATAGAACGAGAAATAATTGGACACTCCACAATGTCCAAAAAACAAAGGAATAATGTGCGAGTGAGCTACCTAAAACACTGCCACAGAAGATCATATTCATCAAGCCACTACGCAGCTCATTTGTTAAGAGCTGGTGTGCGTCGCCACAAGTTGGCTGTGTAAACCCACTGACACCTAACAGAATCCAAGGTTCGACGAAAACTCGTCAGGGGAGGGTGATTCATTGATGAAATACAAGCAGGCACTCGCCTGGTCAAAAACAAATAAACAAATAAAGACGCCTTGGGCCCCTACGGGCCCCTTGTTCACAATGAAGAGGGGGTGAAAGGTCGCGACTATCTATAGGTTCGGTGGCGCAGAGTGGGCATGTATATCTCGGGAAGATTACCCCGCGACCGGTTAATCGTGTTTTTAGTTGGTTGAATATGCACTGATTCTAAAAGTAGTCGTGTCGACAGGTGCTTCTCTGATTCGATTATGCTTGCGGAATCCCAATCGATGACGTGGTCAGTACCCAGGTGATGATCCGCCAAGGCATTTCAGCTTGCATTGCCTTTTTTGACATCGTTCTGGTGCTATTGAATTCTTGTTTTAAAAATTTCCAGTTTCACCTATCTAGGATGCGTCGCAATGCCTGCATGAAATTTTGTAGGCAAGTCCGGGAATCTTGATTTTTCTAAAGGGTCCTACAGTTTTCAGATGGTGGAGGGATTGGCACCAATGTGCCGCACCCCGGAGCAGCAAGCGTCAACCAACCATCATCATCCAACTCCGATAACGCCACTCAGGGTAGGGTCCCTTCCGGAGCGAGGGGGAATCTTTTGATTTAGAGTGGCGGCCCTTCCCCCTGGGCCCAGGGGTCCTTCACGCGTACTAGCTTCTGCTTAAGCCTGTTCGTTGGCACGTGGGCAGTTTTTAACGCCCTATGTGCCAAACACACTTGCAAGAGCTTCACTGATGCCTTCCGTTGTGGTGTGGGTCTAATTCGGACGATCCTGCGCACGCGGCTGCCGTGTGGACAGCGCCGACGTGGGAAGGCAGACAAGAGGCAAGGACAACGGGCAGTAATCCTCTGGGGTGGTTTATTCTCCAAACCACCCTCGCGCTCCCATCTTCGGCGTCGTCGACGGGTCCCGCGTTGCTTGAGCGGCCGAGTCGGTTGACTCAGGCGCTACCGGTAATAAAGCCACCTTACCGGTGACGATGTTCGTCGATGCTCGCTGAGATGAGCCGGTTTCGCCCGGCTCCTGTTCCGGTGGTCATCGCCTCCCGAGTCCCGCGCGCTCTCTCTGCGCCTCTCTTCTCACCTCTGAATGACGTCATGTTCACCGCCCTGCCGCCCCATTGGACGGCCGGGTTTCCGCGTGACCCATGACGTGCCCTTGTTGCGGAGCGAGGGTAACGGCGCCTCCTCTCCGGCCACTCGCGGGCTTCCGCGATTTCCCCCTCACAACACTCTTCCTCCCTTAAAACTGACGCCACCTTGGTCGAAAGATGGCGCCAGGGGGGCGATTTCGCTACGACCTTAGATTTCGCCTCCCCGTTCTCATACAGGCGACCGCGGTGAGCAGCTCGCTTGAGCTGCGACCGCTCCTCCTCCCTTCCGGCCGTTCAGGGAGCCGGTCTACGCCCCAGGCGATTTCGCCCCCTCGAGCGAGTGTTGTAGCGGTGAAGCGGTGGGGGGTGCGTCAATGGGGCCTCCATTGGCTCTTGGTTACAGGTTTCCTGCGTGTCTCCTGCCATCTCATCCCTTTGAAAGTACGGCTTGAGTTCGCTCACGTGAATGGGCCCTGAAACCCGTCCTGTGATGGGTTCTCTCAGCATGTAGTTCAGCTGCGAGATTTTCTCCGCCACTACAAGCGGCCCCACCCATTTAGGCGCGAGACTTGCGGCAAATCCCGCGCTTGCATCGCTGAGCGCGTGATTACGCCTCAGCACGGTGTCATCCCTTTTGTACTTCACATTTCGGTGAGCCCGGTCATATGTGGCTTTTTGCGCCGCCCTGACCTTCTCCCGGTTCCGATTTGCGGCTTCGATGGCATTTGCCAGTCGCTCGCGCAGGCGGCGCGCGTAGGCGGCCGTTGCCATCCGCGCTGCCTCGTCGTCGGGCCGTTTGGCCAGGACTGTGTCGGTGGTTGTCGGAAGTTCTCTCCCAAAGGTGAGAAACGCCAGCGTGAAGCCGGTCGAGCGATTCTCACTCGTGCGCAAAGCGAAGGAGATGGCATTCAGGAGTTCATCCCCATCCCGGTGGGTGCGCGCGTAGACCCCGTGGAGTGGTTTCACATCCCTGTTTCGGCGCTCTGTCACGTTGGACTGGGGGTTGTAGCATGATGTGGTTTGCGGCCTGATTCTGTCTCTGTAGTTGAAATACACAAGTGCAGAATTTTACAGTGACGCTTCTAAAACCTCCACTAAGGTGTCGTGCGCTGCTCATGGTCCAAATTTCAATGCAGCCAGAACCATGAGCGTGCACAGAACAATTTTCTCTGCAAAAGCGTATGAAATTTTACTAATTGTACGACACATCCTTGAAAATCAAATCCCCAATTCCATCATCTGCACAGATTCTCTGAGTGTTCGCGTACTGTCATCGCACAAGCCCCCCCAAAACCCCATAGTTAATCTTGTATTCAGCACTATCATGTCCGTGTATGCACAAAAGCACGCGCTGGTCCTCTGCTGGGTACCAGGACACGCAGGGATCGCTGGGAACGAGTTGGCAGACCAGAGGGCCGCTGCTGCTGCACTGAGGAAAACTGTGGACATTACAACGATACCCTACACATACCTCAAGCCACACATAAGACAACACCTGCGCAGAACATGGCAAACACACTGGGATGAACAGACAGACAACAAACAACATGTAATAAAGCCACACTTGGGAAGGTACACAGCTGACTCACACAACAGCCACACGGAAGTCGCCTTGGGTAGGCTGCGGATAGGGCACACCCATGCAACGCACTCGTATCTGCTGACGGGATCTTCTAGACCCCAGTGCAGCAGGTGTGGAGAGGCCGTATCCGTAGTGCACGTCCTAATCACGTGCAAGGCACTTCACGCAACACGACACAAAAACTTCAGAGAACTCTACAGACAACATATTCCCCTACATCCATCGTTTTTTCTAGGTGACGATGCCATTGTTTCCGTGAAACGTGTGTTTGAGTATTTGTCAGACGTCAAGTTTTCAAACCTCATTTTCTATCACGCACAATGAAATCTAGCCCTATACACCAGCCATGCTCATTGTCGTTTTGTGATTTTACTTTTGTTTTTGCTTACTTAGTGTTTAAGGTTTCACCCCTCATATATGACTATTGTTTTGGCGCATTTTGCCCCAGTTGGCCTTGCGCCATAAAAATCCAACCATCATCATCATCATTTGCTGCCTGACCCCCATGACGGCGCACGCATCCCGAAACACCTTCGAGGTGAAATACATACGTGGCGTTGTCGGTGATAAGCTGTTTGGGAAAGCCGTAGCGACAAAACACCTCGGACAGCCTTTGCAGGGTTTCCTGCGCCGTCGCCTTGCGCAGCGGGTAGATTTCTGCCAGTCCGCTGAAGTGGTATGTCACCACTAGTACGTACTTGTACCCCCGTTTGCTGCGGTGCAGCGGGCCCATCAGATCGCACGCCAGGATTTCCCACGGCTTCGTGCTTACTATGGGCTGCAGAAGGCCCGGTGGTTTCCCCCCTCTCGGCTTGCGCTCTTGGCAGACGTGGCACGTACGTACGTACCTGCACACCTGGGCTTTCATGCCCGGCCAGGTAGCGTGCCGACAAAGCTTTTGCCATGTCTTGGGCGCGCTAACGTGACCGTCTGCATCGTGGTAGTGCTGCAGCGCGGCCCGTCTGAGTTTGCGAGGAATTACGACCTTCAAACACTCTTCCGAGTCGTCTTTCCCGGGAACGTATTTCAGCAGAGCATCGTCGGCATACAGCAGGAAACTGTCCAGCTCACTAGCCGCGCTAGAGCTCACGCCCTCCGCCGTACCCATGGCTTCAGGGCTTCTTAGGTTCTCCCGCCTCTGAATTGCCCGGTTTTCAGTCTCTTGGCTGAGACTGCGGATCACCTTCCGGCAAAACTCGTCCTCCTGCTGGGACTGTAGCAGCTCTGTCCGGCTGAATGCTATCGTCTGGGGAGCCCTTGTCCCCACCAGATGCATGTGCTCTGCGCTTTCAGGAAGTGCATGCTCCCGCGCTCTGCCATGCTTCTCTCGTGGCGAGAGGGGTCGTTGACCCTCGGCCTCCTTCTCAGCTTTTTCCGCCGGCTGCTTGTCGTGTACGCGTGCCCTTGAGAACGCGATGGCTACCACATTTGTGGCCCCTTTGCGATATCGCACCTCGTATTCAAAGCGCTGTAGGGTCAAGGCCCGCCGTGCAAGCCTCCCGCTATGCTCCCGGAGGCGGGACAGCCATGTTAGTACCATGTGGTCGGTTTCGACCGTAAATTTGGTCCCTTCTACGTACATCTCAAACTTTCGCAGCGCGTAGATAATCGCCAGACAGTCTTTCTCGCTCACCAAATAGTTTCTCTCGGCGGGCGTTAGTGCTCGCCTGGCGAACGCCACCGGTCGCAGCTGCTCTCCCTCTGTTTGGAGGAACACGGCTCCTATGCCGAGGTCGCTCGCGTCCGTCTGTATAGCAAAGGGCTTGTTGACGTCCGGCAGCTTTAGCGATGCCGTGTCGGCAATGCTTTGTGATACCCGCCGAAAACTGCGCTCCTGCGCTTCTCCCCACTCCCAGGGAGCGTTCTTCCTGAGTAGTTTTGTGAGGGGCTCTTGCAGGCGTACGCAGGCCGGAATAAACTGACGATAGTACCCTACCATTCCGAGGAAGCGGCGTACCCCGCTCACGTCCTTCGGCGCAGCGAGGAATTCCAGGATTGCCTCTAACTTCCCTGGGTCCGGGGACACTTGTACCCGAGCAAACGCACTTGAGAACTGCAGATTTGGGCCTTGGGTGGGTTCAGTGTGATTCCTGCCGCCCTCAGTTTCCCCAAAACGTCCCACAAGTGGCTGAGGTGCTCTTCGAAGGTGCGGGAGTATACGACGATGTCGTCCAGGTAGGCGATTGCGTGTTGCCGCTTGGCATCTCCAAGCACCCGATCGATCAACCGCTGGAATGTGCTCGGACTTCCGCACAAACCGAAAGGCATGCGGACAAACTCATACAGCCCCCGGTGGCACGTGAATGCCGTCTTGCATTCGTTGCCCGGTCGCATCTCGACCTGCCGGTATCCCTTGCTGGCGTCCAAGATGGAGAAGTAGCTAGCACCCCCAAGGTTTGAAACGATTTCGTCCACGTTCGGGAAGGGGTAGGCATCTTTCTGTGTGACTGCATTCAGCCTCCTATAGTCCACGCACAAACGCCACCTACCGTCTTTTTGCGAACCAGCGCCACCGGGAATCCCCACGCGCTCGTTCAGCGGCGAATAATCCCCTCTTTGAGCAGCTCATCCAACGCGGCGTCAGTCGCCTGGCGCTTGGCGGGACGCACAGGGCGGGGATTGCATTTCCAAGGCTGGGCCTCACCCGTGTCGATGCCGTGCTGTACCAGGTTGGTACAGCCCGGCTGTTCGGTGAACATCTCCTTGAACTCACCCAGCAGTGACAGGACGCGATCTTGCTCGGGAGTGGACAGCTCACAAGCGTTTGCCAGGAGCGCGCGTAATTCAGCGATCCGTTCCTCCCGAGCTGGCGGGGGCTCCGCCAGCGCTACGAGCGGCTTGGGCGGCCGCCCCGCGGCTAGTTCTCCTCCGGGCGCATTTGCGGGTGTGCCGCCGGCGCGGTGCTTGGCGGCACCGCCACCGGCGGTGGCTCGGCGAGTGGCACGAGTGACATAAGCGGGGGTTCCCGATAGCCTCCCATGCCGATGTCGACCGCAATGCCGGTTTTTGACATGAAGTTTCTGCCCAAGATGACCGGGACAGTTAGCCCAGGCAAGTGCACGAAGCGCATTCGTCGCTTCTGCCGATTCCACCGGACGGTGATGCTCACGGTCGCGTAACCGAACGGCGTTTCGCCTGAGGTGGTGGGCGACTTCGTCCCCTATGAGAGAGGTGCTCGCGCCCGTGTCTAAGAGCACCTTAAATTCCTGCCCCGCGATTGCAAGGCCAATGAATGGCGCAGGCGAATCTGGCGGGATTCCGACTCGGAAGGCTGTCGGCGCTATGATGACGTCTGTGTTAGCTGGTGCGGCCGTCGGTGCCTTCACCGGCGACCCCCTCCGCTTCCCTGACACGGCGGGCAAAGGCGAGCTATGTGACCAGGTTTGCCACATCCTTAACACCGTATTTCACGCCGTGGTGCTCGATGCTGTTCCGGCGCTCGGCGGCTATTAGGCATCGCGCCGTCGTCGTTTGATGTGGTGGTCGGCGGTGCCGGTACTTGCCGGAGCGGTCGGTTTGAACCGCTGATCAGCGCTCTCGAGAAGTCCGGGCTTCCCGACTCCGCGCTTCCCAGCCCGGATGGGTACGGATGCAGCGCTCGGTCTGAAAGTGGGAGCCGCGTTTTCTGCTCCCGGATATCTCGATCCGCCTGCCCGAGGAGCGCGCCTCCGTGCCAGGCGCAACTGGGTTCCAGTGACTCTCCTGGTGGCGGTGGCGGCCGATAGGCGCTAGAAGCCACGATTGCGGCTTGCACCTTGCGCGCTTCCGTGGCCAGCTCGTTGAGATTGCGCAGCTACAGACGCGCAGGTATAAAGCGAAGGTGGGGTGGCTCTGCCGGACGACGCGCTCGACCCTGAAATTCGTACCACGTGGCCGCTGTCCAGCCGACGAGTCTGTGCCACCGCGCAGCGTCCCCCACCAAGGCCGCGGGAGACGTCTGCTCAGGACGTCAGTGTCGCTACAGCCGGTCGCCTGTCGGTACCAATTTAGCGCCACCAAGAACGCGTTGGCGCTCGTTTGGTCGCTGCCGCCGCTGTACGTCGGAACCGGCATATTGACGCAGGGGCCACCTAACACCACGTAATCTTCGTGCTGCGTATTTGCAGGCTGTCATCGGCGTGCCTTGGTCTAGCGCCGTGGATTTGTCGCCAGCATCCCTGCCTGGCCCGCTACGTGACCCTTTCCTCAGCCTGCCTTGCGGCTGCACGGACGGCACGTGACCTCACAGGAGGAGACAAAAAGGCGCATCAAGGCCCAAGATCGACAGTTGGCAGCGCAGTTGCGTCGGGTGAACACCACCTAATCTTCGTGCTGCATATTTGCTGGCTGTCATCGGCGTGCCTTGGTCTAGCGCCGTGGATTTGTCGCCAGCATCCCTGCCTGGCCCGCTACGTGACCCTTTCCTCAGCATCCCTTGCGGCTGCACGGACGGCACGTGACCTCACAGGAGGAGACAAAAAGGCGCATCAAGGCCCAAGATCGACAGTTGGCAGCGCAGTTGCGTCGGGTGAACACCACCTAATATTCGTGCTGCATATTTGCAGGCTGTCATCGGCGTGCCTTGATCTAGCGCCGTGGATTTGTCGCCAGCATCCCTGCCTGGCCCGCTACGTGACCCTTTCCTCAGCATCCCTTGCGGCTGCACGGACGGCACGTGACCTCACATGAGGAGAGTTAAATTTCGCCTCTCCATCTTCTTGGCGAACTGATGGAGGCGAAATAGTGATGTTCTTTTGATGCGCGAGCCGAGAGGACCATCTCGACTCGCTCCGATGACCGACGACCGATGCTTGGAGCGGGTGAGGGATGAGGACTGCCTTCCTTGCTAGATATTAGGTTTATTTACATTATTTACAAAACTCCAACTTTACATCAGGTCAGAGTGACGGCTACATTGTCACTCTGACAGCAGCAGCCTGTTCGGCCGAGATCTATACTAAACTAGATCCCCTCTCGACCGACCCCCGAGAAAACCCAACACTCCGGTTTTGATAACAAAAACCCCGCCTCCAAAAAAGGGGCGTTCAAGAAAGAGAGAAAAACCTTTCAAAACAATTATTACAAACCATTGATTGGCCACAGTAACCAGCCAATCACACACATGCCCTCACCTGCGGTCAAGTGACCTAACCCTCTCTCTTATGCACTCAAAGTGCGTTTCCTACGCACGCTGTTGCACCCGGCCAGAAAATACAGGCCATCTGCGGCCTAAAGTGAACCATCCATTACGTTCAGCCGGCGGCATCTGCACAAACAACAGCCAAGCCGAGGGCCCGGAGCGGTCCCCGCGCGGCTGACCTCCCTCCGCGTGACGCCTCCCACGACGTCGGGCGTCTGCGCGGGCGGCGTGACAATGAGAGTTGCTAATTCCCTCCCAGACTAAAGGGGCGCCGTCGGCCATCTGAACAGACCACGGGGAGAGACGCTGCCAGCCGATGCGACCATCGTCGAGGCGAACGACCCGTCGACGAAGAGCGCCCGCCGCCGGAGTCGAAGATTTTTCAAACTTACACCGCGCGCGCTTTCAACACTAAGAGATACGATCATCTGGCCGCCCGTCAGCTTGTTATGCCGAATGACCCTGCCACCCTCGACGCGACAGAGGCACTCAGGCTAATCGCCCCCATCCTTTGACACACAAAACGACGAGCACAACAGCTCTCCGCGGCTCCGAACTTGGCGTCCGCGCGGCTACATGAAAGGGACACGGGAAAGTAGCCACCAGCAGAGGCGACGCCAATACATGGGCCACCGGCGGCCTTCATTAATTACATGCGGAGCCCGAACTTAACACCTCCGCACTAAGAATGTTGTCCGTACACTAGTTGTACGTACAACATTAACTCTCCTGCAGGTTATGTCTTACGGCAGAGTCAGAACTAAAAAAAAAACACACTCAAGCCGTTACGCAAGTACAATACAACGCGGGTACAATACAGTACAACAAAAAAAATTAACCCGCTACACACCGACCCAAACAGCACAACGCGAAGGCCAACTGCACCAAAAACAGATACAACACGGCATACTCAGTGCCTTGGCCTAACCATGGCTTGCGCAACATCAAACAATAAACGAAGGCCCTCAACTACAGGGCCCGTGAGAACAAACTCGTGGCACCCTCTACCATTAAAGGCAACCAACCCCACGAAGGGTATAAATGTTCGAACCTGACAACTGAATGAATGACACCATCCACTCTTAAACGTTAAGCGCATAGAGGAACATTCTTTCACTCTAAGGAAAGAAACAGACACCTAAACAAACCCAAACACACAAAATGAGGCTAGTCCTGTACCGATAACAAAACGTTTAAGAAAGTTCAGCGTTTCTTCACGCACTCGCGGACGCCGATTCTTTCAGAATGCGACACAGATTGTCCGTCCCGGTTGCGGTTAACTTGCTGTCCACATGCGATGTACTGAAAGTTCACTTTTCAGTACTTCAGACACTAGTTCGCACACAAGCGCCACAAGTGGGCCCTACTTGCACATTCCATGGCCCACCATGACCACATGCCAACGGGCGCAAATAAAGGAATGCACTCGCCATTGTACCCAGAGGTAAACTCCCTACCGTGCTGTAACCGCGGCTCTGCTTCACAAGAAGACAGCGTTAAAACCGCCAAACTACGCTGCTCGCAAATTACACGCCTTACGACAGCTGAACGCAACCAACAAATGCACACACAAAAAGAAAACTAACTACAAGGGGGAGAAAGACAGTAGAGGTAAAACTAACAATAATCCTCATCTGGGCGAACCCTACACATAAAAAAACAACAAAAAAACGCAAAAACGCTAACAACTAAGTGTGCGGCAAGCAACACTGACCCGTTCTGCCTAGCACTGCACACTATTCAGCGCAACCCCCCTTCCACGGCGGCACACACCGACCGTCGCACGGAAACTGATTCCGTTTCGTGCGCCACCAGCTGATTCTACACGAACCCTGGTTTGGCTCGCGGTGTCCTCTACTCCCAGGAGAGAAGGAACACCCTACCCGGCGGTAACGCGTACGACGATGTCGCACCTGCGCCGCCACACCTGCCCCCGCGTTCCGCGTTCTTGGGTCCGTCTGAATCGCCCTACGCGCAAGACGCCGCGGGCCGCCTGCACTTTCATGCTTTGCGCACGGAAGCTCAACAATTCGGCGCGCCGTTCCGCCGCCCTTGCATGCCCCTTGTGCTGCCTCGGCGACAGACGGCTGCTCATTGTCCGCCTTCACAGAAAGAAGTTCGGCAGCTAAGACATCTGCCGCGCGAGATTCCACGATCTCATCGGCAGCAGTGGGAATGCTACGGTGTCGCTCAACAACTGGGGTGGCTTCGGCCACCTCCACTACATTCCCACTCTCCTCATCCCGTGGCGCTCGAAGCGCCCACGAGGGAACAAAAACTGTGAAACCATTGGTATCCCCCTCGAGTTTACCAATCCTGCGGAGCTTGGCTTTTTCGTAAGCGATCTCCGCTCTCCCTTGGGCTAATTGAGCGCTAAGCTCCTCAGCCGTCCACACGGACGGGCTACCCGCGCCCCGGCTACCCGCTAGCCTTGCTTTTTCCAAAGCGTGCTGGGCATTTTTGAGAGCTAATTCAGCTCTCAACTCCTCGATCTCGAGCACAATGGCCCTAACCTTTCGGTCGGTGCCGCGGCATCCCGTTAGCATAGTGGCCATGGTGAACCCGGAGAAAACAAATCAGGGCCCACCTGTGCTCGCTCCGGGTTCCGTCGGGTCGCAGTGTCGCTGGTGCAGCAACTCGTGGACCCGATGCGCCGCTCTCGCCGCTGGGATGGGGCCGCGCTCCCTGGGCCAGAGCCCACGAGGCCTCCCGCTGAGGTGTCGCCCCGTTCAACCGCGGCTTCCGCCGCCCTGGGCCCGAGCCCACGAGGCCTCCCGCTGAGGTGTCGCCCCGTTGAACCGCGGCTTACGCCGCCCTGGGCCGAAGCCCACGAGGCCTCCCGCTGAGGTGTCGCCCCGTTGAACCGCGGCTTACGCCGCCCTGGGCCGAAGCCCCCGAGGCCTCCCGCTGAGGTGTCGCCCCGTTGAACCGCGGCTTACGCCGCCCTGGGCCGGAGCCCGCGAGGCCTCCCGCTGAGGTGTCGCCCCGTTGAACCGCGGCTTACGCCGCCCTGGGCCGGAGCCCGCGAGGCCTCCCGCTGAGGTGTCGCCCCGTTGAACCGCGGCTTACGCCGCCCTGGGCCGGAGCCCGCGAGGCCTCCCGCTGAGGTGTCGCCCCGTTGAACCACGGCTTACGCCGCCCTGGGCCAGAGCCCACGAGGCCTCCCGCTGAGGTGTCGCCCCGTTGCCGTTGAATCACGACTGCTGCCGCAATGAGCTGAAGCTCACGAGGCCTCCCGCTGAGGTGTCGCCCAGTCGATGCTTGGAGTCTGGCTCGTCGTTGGTCGGAGCCGAACCTTGCGTTGAAGGAGTCTCTCCGCAGTTCCCCACCAGCTCCAGCCGATGGTCGTGGTCATCCTGCCGACTGCGCCAGTTAAATTTCGCCTCTCCATCTTCTTGGCGAACTGATGGAGGCGAAATAGTGATGTTCTTTTGATGCGCGAGCCGAGAGGACCATCTCGACTCGCTCCGATGACCGACGACCGATGCTTGGAGCGGGTGAGGGATGAGGACTGCCTTCCTTGCTAGATATTAGGTTTATTTACATTATTTACAAAACTCCAACTTTACATCAGGTCAGAGTGACGGCTACATTGTCACTCTGACAGCAGCAGCCTGTTCGGCCGAGATCTATACTAAACTAGATCCCCTCTCGACCGACCCCCGAGAAAACCCAACACTCCGGTTTTGATAACAAAAACCCCGCCTCCAAAAAAAGGGGCGTTCAAGAAAGAGAGAAAAACCTTTCAAAACAATTATTACAAACCATTGATTGGCCACAGTAACCAGCCAATCACACACATGCCCTCACCTGCGGTCACGTGACCTAACCCTCTCTCTTATGCACTCAAAGTGCGTTTCCTACGCACGCTGTTGCACCCGGCCAGAAAATACAGGCCATCTGCGGCCTAAAGTGAACCATCCATTACGTTCAGCCGGCGGCATCTGCACAAACAACAGCCAAGCCGAGGGCCCGGAGCGGTCCCCGCGCGGCTGACCTCCCTCCGCGTGACGCCTCCCACGACGTCGGGCGTCTGCGCGGGCGGCGTGACAATGAGAGTTGCTAATTCCCTCCCAGACTAAAGGGGCGCCGTCGGCCATCTGAACAGACCACGGGGAGAGACGCTGCCAGCCGATGCGACCATCGTCGAGGCGAACGACCCGTCGACGAAGAGCGCCCGCCGCCGGAGTCGAAGATTTTTCAAACTTACACCGCGCGCGCTTTCAACACTAAGAGATACGATCATCTGGCCGCCCGTCAGCTTGTTATGCCGAATGACCCTGCCACCCTCGACGCGACAGAGGCACTCAGGCTAATCGCCCCCATCCTTTGACACACAAAAGGACGAGCACAACAGCTCTCCGCGGCTCCGAACTTGGCGTCCGCGCGGCTACATGAAAGGGACACGGGAAAGTAGCCACCAGCAGAGGCGACGCCAATACATGGGCCACCGGCGGCCTTCATTAATTACATGCGGAGCCCGAACTTAACAAGGAGACAAAAAGGCGCATCAAGGCCCAAGATCGACAGTTGGCAGCGCAGTTGCGTCGGGTGAACACCACCTAATCTTCGTGCTGCATATTTGCAGGCTGTCATCGGCGTGCCTTGATCTAGCGCCGTGGATTTGTCGCCAGCATCCCTGCCTGGCCCGCTACGTGACCCTTTCCTCAGCATCCCTTGCGGCTGCGCGGACGGCACGTGACCTCACAGGAGGAGACAAAAAGGCGCATCAAGGCCCAAGATCGACAGTTGGCAGCGCAGTTGCGTCGGGTGAACACCACCTAATCTTCGTGCTGCATATTTGCAGGCTGTCATCGGCGTGCCTTGATCTAGCGCCGTGGATTGGTCGCCAGCATCCCTGCCTGGCCCGCTACGTGACCCTTTCCTCAGCATCCCTTGCGGCTGCGCGGACGGCACGTGACCTCACAGGAGGAGACAAAAAGGCGCATCAAGGCCCAAGATCGACAGTTGGCAGCGCAGTTGCGGCGGGTAAACACCTCCTAATCTTCGTGCGGCATTTTTGCAGGTTAGTTGTTCGGTACTGTATAGTCTACTTCTTGGCCTTTCCCACGCCGCAACTGCTGCCCCATCAGAATTTTTGTGTGAACCTTGAACTGCAAAATGCCCACTAACGCTGAACTTGCTAAGAAAATTGAAGAGCTTGAGACGTTGGTTACAGACTTCGCTTCAAAATTTTAGGCGAAAACAATAGACAAAGATGTAGATGTTGATGAAGTTGCTGACTTGCAGGAGAGTGTAAAATTCATGAGCAAACAGTACGACGATATGGTGAAGGAACGGGATGAGTTGGTGGCGTCCAACAAGACGCTCGTGGCGTCTAACAAGGACCTCGTGACTAAATTGCAGCGCTGGAAAAGCGTGTCGCTACCCTGAAACAGTACTCTCGACTCAATAATGCCGAAATCAAGCGCCTTCCAGTCACCAACGGCGAAAACTGTGCAGCCATTTTGACAGCCATTGGGGACGCTATCGACTGTCCTATTTCTTCAGCTGACTTGGATGTCATTCACCGGGTGCCCACGAAATCTGACGATCTGACCATTATCGCCCGTTTTTGTTGCCGGGACGAGTAAAATAATTTCGTCCGGAAAGCACGAAAAGCCCGTTTGAGGACCAATCAGATTGGCTTTTCTGGATTGGCTTTTCTTGAGGGCCATAGCAAACAAGATACTGTTTGCTATGGCCCTCAAACTGAAGAAAGAGCCCTCTTCGCAGTTCCTCTGGACTGACAATTGCCTAATCGAAGCTAAGAAAACATGCGATAATAAAGTTTACCGCATCTCGCCAGAGGCTGACCTGCGTATTTTCAGGTAAAGTGTTGAATAATGTCATGTGATTATCAAATCGAGATGTCTTTGGTGTCCGCGCGTGTCTGCAATTCTCTGCTCACCGACGATCACCGATCAGTCATTCATTTTAACACAAGAAGCCTTCGGAAAAACATTGATGGTATCACTAACTTTATTTCATCACTAAATCACTCTTTTTAGTTTATTTGTACCTCGGAAACGTGGCTCTGCGACGATGACTCTGACTTGTATGGATTCCCATCTTATGTTCCTGAATAGTGTCATCGCGACAAGGGTAGTCATGGTGGTGCTGCCATTTTTGTTTCTTCTGGCATTGCGTACAGTCGCAGGGATGACCTTGCCATTGACGTCAGTAACTGCGAATCAGTTTGGATAGAGACCGACCATTCATTCATTCCAGATAGTCGCAAAAAATTCATTCTCGGCTGCATTTATCGGTCACCATCATCTTCGGTCAGTGAATTTCTATTAGCTCTGGATCAAATTCTTAACAACTTATCCTTTGACAAAAAAAAGATATCTTACTTGTGGGCGATATAAACATAAATTCCTTAGATGAAACTTCCAATATACATGCAGCTTATACCGATTGCTTTACTGGCTATTGCTTTCAGTCATTAATTACTTCTCCCACAAGATGCAGCATTCATGGGACAAACAGCCTATTAGATCATGCTCTATCAAATGTTACGCCACCCTCAGTCTCTGGTGTAGTTGAAGTTGACATTACCGATTATTTTCCCATTTTTGTTGATTTCCTTGGTGAGGCCTCTCCAATGAAGTCCTCGTATTTTACAACTGTCTTTAATAGGAATAAGTTTGTTGACGCCATAATTTCCACTGACTGGTCTAACGTGAATACATCATCTGATCCCGTCGAAGCAGTAACTGAATTCTGTAGCCTTTTCCTTGAAGCAGTTTTTGTCAGCTCGAGAAAAGTGAAGTGCAAAAAACAACATAACTTTTCTAGTAACCCTTGGATGACGAGTGCACTGTTAACTAGTTTAAAAAAGAAAGAAAATTTGTATAAAAAACTAAGAAACAACCTTTCAACACAACTCTAGCGGAACGATATAAAAATACAGTAACGTATTGAACAAACTATTGAAAGTGGCCAAGCAACGCTACTATGGCAATGTATTCATGAATAATCAAAATAATCCCAAATATCAATGGAAGCTCTTGAACGAATTTTTGAAACCGTCCTTTGCTCCTAAGACCATACCTAAAATTCGATTTAACAACGAAACATACAGTCAGCCTAGCCACATAGCCAACGCTTTTAGTGCCAACTTTTCATTATCTCACGTACATAAACAAGAAACGTATCAAATAGACTTGCCTCGTCTCACGCGTTCATTTTTTCTTTTTGCAGTAACGTCTGAAGAAGTATATCGAACAATCCGCAACCTAAAAAACACGAGTCCCGGATTAGCCAATATCTGCGCACGTCATCTAAAAATAGTGGCGGACTTGATCTGCGTACCCATGAGCCATATAATTAATCTAATTTTCAAAACCGGCATTCCCCCCCCCCCTATTAAAACGTGCAAAGGTCATTCTGGTGTATAAAAAAGGTGATGAAACGGCAACTTCCAACTATCGACCTATTTCAATTCTTTCTTCCTTCAGCAAGATTATTGAGAAATTGTTTGTTAAGCGTTTAAGTAATTATTTAGATAAGTTTAGCCTATTAAAACAATGCCAATTTGGTTTTCGTTCTGGAAGTTCTACTAGTCTAGCCTTACTTTCTTTGACTGATCACATTAAACATTCAATTGACAATGGTTACCTAGTTGGCTCAGTATTTCTGGACTTCACCAAAGCTTTTGATACCATCAATCATAGCATCTAATTTACAAAGCTTGAAAGCTTTGGAGTAACTGGATCTACCTCAACTCTTCTAAAAAACTATCTTTTAAACAGGGAATACGTTGTGTGCACTAACGGTATATTTTCAGGATCAAAAACTATTAACCAAGGCGTGCCCCAGGGGTCGATACCTGGACCCCTGCTGTTGATACTGTACATCAATGATCTTCCTAATTGCCTGCATTCATGCCATTGCGTTTTATATGCGGATGATACTACAATAACATCTGACAAATCCATCGATGGCCTTACATCTAAGTTAGACACTGATCTCGCGAACGTGGCTAATTGGTGCCGTAATATTTGCTTATATATTAATCATAAAAAAACGAAGTATATGATCTTTAAAACTAGTCAAAGGCAAATACCCTCCGTTCCTGCTTTACGCTTGATACCAATCTTATCGCTGCTTGTAACTCTGCGTCATTTCTTGGCGTATTACTGGACTCTAACCTAAAATTTAATTCTCATATCAACCTTATCAAGGAAAATACTGCATACGGTAATAGGGCCCTTATTAAAGCTCTTCCGTTTTTCTCACATGATGCGCTTTTATCACTGTACTTTTCTTTCATTCATAGTAATTTAATCTACGGGATCGTAGCATGGGGCAACACCTATCATTGTCATACATCATCAGCCCAACATATCCAAAATCAATCAATTCGCATTACCACCAGGAGCCATCCTCAGTCCAATTCCCAGGATTTATTGCGCCATTTTAATGTGTTACCAATCAACAAGTTGTTTCAGTATAATTTAGGCATAATATTTTTTAAGTCTCTGTTCCCAACTACATTTCAATTTTGTGGACCCCAAATTCTTAGTAAACCAGGACACCACAAGATTTGCCTCAACTAAAATTTTTCTGCTACCACGTGTTTTAACTAATTACGATAAAATGACTTCAACTTTCACGGCGATATCAATTTGGAATAGTCTACCAGCTGCTGTTAAATCCACTAAATGCGTGTCTTCATTTAAATCATCCTTGAAAAACCATCTGTTCTCTTATTAATTGTGTTTCTATCGCTTATTCTTTTTCTTGTTAGTCTCTCCCATTGTATAATTGATATGACGGCCTTGTACACCTACCTCGTACTTTTTCTTCTTCTATGGTTTCCTCAAAATGTTGTAGTTCTTTTTATGTTGTAATTGCCATACATTTTCAATTGAAATTTTTTCTACTATTTATTGTTGTTTTGGATCATAATTGCTTGTCGCTGTTTATTGTTTGCTGCCTGAAATTTACTCAGTGATTACCCCTGTTGTTAACTTACCGAGGGTCCCGGTACAGTCTTCGACATTGGGACCCTTGTCTCTAAAATTTTGTGCTGTTGCATCACTTGCCTACTGCATTTTAAGAAACTTCTTCTTCTTCTTCTTCTAAAGGAAAATTTAAAACACGAGAATCTTGATAGTAAACACCCAGTGTTGGCCTCCACTTCCGCCCGACGAACTTCGGGGACCGCGCGCCACTCACGAGCACACTCATGATCACGCTCACGAACGCGGGTCCGCCTAACCACCTGCTCTGCGGACGAATGAATCGCCCGTGGTCTGCCCATAGACCAGCGAACGGGAATTTAGGTGCTCATCATTATCATCACCATCTAAGCTCCTTAAGCGGGCTTTAGAGTTAAAGTCTAGCATACACAAACCGCATGTTAAAGTCAGTTATTTCAAGCTTCGTTTGCAAAACAATGCGCAAGATGCCTTGCCTACATATTTCCCCGTCCCATCCTTTGGTCGACGACGCCCCCCCCCCCCCCGAAAAAAATTCCTGGCTATGCGCCTGGCACACGCCCAATCAGGAGTACGTTCAGCATGCACGTCGGTTGTTTAAAAAAAGGGTGTAATGTATTGCTCAGCAGACTCAATGCTTGCACGCATCTTGGAGCAGCAACGGCCTTGGCAGATGTGTTTGAGTGGTTTTCCTCTCTCATAACATCCACAGTGCTTTCAGGAAAAGACCCAGGCCTTGCAATTAGCCTGTTCCAGTTAAGAATAATGCAGCTGATACTTTACACTTTCAAATCTTTTTCTTTGTGGAAGGATGTTTCTTTATTGGCGGTACAGCACTAGCGTGCGTAAATCGCAGCCTTCAGAACCCCAATCATGCCTCTTTAGATGGTACAGGCAGTTACATAACTATTTGAAAGAGTGGACTGCAAGGACTGTCAACTCACATAATAAACCTCCGAAAAATAGCTGAAAACAGAACTGGTAAGGCTTTATCGAAGACTAAACTACAAAGGTAATACCATTTTTGTGTCACCACCTAAGAAATATGGCTTCACCGTAAACATGACTAACACCAGGAAAATCGTAAACATGGTGATTAAATGCTAAGCCCACATTATGATTTTGGGGGAAACTTTGAGTTTTCCGAAATTAACAATAAAGGTTGCCATTTAGCGGCTACATGTTAGGTTAGGCATGAAACACGAATAATTGTTACGGGGGCGAGATCTTGTACATTCAAGTGATCGAACATTATTCAAGTATGATAGCCCACTGTGCTACCAAAACTGTTTGAAAACTTACGTTCTGGCGGCCAAACACTGTTGACAATGCTTGTGGCTCTTGTCCGGTTGAATGGAGGGACGTGATGTGCTCAGACCGTCCAGAGGTCTAAAACAGGATGACACATGATTACCACACAGGCAAGAATGGAAATGATTGGGTGCAGGAATGTTACAATTCGGGCAACACAACATTGAGCCAAAATCAGTGCCCGCGTACAGCGGCACCGTACACATGGTGAGGTGCTCCTGTAAACGAATCCTTAAAGCGGCGATGACAGCTACAAACGATATCCAGGGACAAGAAATGCGGCAATGTGACGAGACAGCTTACCTGGCAGGAAACGACGCAGAAGAGCGAGCGACGTTCAGGGGAAAGCGCCAAACGAAATTAGCCGTCTTCAGGTGGCAAAGTTGTTCTCAAATAGTTCTTCGCGAAGTCGAACACGACAGCCATAACCGAAAACGACGAGGGACCCAATTAACCCTAATAATTGCGCTTGTTTAACGGCACGACGGCACAACACAGATCACAATCGACGCCAGACGGGTCACGGGACGATTCGAGGTAACTGTTACGGCCGCGCCGCCGCACGCCGTGCTCAGGGTGTCGGCCATTGGCAGGGGGTTGCGTAAACAAATTAAAACGACAACAATAAATAATTGCCTGTTTTACTGAATATAACAGTAACTTTAAGTTTAATATTTTTTGTGTGTCACATAATAAAGAAGCTTAGATTTTTAAAGTTTACAAACACAAAACGCGAACTGAGTTTTTTGGCGCTCCATTTGAACGTTGAAAAAAGCGGCACATAGTAAGATAACACTGCGCAATGAAATTTGGCAGTGTTCTAGTGTAAGTAAATGTATTATTATTTGGCGTCTGTTTATTTAGCGCCCGATTTCATGCCCCCTACGTCCCCAACTTTTGTTTTCTTTTGATATCTGCCTTGTTCTCCAACGTTGTTTCTGCAAGAGAAACTAGATGGTCTGTTTATTGCATTTGTACACAATATTTACGGTCGCTAACAATAAGAATGGAATAAAATTGTGATTGCTAGTACGTTATGACTCCACTGAGCGACGAGAATGACTGTTCTCAGAGGGGGCTATGATTGTGCTGGTGGGGCAGGAGAGGAACAGGGAACGACGGAATGATGATACAGATGTCACAGTTCAAGGTTGTGCTGTGCTCCGTGCAAGGCTGTGGAAAACAAAAAGTGGGAGGGGAAGGGTTATTCTGTCGATGTCGTAATAAGCAAGGGCTTATATTTTTTCCTCTTTCAACGTCGGTGCTGCCGCTTCTTTTTATAGAATTTGGCAGCTTTTTTTTTGCTTTTGAACATTTTTGACGAGGTTGGGAGGATGGTGCAATGGGATGTCTTTTAAAGCAAAGCTTTCTACCTCTACCCCCCAAGAGTTCTTTCGCGACCGTTGGTGTCACCAGAAAACTCCAGCGAACAAATAAAAGAATTTACTGGCACCGCCGGGAATCGAACCCGGAACTAATAGACTAACAAAGCGAGAGCCCGTTGTCTTACCGATTTAGCTACGAGCCCACGCGAAGACGGGTGGTGTACTCACCAAGCACATCTACGGGTTTACCCCCTGCGTTCTCGCTGAATGCCACGTAAAGGTGTCACGCGACCACTCACGCCCGTCAAGCGGCCCTGTGCGCACCTTGCTCATGTGCTAAGAGTTACAAAAATTAAAGGAAGCTCACACCAATGCATGAAATCTCAATTCTAGTACGCCAATGTGCTAAAGCCTGAGCATCGAGTGTTGACGTTAAAAATCACAGCTCCTTGTCGTCCGTCCTCACGCCAAATCTAGGAATACATTCAAATACTCCTTGATGGCCAGGCCATCACTCCAAGCCCCAGCATCAATATCCTGGGCCTACATCTCGAGGCTAACACCAAGAGTGACGTCTCCTTGCAGCGCCTCAAAAACAGCATTAATCAAATCATACACATGATGAGACGAGTTGCCACCAAGAA
Organism: Haemaphysalis longicornis; assembly: GCF_048455015.1. Classification (NCBI taxonomy): domain Eukaryota; kingdom Metazoa; phylum Arthropoda; class Arachnida; order Ixodida; family Ixodidae; genus Haemaphysalis; species Haemaphysalis longicornis. The sequence goes on from NW_027526203.1 coordinate 59,204,848, forward strand.
GCGAGGCCTAAAGGAATCCGGTACCTTTCGATTAATTGAAGCTTTTGTCCTCTCGAGAGTCACTTACGTACACCCCTGTCTTCTTCTCGACAAGGAAGACATAGAGATGCTTTATATAGTGATTAGAAAGGCGGTCGAGCAGGCCATTGGTCTTCTCATGAGTGGGTCCACACAGAGGCTGCTTAGCACGGGGTTCCAGCACGGTGGAAGAGCTGATAGAAGGCCATCGTTCTAACCAGAAGGTCCGATTCAGAACTGCGGTGGGTAACCGCATGCTTCGCCAGATTGGCTGGGCAGCCCAGAATGTCACTCCGCTTGACGTACTCCCAGACTATTGGCGAATAAAACTAAAGATGCTCCCTTTGCTTAGAAATATGAGCCCCTCGCATGACGAGGGTCACCAAAAAGCACGGGCTCAGGCGCTAAACGCCACCGTCGGTGGGGATCATGCAGTTATCTACACAGACGCCTCCAAACATCTAGGGCAGCAATACGCCATCCTCGTGGATACCTCCAGAACCAACCTCCTTGCGTGTACCTCGCTTAGGACTCAAGAAATGACGGCAGCAGAAGAGGCAGCGATCACCTTGGCTCTCACTCAACCAGGGGTGCGGAGGGTAGTCACCTATTCCCAGCAAGCCTACTGGAATTACCAGTCGGGTTGGGTGTCCCGACCTGTACTGCGCGTGCTATAAAGCACTCCCCAAACGGTTCCATTCAGATAATCTTGACACTTCCTCGCGCTTCAATGGAGGGCAACAAATACGCCCACCCAACAAGCCTGCACTTCTTCCCACAGCCTACGTGTCTTCACTTAATGTATCTGAATCGCTACGACGCCGAATGTAAATTTTGCTCAGAAGTAGGAACACTCCGCCCCGTAATCGGGGTGTGCTACTTTAGCCCTGAGCGCCCTCCTTTCTTTCCGTCAACTACCCAACAAGAGCAAAGGGAGATGCTGCTCTCCAGGCACTCTCTACCTACCCAGCTCCAGCGGGTGGACAGAACACAGGCCGCGCGGACTGCATATAGGCCCCACAGAAGAAGAAATCACTCCCCAGGGCTGCACTCTGGGCCGTTCAGAAATCTGAACAGAAGCATTTCTTCCTCGTCCTCCTCCTTCTCTGCCGCAAATCTCGTCGCCTCCGTCCGCGGCGCAGAGACGGAGAAGTCAGATCGTCTAACACCGGACCGGGTTGGAGCTTACTTTAATTTTATAAAAAAACGTTTCCACTCTTGTGCTACACCAATACAACTCAACCAAACACCATTCATGCATCACGCATTGATTTAAGCTTACCAAGAATATCTCTTTGAAGTAATAAATGGCGTGGTTAAGTGCATTTTACTTCTCTCTGGTTTTACTATTTGTAGAGCGATGTGAGTGAATTTAAGTGACGTCGCATGGGTAATCGTTATGGGCGCCGTTTACAGCTTTGCTTTCCAACCACATTCACGGGGTGGATTGGCGCGATTTTTTTTGAAATTATATTGCATGCATGGCCTCAATCAATAAAGAGCTGAACACCTTTTCACACTCTTTCAACACCCTTCCAAAAAAAGCGTGTTGAGGTTGGTCAACACCCTTTTTTTCACGCAGAAAGGGTGTAAAGCTACGAAAAAGGGTGTTGAGATTCAAGAAAAAGGGTGTAAGGGCCTCCCAACACCCTTTTTTGAATTATCGTACACCTTTTTTGGCCAAAAGGGTGTAAAAAAGTTTAGTGTGCGCGCTCATCCCAAAGTTAACAAAGGCTTGCTCAAGGTGATTTGAATTTACCGCGTTCCACTGCTACAGGCGAGGTTCCTCGATGCCAGCGCTGCAGTACGGCGGAGACGCACGTGAATGGAGGCGGCCGACTACAAGGTTTATGGAACTGTGTGGCCGTGCTCCACGTGCGTTCCAAGCAGAACGTAGAACCTAGCTAGTGGAAACTTTCGTTGCTGCTGCCGCGTGACTTTTCATACGCCGCCAGGAGGCGGCGGTTTTCTGCAGTAGATGTAGAATATCAGTTGCTATCGAAAAACCAAGCATCCACAATTTTTTTAATAACGGAACACTGTAAATATCCCCTGTGTACTAATTTCCAGTCTTATATTTGCGGAATGCCTTGTTCTTGTCCAACAAAGTCGACAAGTATGCATATATAAACCGGGCTTAGACGTTTACATTTGGCTGTGAGTATATAAGACTATTGCGCAGTAAGCATATTACTTTGGCCGGGTCGCTGAATCGAGTTATAGACAGACAGCTGGGCAGACAGACAGACAGACATACATACTACAAACAGACCAAAATTTCTGGGTATAAGTAGCCCAAGAAAGACTATCGTCATTAAAAAAGGAAACCAGCACCGGAAAAATTCGAACAACCTGACTCCCGCAACAACACGGAAGGAAAACAATACGCTACCACTACACTACGCCGCCTTTTTTTAGTAGGTCTTAAGTGACCCACTTTTGGGACCGTTTCACCGAAAACTTGAGGTGGCCTTGGAGGGCAAGAGCGTCGTGAAGACGTTTCGGTTCGTGGATGGCTACCAAGTAGTCTTCAAAAAGAACGGTGGTGTGGAGCCAGTGAAGATGCAGGACCGTCTCGGTGTGCTCCCCGTCCAATGCCCCTTCGTGCTCACCACCGAAGTTCCGAAGAGTGGGGCCATGCGATACTTGGACATGAGCCTGATCGCCTCTGATCACCATGTATGCTCGACGGATGCACGTAGGAGCCAGAAGGGCTTTCTTCCTTAATCGTCCGCCCACACGAAGCTCGTCAAGCGAGGCATCGTGCTAGCGGCCTTGAAGAATTCAGTGTTTTGGTCGTGTCCACTATGTCCAAGACCCTGGAGGCACAACTCGGTAGGCTTCTTAACGCAGGGTATCTGCGCACGTTACTTTTGACAGTCGCGGAGAGTGTGTTGAGCTCGACGACATCGAAGGCTATGCTGAAGATCTAGGAGACAATCGTGGGCGTATAAACGCCATTCGCTACGTGCACAAAGTGTCACAGGGACTCAAGAAGATCGGCCAAAAGGCGGGAATTGCGGCAGTGTTTTTCGCACCAAACATGATTGGAAGAGTGTGCACACCTGTGAACAACGTGACACCTCCAAAGGCGTCATGCGGAATAATACATGCCACTCGCTTCGTTCCTTGTCGGGACAACGTAGTGTACGAGATCCCCCTAAGGTGCGGTGCAGTGTACGTTGGACAAACGGGGAGATGTCTTAACGAACGCCTAAGGGAGCACCCGTATGCCATACGTGTGGGCACCGGCAGCTACCTGGTTTCCCATTGCAAGACGTGCGGGTCACCCCACCTCTTTTTGACAACACCATGTTTCTGAAGCACTACTTGGGAGCGCGCACGCGCGAAATGTTTAAGGCCTACATGATAGCAAAAAGGAGCGGCACGCGCGTCAGTCAGCCCTGTGTCACTTTGCTACAGACGGAACCTGACTACTTCGACGGAGCATGTCGGTTATAGCAGCATCGAAATGTTTCCCTCAGTGCTGTGTGCATTGTTCATTTTTTACTGGTTTTCTTTTCCTGCCCCTTTCCATTTCTTGTTTTTTAATTGATCGCAAAAGTGCGACGTCGCCTGTGTTTTCGTATATATTGCAGAACGCAATAAAATACGCCCAGTTACTAGTCAGCGCTTGTACTCTCTCTTTTCTGTTCTGTCGTCCGAGTCCTTGCTCTGTTTGTTCAAACTATACTTGGTCCTCCATATCAATCAGGTCTTCGCCACTCAAGGCGTTTTCCTGTGGTTGTGCCGGGACCCGTTGCGCCATTCTCACGTCGTTGGGGGCTGCAATGTAGCGGCGAGTTCATGGAGCAGGTGGCGAGTTGGTTCCGGCTGTGTTCCCGGAGCTAACGCTTGTTGCAAGGTTGCCTGTAGGAGGAGCCTTTCCGGGTGCGTTGCGGAGAATCTTTGTCCGGTCTCCGACACCACGCATTGCGCACAGGGAGCGCACCACAACATGAAGGCTCCCTCTGGCAGATTTCTGAGAGGATCTTTGCGACGCTGGTCGTCTTCCCGTGTAGGGTGTCGGAGCTGGTAGGGCGCCTCTGGCGAGTCGAAGCTGCGTGTCCCAATAGGAACTGGAGAAGTATGACGACTCTCCACCACCACCACCTATGTGGAACGAGGTCGCGACATCCCTAGCTACCCGGGCCCCGTTTTTTGGTCGGTGATATCTCGGTGGTTGCCTGCTCGTGCGTGCTATCTGGTCGTGGTGGTGCCTAGGCGGGTGATGCCTGATTCTCTCAGCGTAGACTCATGCTACCGACGTGGCGGCGAAAGGGGCCGGTGCCCACGGCATCCATGATGAAAGTATCCAGGCATCCTGCGAAAAGGATGTTTTCAGTCAACATGGAGGTTTTCAATTAATCTTCTCTCCATCGTTCGAGGCTCATCTCCATCACCTCTCAGAAATCCTTGATATTGTCCTTCAGGCGAATCTACAGCTTGTAGGTAGTTCTGCCTACCGAGGGGGGTTCAGGCAACGGCCTCGTCAAAACATCACGCACAGAACATTGCAAGAGGAACAATTGCGCTTTACTCAAGCAGTGGAAAATGAAATATAAATGGAACAGGGGATACAATCAACCAAGCACATAACAAAAGCACTTCAGGGTCCCAGGGCTTACGGTACGGCGGGACGAACGGCGGGCCTTGCTGACGTGCGTCTTCTTCGAGGTGGCTGACGGCGGTGGCTTCTCTCTTGTGACCGGCGGCGCTCCCGCCGGCAACTCCCCCCGCTACCAAGCACCGCTGCCCTTATCTAGCGTGCCCAAAGATGTGCTACGCCCCCCCTCCATCGCACAGTTTTTCTGCCGTGTGTTCCCAGATGGCAGGAGAGGTGGCGCGCGGCAGTTTGAAACGGCCTAACGTGGGAGCTCACAGGGGAGAATCCCCACAAGCTCAACTCCGCGAAATGGCAATGTGCGAGACGCGAACTAACCATCTTGGGCCACCTTGTCGACGCTAACAGTGTGCAGCCTCGCATCGACCAGATCAAGGCGGTTAGAGATTTTCGGGTGTTCCGCTCATCGAAAGACGTTCAAAGTTTTGAGGGGCTGTGCTCCTATTTCCGTCGCTTCATCCGAGGCTTCGTTGATATCGCCGGCCCTCTCACCGAACTTATCAAAAAGGATTCCGTCTTTTCGTGGGGCAGTGAGAAAGCTCAGCCTTTCAAGACCCTCATATCTCTCCTCACAACTTCGCCCATTCTGGCTCACTTCGATGTGGCCTCTCGCAAGGAAGTACGGAGTGACGCATTGGAGCCGTTTTGGTTCATCGTCAATCCGGCCACGACTGCGTTATAGCCTTCGCCAGCGGCTTGCTGCCACCAGTTACCAGTTGAACGAAATTATTCGATTACAGAAGGGGCATGCCTTGCCCTTGTGTGGGCTGTCGGCAAATTTCGCCCATACCTCAACGGTCGACCATTTTCCATCGTGACAGATCACCACGCGCTATTCTTCCTTCAGGACTCCTTGGGCGTTGGGCTCAGTGGCTGCAGGAGTACTCCTATTCTGTAGTCTACAAATTTGGTCGCCCACATCAAGACGCCGATTGTCTCTCACGCTACCCAGTAGAGCCTCCGCTCGCACAAATCCTGACTCACTCCCCCGCAGGGGTACCTTGTGCGTTCAAGGTGACGGTAGTGGCGACACCGCGGACCCCGAGCCCATGTGGGTTGGACTCACCCACGCTTTAGGCTGTGCGTGGCTTAGCCGTGTCCAGGGAAAAGGGGATCCTGGTGGCTGAGCCGACACCGAGGTTGGTGTGGACCTTAGGGCCCCTTGGTGGAGGCAACACGCCACTTTGGCCCTCGCTTCTTGTAGACGGCACCCCCGGACTGACCCGGCCGAGGGGGAATCAGCCAGTCGCCCTTTCCTGTCCCCCTCTCCACTCTTTCGCTTTCCTGTCTTCTTTCTCAATCTTTCCTGTCCTCTATTTTTTCTGCTTTCCGATCTCCTCTTCCAGGCGGCAAGGGTTAACCCTGTGTGAATGGCCACCCTAGGTTTCTTTATGCAGGGTTATAGTGGCCACGTATGGATAACGCAAGTTTGCGTTCCCGTGTTGGGCTCCGAGGTGGGTGGCCAGCATGGCTGCTGAATGTTTATTTGCTAGTTTATGGCTACGACAAAACCTCCTCATGATCGGGCTCGGAAACGAGTTCGCACCGCAGTAAGCTACCCTGTATCAAGGGTCCCATTCCAACTAAAAGAACAAAGCTTTCCAAGATTTCTTGCTATCGAATCCACCGACAGCCAGTGCCCCCTACGAAAGGCCTCGCCATTCGTAGTCTCTAAAGAACTGGAAGCTGTCCTCGGCGGTAAATGCAAAGCTACAAAGATGTCCTCTGGAGGTATCCTCATTGAATGCGAAAACAAAGCCCAGGCTGATGCAGTGTTTGCAATGCAAAGGTTAGCAAACCTAACTATAAAAGTATCGGCTCACCGAAGCCTAAACTCATGCCAAGGAGTGATTTCAGATCCTGACCTCGCAGACCTCACGGAGGATGAAATCTTAGAGGGCCTGCAAGAGGAAAATGTTACTGCTGTCAGGCGTATCATGATCCGACGTAACGACATTGACATCCCCACTAATCACCTTGCCTTGACTTTCAACTCCACCAAGCTTCCTGAATCCCTGAAACTTGGCTATGTAGTCCATCGAGTCCGTCCATACATCCCAAACCCACGCCGGGGCTTTAAGTGCCAGAGGTTTGGTCACACACTGCAGAGCTGTCGGGGCAAAGAGACGTGCGCCACGTGCGCGAGTACTGATCATCACGCGAACTCCTGCGCAGCGCAGGAAGTAAAGTGTGTCAATTGTGCAGGGCCACACCCTGCGTACTCACGGAAATGCCAGAAATTCCAAAATGAAAAAGAAATAATGTCTATCAAGGTAAAAGAAGGTCTGTCAATTCAAGAAGCGCGAAGACGCTTCTCGTTTGTGCAAAAAGGCACTTTCGCCGAGGTGGCGCGCCGGGGGGCCGGGCCGCCTCGGGCATCGGTAGGGACGCAGTTTAGCTCTGCTGACCTGGCCCTTGCCCAGTCCCCCCCCCCCGTGCAGCAGCCAGCACAGCCACAGCCGACTGCACGCGCTCCGGCCCCCGAGGCTGTGCAACCACCGGCCCTCTCTGCTCCGGCTGAGGAGGCCATGGACGTTGTTCCCTCCACCTCGCCCCTTTCAGGGCCCCAAAGGGGCACTGGAAGACACTCAACATCTCTCCTATCCGTGCCTTCTAAAGGTACTGGGAAGAACGCATCCAAGATCCCTGCAAGGAGTGAACCTCCTGCAAGAAAACCAGCTGACAAAAAGTAATTGTATCTCATCCAAAAAACTAAAATGCCGGTTTCCTTCATCCACTGGAACTGTAGAGGTTTAATTCACAACATTGACGACATACACAAGTTGTTAGATGAATATCAGCCCCAAGTGGTGGCATTGCAGGAGACAAATTTAACAAAAAGACACGATAAAATTCTCCGCAGTTATCACCTCCTCAGAAAGGACAGAGAAGAGAGCACCCGCGCTTCAGGGGGTGTGGCTTTGGTTGTGGCACAGGGCACAATTCTTAAGTCAATACAACTTGACACTACACTGGAGGCCGTTGCAGCACAAGTTTATGTCAACAAACTGGTCACTGTTGTCTCACTTTATCTGCCACCATCTGATAATGTGTCATTACAGGAACCTAATGATCTTATTGAGCAACTGCCTGCCCCATTTGTTATTATGGGGAACTTTAATGCCCATCACTGCCTATGGGGAGGTGACAAAATCGACAGTCGGGGAAAACAAATCGAACAGTGGTTGATGAATACAGTCTTTTTGTATTCAATAATGGAGACAAGACATATTTTTCTGCGGGTACGCGAAACTTTTCTGCGATAAACCTTTGTGTTGGGTCGCCAGAGCTCGAGATGGACTTTGAGTGGAGTGTAGTGAACGATCCACACGGAAGTGACCACTTTCCCGCCTTGTTGCAAGACGTGCAGCCACTTCCAGCCGTCAAAAACTGTCCACCCCGATGGAGGCTCGAGAGAGCAGACTGGGGAAAATTTAAGGATCTGGTCAGTTTTGAGGGAGTTGACATGAGAAGTATGTCCATAGATGAAGCAAATGCCTACATTTGCGAGGAACTTGTTAAAGGTGCTAAAGTAGCCGTCCCACAATCATCTGGCCGAATCCCTAAGCAGCCAAAGCCGTGGTGGAGTGATGCCTGTCGCGAAGCCCGGAAAAAGCAAAACAAGGCCTGGGGTGTGTTCAGACAGTACCCTACCATGGACAACTGCTTGAGCTTTAAGGCTGCCCGAGCTGCTGCCAGAAAAATCAGAAAAGAAGCAAAAAGAAACTCATGGCAAAACTTTGTAAGCACAATAAACACTACCACTCCCGCAAAAAAAGTCTGGGACCATGTACGCAAAGTCAGAGGCATCTGCAGACGGTTTACGGTACCACTTTTTCCTACCGACGGTGGGAACGATTTGTTGCAAACGCAAGCGGATGTTTTAGGTGCCCACTTTTCAGATGTTTCTAGCGATACAAATTACACACAAGAGTTCATGAGACATAAGGCTAGTGCTGAAAAGCTCAGGATTAAAAATACTAGCAACAACACTGAAGACTATAACCAAGAATTTACATTGTACGAACTTAAAAGAGCACTAGCTCAGTGCAAGGCTACTTCTGTTGGCCCTGACCTCATTCACTACGCTTTTCTACAACACCTAAATGATAGCTGCTTAGAAGTGCTTCTGAAGTTCTTTAATAAAATCTGGAAAGCGGGTAGGCTGCCCAAAGCATGGAAAAAGGCTGTCGTAATTCCGTTACTGAAAGATGGCAAGCCACCCGACTGTCCATCAAGCTACCGACCCATAACGCTGACCAGTTGTCTGTGCAAGACATTTGAGCGGATAGTCAATTTTAGATTGGTCTTTGTTCTCGAACGTTCAGGTTACTTAGTCAGGTTTCAATGTGGTTTTCGGCAGTTTCGGTCTACAACTGACCACCTTGTTCGGCTTGAAACAATGATACGAGATGCTTTCGTTAACAACCAGTTTTGCCTTGCTGTCTTTTTTGATATGGCTAAGGCTTATGATACCACTTGGCGGTATGGAATTCTGCAGGATATGGCAGCAATGGGAATCAGAGGGCGAATGTTTTTATGTGTTTAAGAGTTTCTCCAAGAACGAACCTTTACTGTGAGACTGGGAAATGCAGTCTCCCGTTCTTTCAGCCAGGAAAATGGAGTACCTCAGGGCAGTGTGCTAAGTGTGACACTCTTCGCCATTAAAATAAATTCCTTGGCAAAGGTTATTCCTCGACCGGTTATGTACTCCCTTTACGTGGATGACCTGCAGATTGCCTTTTCATCATGTAACCAATCAGTCTGTGAAAGGCAAATCCCGACTACGGTCAATCGGTTGCAACAATGGGCAGATGAAAACGGTTTTCGCTTTTCTCCTGAGAAGTGTGCATGTGTGTGCTTCGCGCGGAAACGAGGTATTCATGCCAAGCCTGAAATAAAAATCAGGGATATGCTCGTTCCAGTACACAGTGAGCACAAATTCTTGGGCATCATTTATGACTCCAAATTAACGTTTGGGGCTCACATAAAGACACTCAAAATGACCTGCATGAGGACACTTAACATATTGAAAATTTTGTCGCACAAGTCATGGGGGGCCGACCGCGCATGTTTGCTCAGAATTTATGGCTCACTTGTACGGTCTCGTCTTAATTACGGCTGTATTGTTTATGGGTCAGCTCGCCAATCTGTTCTCACCTCACTCGATCCAGTGCACAACTTGGGCCTCAGACTTGCCTCAGGTGCATATCGTACCTCCCCAGTTGATTGTCTTTACGTTGAGTGCAATGAGTGGCCTCTGCAGTACCGTCGAGCGTACCTAAGTGGAGTATATGCAGCCAAAATAGCATGCATAAATGACCATCCTTGTGCCGAAGAATTGTTTGAAAATAAGTACAAGAAGCTCTATGAGAACAAACCAAGAGTGGTCCGCCCTCTTGCCCTCCGTTTGGAGGAGTACATGACTCTGTACTCTTTCAAGATATGCCCGCCAACTCTTCTGAGTTTATCGGATGCTTTAGCCCCTTGGGACTATAGTGCTGTCAAATGTGACCTGTCGCTGTTAAAATACGACAAGAAAGCTTTTTCACACCAGTTTTTGCGCCAAGAATTTCTTGCACTTAAGGATAAATACAGTAGCTATTGCCACTACTTTACTGATGGTTCAAAAACTGCTGGTCATACTGGTTATGCTTTTGTTAACTCGTCGGCAGTTACTGTAGCTGAGAGGATAGCTGATGAGGGCAGTGTCTTCACTGCAGAGGTTTTTGGTATAACCTCAGCTATTGAAGACGTAATAGCAAATGGACTACAAAAAGTGGCGATTTTTACAGATTCCTTAAGCGCCATACGTGCTTTGACCTCCCTTGTCCCTTAAAAAAATGCGGCTGTAGGTATGCTAAAAAATCGACTGTGCCGCCTTACATCGGCAGGGGTTAGTGTCGTCTTTTGTTGGATACCAAGCCACATTGGCATTCCAGAAAATGAAACTGTCGATAGAGCAGCATACGACACTAAGCACTGTGCAATAACGAAGTCCAAGGTTCCTTATCAGGACCTTCGGAACACCATACGAAAGTCCATTACAATGTACTGGCAAACTGAATGGGACAGACAGACTGAAAATAAGTTACACCTAGTGAAACCATACCTATCTGAATGGAAAAGTTGCAGACACAGAAATCGTTTTTATGAGGTTATTTTATGCCGACTGCGAATAGGTCACACTGTGTTCACACACGGCTTCCTGATCCAGAAAGAACAGAAACCGGTGTGTGACCACTGTGGAGATCCTCTTACTGTACTCCATGTTTTAATAAGCTGCCCACACCTTGAAGCAGCACGCATTAGACATTTCAAAGCATTATACACCTTTTGCATCCCTTTACACCCTGCGCTTTTACTTAGTGATGAACCGTTGGTGGATTTTAGTAAAGTTTTCAAATTTTTTGAGGACACCGGCCTTCTACACCGGTTTTAGCTATGTGCATCTTTGAGTCCTTTTAAAATGTTTTTAATCTTCACAACACCTTGAATAACTTCTTTTAACCGTTGCATAACTATTCTACCCTGCGTCTGGCGCATTATAACCGAGAGGTTGCTGTGCCAAAAAACCACAACTTCTTCTTCTTCCTGACTCACTCGCCACCTCGGTATAGTCTATTTCCTCATTTCAACACCCTGCTGCTGAGCAGCGCCCTCATGCCTCCTGGAGCAGGACCAGCGACAGCTTAACCGCTGCCTCTTCCGACCCTTTACTGCGCTGGTTCCAAATGAAGGATGGCGCACTCTATCGTCGTAAAGTCCGCCCGGATGGCGCTAATCTGCTTCCTGTAGTACCTCAGCAGGTTTGTTCAGATGTCCTCTGGCAGCTCCACGACCTTCCAACAACTGGCCATCTATGGGCTTCGGGACCTATGACCCCGTGCGACGGCGGTTTTTCTGGCCTGGCTTTCCCGCTTGATTTTCCGCTACGTCGGCGCATTTCACATGTGCCAACGCAGAAAACCACGCTACCTGAAGGTCTTCTTCAGCAGCTTGATATACCTATTGAGCCAAACTTTCGAGTTTGTTTAGATCTCGACCCCTGCCACGGTGGCTCAGTAGCTAAGGCGTTGCGCTGCTTATCACGAGGTCTTGGGTTCGATTCCTGGCCGCGGCGGCCACTTTTCTGATGGAGGCGAAAAGCAAAAACGTCCGTGTGTACGAGATTTCGGCGCACGTTAAAGAGCCCAAGGTGGACAAAATTACTCCGAAGCCCTCCACTGCGGCGTGCCTCATCCTCTGCGTTGCGTCCGCGCGTTAAACCCTAGAATCAATCAATTTTTTAGAACTCCTCGATATCTTTCCCCGGTATGTGAACGGCTATAAGTGGATTGCAGTGGCCCCCAATTATGCGACAGGATACTCAATCAAGAGGGCTCTTCCCACCAGCTGCGCAACCGATGTCGCCGATTTCCTCCTGCACGACGCCACCTTACATCACGGTGCTCCTCTCCAGCTACTGACACACCGCTGACGATACTTCATTTCCCTTGTAGTCGTCGACATCCTCTGCTCCTGCACAGCCGTTCCCAAGCTTACTACCTCCTACCACCCTTAAACCAATGGCCTCACAAAGCGCCTTAACTGGACTTTAATAGGTATGCTTTCTAGGTACGTTTCTGACGACCATAGTGACTGGGACATTGCCTTGCCTGACATAACAGATATGCTTTCTTTGTACGTTTCTGGCGACCATAGTGACTGGGACATTGCCTTGCCTGACATAACGTTTGCTACAACTCGTTGCGCCTTGATACCGCCAGATACTCCCCCTTCTACCTCCTATTCGGTCGAGAGCCTACTTTACCGCTGGACACTTTATTTCAACACCCCATGCACCTTCCGTATAAGCACAAGATGCCATCCGCAGCGGTGACTGTGGCCGCAACATAGCTCGCGTTAGGCCATACAGTTTGTTACAATATACACTAGAGAGGAATCGGGCGCTAGCGTCTATGCGGCTCGCATCAAGGCCATAGGCCGTCTGTGTTGTCATGGATCGCCATTATACATCGCACTCGCCTTAGTTTCATCCTTCGCTTGGATTGAAACGTTTTAGTGACCGCAAATTTAAACAAAGTGCCACAAAAACGCGAAGAATAGGGTGCAATTATGCAAGTGGAAAATAAAAACACGCTCTTTTAAAACTAAGGAAAAAAGAAGTAAAGCATATTTTTGCCGGACCAGTTGTACCTGCTATTCCGCAGGCCAAAGTTGTAGTTACGAAGAAGGTTAGTATTTGGTGGGGAAACTCATTAGAGACTGTGATTTTATTAATTGTACCATTATTGCAGCAATTAAGTTGCTTGAAGCGTTTTGAAAGTGTTTTGAGCGTGCCTATTAAAACGTTGACTTCGTTGTGAACCGGTGCACCGACCGCCAACTAGTTTAACAAGAAAAAAGAAAACGTGGCGTTAAACAGTCGTGGACGATCACAAGATAGGGCGCATACAAACGCCCATATCTGTCGTATCTTGTCTTCGTCGAAGTACGTTTTGTTTCTTCTTTTCGTCGGCTACAAATTTCGCGGCGGCATATTACCCGCTCAGTCATACGTTCTTCAACTGCGGCATGAGCAACGTCAGGTGTGATCACGCACTGCCTGCTGTTTCATCGAAAACGGCTACCACAGAACAGGGAGGATTTCGGCTTCCTTGTAGCTCGTAAACGTGTTAATTCATAGTGAAGAAAGCAAATCCCGTAAACCGCTTAAGAATCCAATTGTCATGCCAAGCCCAAGCCAAAAAGGTGGGTCTTCCCAAGAACCCCGCGACGACATAGCTTACGAGGCGCAGTTTCCTCTGTAGTATACTTACTAAGAAACTCTATGCGTTTGGCTCGCTTCGTCCCAGCGCTCATAAAAGGTTCGGTACGAGTGCCACCACAACACTCGCCACTTTGCACCTGGATCCCTTATGCTACCCTGGTGTCCTGCACGCCGCCGCGTAGGCCGTCCGAGAAACTTCTAGCCGGGTACTACGGCCGCTACCGTGTCGTACACCCAGTGACTGAGGTAAATTACAAAATCGCCCCACTCGTTTCGTCAGACTATCTCGCTCTCCGCAAACAGACGTCGTACACGTCACGCGTCTTCAGCCTTACCCCGCGCAACGTGCAGCTTTACCCTGACAATCGCCGCGACGGCGGTGCTATCGACGGGGGGTTGTGTTACGGGGCATTAATTAAATTTCCCCCGAAGAGGACGCTACATGCACTGTGCTAGCCATGATCATCATCAAGAAGGGAGATGAAGAGGACGCTGATGGTGAAGCGAGTGGCGTTTATTCCCTGGCCTACGCGGTGCGCTCTTCCATCGTGTCTTTTGTAAAAACTATCCTATACACCTTTGTAAATACCGATTTACCTTGTATCAATATGACAAAGTAAACAGAGAACTGCTTTGGACGGTGTAAGAACGCCAGGGCTTAAAGGACGAGTTAATGCAGTTCCTTATAACACTTTGTAAAAAAAGATGAGTGCACCTGACATGGGAAGGGCAGAAACGCGCAGACCAAGTCAACACTCACCAAGGACTGAAACAGGGATGCCCTTTGAGCCCAATACAGTTTATGCTTTACGTGGTAAGGTTAGAAAACAAAACTAAAAGAAAGTTAATTAGGGTTCAACCTAACGCATAAGTGGCAAGGCAAAGTGATACGATAGCTTTTTGCGGGAATGCTAGGCGTAGACGACATTGTTCTTTTAGCTGATTACCAGAGCGGTATGCAACGGCTCATAAATATTAGTGGCGCGGAAGCCACAGACCTCAAGTGAAATTTTATCACTGAAAAATGGGGAATAATGGTTTTCAACGACACTAGCACTGACTCACTGTCAATCCAGCATGACGAATTACAAATAGTCAAGGAATGTAAATATTTGGGAGTGTAGATAAATGCAGGGAACAACTACTTAAAAAACTCAGGAGGAGCAACCCAAGGATAAGGGAAAGCGAAAATCAGCTACAATGAAGCATAGAACTCTGTGGGGGTATAACAGATATGAAGTAGTGAGAGGAATGTGGAAAGGAGTAATTGTTGCGGGTCTCACATTTGCGAATGCAGTACTCTGCTTAAAATGAGACACTCTATCATGCCCTGAAGTGAACCAGAATACGGTAGGCCGTTTGGCCTTAGGAGCGCATGGTAAAACAACTAACGAAGCAGTGATTGGAGATATGGGCTGGGCGTCGTTTGAAGTCGGAGAAGCTCAGAGTAAAATACGTTTTTAGGGGAGGCTGAGAGCAACGCATCAACGTAGGTGGACAGGTAAAGTTCTTAGTTACGTATGTATGAAAACCATAGACACGGAGTGGCTAAGGAAAACCAGAAGGCTGGCGATGAAATACGGAAAGAAGAGTGAAGAATCAAAGAGAGCCACACACAGTAACCAGAAAAGAAGGAAGGCAGATTGAAACAAGCACATGGAGAGAAAAAAATAAGCTAAACCGTCTTTACAGATGGTCAGAGAATCGAAATTGAACGCCAAAAGGGAAACTTTAAAGCGCAATTGTACGCGGTGCATTGCTTTTTAAGGCTAGAGCAGGATGCTAAACCACTGAGGTCTTTGTGGGTTATTATACCTAAAATGATGGAGTGAAGTATACATAAAATGATGGAGTGTGCCTGGTCTGCGGAAAAGAAACAGAACTTATGCGGCAGATAGTGTACGAATGTGATTGCGTCCATCCAAACCTGCATGAGGGAAATACGCGGCTTCAAGAAGCCCTAGGATTTACGGGTAGCACAGAGGGAGTTAACTTCAAGGCTGTCGAGACTACTAAAAGAAGATCAGAATGCTGGTGGACGAAAAGCAAGGTGGGGGGGGGGGGGGTATCGCGCAGGGCAGATACCACCTCTGGGGATACAGATGCAGATACCACGCATAGGGAAGCACAGTAGACATGGTGATGCCGGTGTTCACTATTGCCAATAGAAGAAATCGGCGGCTTAACTTTCATGTGAATACCACCTATATGCCTTGTGCGAAATCCCCTGCCTTCTCGAAGCCACTGCGACCGGGTCACCATGTTTAAGGGTTCAACCGGAAGGCGCAGTAGTGTTGGGCAACCTGCGTGTGCGGTTATCCAGGATGTCGACATACTATTGTGTGCCATGCTCCACACACAGTGGGAACACGGATGCTCAAGGGAGGAAGGAAAGAACTGCAGAAGCCAAAGCATTGCTTATTCTGTCATCACAGGTGCCGCAACGACCATGCACCTTGCTACTTTATCTTGAATGAGTCTCGAGTGCGCTGCGAATCCTACCTGTTTTACCTTCGTTCATGTAACAAAGAGAAGAAGAAATTGCATCCGTGTGATTCCGGATGTGTATAGAAAGAACTGCCCAATCGTCTCGAATCTGCCAGTCACTTCGCGCTCACGCTTCGGCGATTGCCAGACACTACTGCGGCGATAGGCGAGTACAGAGTCGCGGCTGTAAAACGATATAAAGCGAGTATTAAATGCAACGGCAACGAAAGTGTGTCTCATACCGATCGGTTAGCGTTCAGTCTTGCTCGGTCGGTGTTTTAAATTACATTGCCTCCTTGAGGAGGCAAAAATATCAACTGACGTTTCAACGTAGAGGCTGCAACCGCTGTGTTGACATGCATACTTTGGGAGCTCAAGGCCAATTTGCCTGTTACAATTCTTGACCTCGTGTTCTTTATGTACTGTTTGCAAGAATAAGTTCTTTTACGTGCCTACGACGGAGACAGTTTCCCGCAGTAGGTTTTGCTGGCGATATTAGCACACACTGTTTGCCCCAAATGCCATGCGTAATGAGCTCGAGCGGTTGCGTGAATAAACTCTGTGCCGAATTTCAACCATTGCTTGATGTGGGATTGTCCATGCCATGAGTGAGTATTATCTGGCGCAATTTGACAAGAGGACAGTAAATGTGCGGATCGCAGAAAAACACTTTGCAAAGATGCCTGGCTGCTACAATGGGAACATAAAAAAGCACAGTTTCAGTACATTATTATGCCGTAAGAGCAAATGGTGGTGAGCCGAATAACTAATTTTTGAAAAACGTTTTTAGTCCGGGCTTTAGGTAGCGCAAAAAGGCAGGAAGGGAAGGCGGTGGCTGTTTCGTAGACAATGGTTGTTGACGAGAACCCTTCCCCCAATTCAACATAGGACAGCCCGAGCGCGTTCACAGCACTTCACCGATGATCATTTCATCAATACGGTGTCAAACTTGTGACTCCGCCGATGGTGTCGCCGTGATTGCGTTTTTGACGCATAAAATGTCTCCGCGAAGCCGCACGGGAACCGGGGCAGCACGGACAAGTCTACAAACCATTCATCAGCTATCGTGGGCGATGAAACAGCAAGAGGCAGGACGCGAGTCAGCACGACACGAAAAAAAATTAGCAGTGGTTTAGTTAGGCTATGCCAGGATATACGTAGCGTGACCTGTGGTTCAGCTGGTTATTTCTAGCTTTCCTGGTTTTCTAGGATTAGCTTGATCATCATGCTTACTGCAGCTTCAATGGCACACACGGTATACGCATTATGTGACAAATGTATATTAGGTACGGAGTACCTTAAAACCGCACAATGTCCGTCCGCGCCCGTGCGCATAGCACTTACAAATCGCAAAAAATCCCACAGCCACCGGCAGGATTCGAGCCGGTGTCTGGTAGTCGAGACAGAGTTAGTGTCAGTCGTCTTACCCATTGGGCTACGACCGTGAGTTAGTAACCCAGAATCAGACGGTACATTCCTTCACCTGTAACGGTGCGGAGTAGCTTAGGACCTCCCAATGTCCGTCCGCGTCCATCCGCGCGCGCACCACCATCACGCGAAAATCAAGCGAACTTCGATTTGAGCCGTGAGTGAAGTATCTAGGGAATATCTAGGGAATAATCATCTCGGGAATAATCAAGGTGAAACTGACGGCTCAAATGAAATGACGGCCGGGGCGCAAATCGGATGGCCTTAAGGGCGCAACTGGGATGTCATTTCGAGTCGCCGCACTCCGCACCCTCGCCATTATCCACGGAGTGGAGATACTGCCATTTTTTTATAAAATGGCTCCGGCGCAGCGTCACCAATCGCCCTAGAGCTAAGCTCGTTCCACAGGCGCACTTCGGTGTTGCTGCGACGCACGAGCCATCGGTCCCACACCCGGCCACCCCTCGCATGATCATCAAGTGGAAGTGGCCGCCACGTGCGGAACGGAGGTCGGCCAAGAAGCGGGGGGCGTGGGGTGTGTGAGAGACGCCTGCAACGAGCAACGCTCTGTGCGCCGTGTAACGTCGCTGGTCCTCGCGCATGCGCAGCACGGCTCTCCAGGAGCCACGCGAAACTGCTCAACCTCGGCCAGTGCAGCTCACGCTACAAAAACACACGTGTATCACACGCATCAGCGACCGGCGCTACCGTCTAGCATATCGCCGAAAGAGCGTTCGTTTCGGCTCTGACCGAGGGCGGCACTTTTGTATAAGCGATATATTAAGAGATCTTCTATCTAGGCGTAATAAGGCGTGTGTAAACCGTCAAAGATACCAACAAAATGCGGAGCGCTCCTGAGCACCTGTATCGCGCCGACCACCGTGCGTCCACGGCACGCGCAGAGGCTTAAGCTAAAAAAAAGTGGCAAAAACCCGGAGGAGAGCGCAAATTGCGAGCGCTGGTGAGCCCGTGCCTCGCGGCGACCGCCCAGCGTCCGCGGCTCACGCACTGCCTTTAGCAAAAAGAACTGAAGAAAACTGGCGGAGACCCCGAGGAGCGAATTGCGTTGCCTAGCAACCAACACCACAGCTGGTGCAACACCTGCTCCACGAAACATCGACGCGGTTCCAGGAACGCCCCTCATGCATTGTGTAGCGTCACTAAATAAAGGCTTTTAGAGTATCGGCACTCTTTTCTTTCATTGTTATGTGCCGCCGGGATTTCCATTGGTCGGTCGGCACCACGTGATGCTTGTTTACATATGGGCGCAGCCATTTTGTTTTTGGGCGCCTCTCCTCTCTCTCTCCTCGGCTGCGCGGGCGCTAGAGCTGCCGGTCGCACTCTGCCGTCACAACCGGCGGCGGTTTTGTTCGGAGAGATGGCAACACCGCAAGCCAGAAACAAAATGGCCCCCAGACCCCTTCGGGTGCGCGAAGTGGCGGTACTCTAGCTTATTTAGTGACGCTAGCATTGTGCACGTAAGCGCCGTCGCTGCGCGCCGGCTGATGTTAAGCGCTACCGCGCGTGTAATGCTTGGCATAAGGAGCACGGCGATATCGATGCTTATGACGATGAGTACTACTAGCACAGTGCAAAGCGACGACAGAACGTGTAAAAAAACAATTTCAAACTTGTGCAAATGCGTGGTAAGGTGTCCATCAGTTCTCACACAAAGAAATCATGCAGCTTCGGTATGGTTCAAGAATTGCGCGACTTAGTGCAAGCTTCGCCAGTTCTTACTGAAGCCGATTTACTCGGCGCCGCTCCGGGGCTCCTCCTCGCCACGGCCGGCCAATCTTTTACAACTGTTATCACAACGGTTATTGGCGGTGAGATTTTTAAGTGGTGGCCCTGGCTCCTGGCGGCAGCTTAGGCGCTCGCGCCGCTCTCATCTGCTACACTCCTCTTGGTAGGGGCAGCAGTGCCTGCGCTAGAACTTGCCCGCTTTGTTGCTTTTGTGCAATAAAAAGAGTACTTCGGGTAATTCAGATATTTTGCCAGCTTCTGACACCTCTGAATAATTCCAAGCTGTGTCCCGCACACGTTTGCAGCACACGAGGAGAGAGAGAGAACAATTTCATTCAGAGCATCGGTCAGAAGGCCGTATGCAACTCGTCCTTTCTAGCTTCTTTGCGGGGTTCAGTGCTCACAACTACTCGATAAGTATTCGAAATACGTAGGCATCCTTAAAGTAATTTTGAGATGCTCTTACAACGACTCTACAGTTTGCAATGTTCTGCCGGAAGTAACGGGCCCCTACACGCACTTCGCACAGCAGGAAATAAGGCGGCTGTCTTCTATTTCTTTCATTGGTGCTGCCCTGTATCAAGTGAATGTTTTCTTCCGTGCGCAATGCTTTATTTTTTTCTGCACCATCACAAATGTTTAATCAGGAGGTTTGGGGCTGTTTGGGAGGCTCACAAAGTTCGTGAGGATATTTTTGGGGGGCTCTATGGCATATATTCTTTT
Source organism: Haemaphysalis longicornis (assembly GCF_048455015.1). NCBI lineage: Eukaryota > Metazoa > Arthropoda > Arachnida > Ixodida > Ixodidae > Haemaphysalis > Haemaphysalis longicornis. Next base: position 59,224,647 of record NW_027526203.1, read on the forward strand.
GTTCACAAATTAGATTACGTTATGGCTGCGTGAAAGAAGGTGCACTTCCATTGAGTGCGTTATTTATTCACATGGAAACACAATGAGAAGGTTTATGCTATACGCCACCACGAAACAGCGCAGACAACGTTGTCCAGAGTACTCGAAGGAGGCTTTGGTGCCCCGAATGTATATCGTAACCATCGTTATTATAAAGAACTGACTCTCAACCCGAACGGTTCAGATATCATTACGGTGTTGAAGGCTTGATACACTCGCTAACAAAAGCAACAAATAGTATACGTGCCGGTTAACCAGAATACATACTTTTTACTCTTTTATACTTTATATTATTTTATACTTCACATTATTTTATACTATTTATACAGTTTATTTATTCTAGTCTTGTTATACAGTAAATTATCAGTATAAGAACAATTGGAACCAAGGAATATGTCTAAGCATGGTCTTTACTGTTTTCCAACCCATTCAAGGGTAAAGAACAAATCCTGGCCTACTCGGGATGCCGTTCCCTAGGAAGTTAAGAAAATTACTGTTGTACGAAACTTTGCCTCCATCATTGCGCCTCTCACACAGCTTCTCGGCGGCAGTAAAAACATTGCCGAATAGTCCCCCGAGTGTGAGAGCGCTTTCTTAATGTTACGTCGGGTCCTTACGTCACCACCGATACTGCGGCACTTTGACCCGAACGCGCCCACTGAGATCCACACTGATGCCAGTGGTGTTGGCTTGGGTGCTGTGCTCGCTCAACGAAAGGACGGATTTGACGAATACGTGGTGAGTTACGCGAGCCGTACACTGACGAAGGCCGAAGTCAACTACTCCGTAACAGAGAAAGAATGTTTTGCTATTGTATGGGCAATCAGCAAATTTCGTCCTTACCTGTACGGTCGCCCTTTCGACGTCGTAACGGATCACCATGCTCTGTGTTGGTTATCGTCGCTGAAGGATCCCGCCGGCCGTCTTGGCCGCTGGGCACTCCGCCTTCAAGAGTACGATATCCGTGTTGTGTACCGATCCGGACGGAAGCATACCGACGCCGACGCTCTTTCTCGATCCCCGCTTGCGTCGGATATAGATAGCTTGGTCGCGGCAGACCACAGCCTGACCTCTCTCGCCATGACGGACATGGTTGCTGAGCAGCGCAAAGACCCTTGGGTCTCTTCGATCCTCGAATATTTGTCGCACTCACGGGCAGCTCCTGTGCCGCGATCGCTGCGCCGCCAGGCTGCCCACTGCTCTATTCGTGACCAGCTCCTATATCGCCGGAACTACTTCCCCGAAGGTCGAAAATGGCTACTAGTGATTCCTCGCCACTTGCGCAAGGACGTTTGTACTACGTTTCACACCGATGCGCAAAGTGCTCACGCTGGAATACTCAAAACCTACGAGCGACTCCGACTCCGCTACTACTGGCGCGGGATGTATACCTTTGTCGCCAAGTTTGTTCGGTCTTGCCCAGACTGCCAACGTCGCAAGTCTCCACCGCAGCACGTCAGTGGCCCACTCCAGCCGCTGCCCTGCCCGGCGCGGCCTTTCGACCGGGTAGGCATCGATTTCTACGGCCCACTCCCAAGCACAGCCGCCGGTAACCGCTGGATCATCGTCGCCATTGATCACTTAACTCGGTATGCCGAAACAGCTGCGCTACCGGCCGCCTCGGCTCGGGACGTTGCGACTTTCCTTCTACGCCGTTTTGTTCTTCGGCATGGTGCTCCTCGCGAACTACTGAGCGACAGAGGCCGCGTCTTTCTATCCGAAGTCGTGGAGGCCCTTCTAGCCGAGTGCCACGTGGTCCACCGTAAGAGCACGTCCTACCACCCCCAGACTAATGGCCTGACGGAAAGGTTTAACCGCACACTTGGCGATATGATCGCCATGTACGTCTCCTCGGACCACTCTAACTGGGACCTCGTTCTTCCTTTCGTGACGTATGCTTATAATACGGCCACGCAGGCGACCACAGGATTCTCGCCGTTCTTTTTGCTCTATGGTCGTGAGCCCTCCTGCATGCTGGATACAGTACTTCCGTACCGACCTGACGCCTCCGAGTACGCCCCACTGTCTGATATCGCTCGACACGCCGAGGAATGTCGCCAGTTAGCCCGACGATTTACATCGGAAGAGCAGCAACGCCAAAAGGCGCGTCACGATGACTCCATTACAGCTCCAACATTTACGAAAGGATCACTGGTAATGTTTCAGTACCGTGCCCGGCTCCCGGTCTTTCGTCGAAATTTCTTTCTCAATACCAAGGGCCTTACCGAGTACTGGAACAAACATCACCTGTGAACTATGTTGTTGAACCCGTAACGTCCACCTCGGACCGCCGACGTCGTGATCGCGAGACGGTTCACGTCCAGAGGCTGAAGCCATACTACGACCCGCTCGTCTTGTGTTCCCCGTAGGTCGCCAGGATGGCTCCTCTTTCCGCCGGGGGTATTGTAGTAAGCATGTTGCGCCCATGAGAACTGTGATGAGCATCAGCCACAACGGGCAAATCCCCCTACGTGGATATGCTGCGCCGGATGCCGCTTGAGGAAGAGGACGCGCTCGCTCAGGGTCAGTCTCGCGAGAAGCTGGTCGTTTCGGCTCACCCCGTCTGCATCGACGCCTCGTTCGTGAATAAACAAGTCCAGCCTTCTACCGGAACGCCGAATATCTCCTTTACACTGTTTAAATGTATTGAAGAAAATTACCATTGCTGTTTTGTCCTGGACTTAGGACCCCGCCCACTAGCTAGCTCAATTTTACTGTTATATAAAGTTTTCTCGCCTTCTCCTCTCGAGTGCACTTTCTTTCAGTATAACCAGATTCCTTCAACCCATGTCTGAATATATTGGGAAGATATGGCTGTGGGAAATGTACTCCAAATATCCCTCCAGGTCTGAACCAACATAGTGTTACGGTATTTTAACGTACACGCGACCACCATGCGTGCGTGTGCGTGCGTGCGTGCGTGCGTGTGTGTGCGTGTGTGCGTGCGTGAGTGTAGATGTATGCGTGCGTGCGTGCGTGTGCGCGCCCGCGAGGGTGTGCGCGCACATGTGTGATATGGCAGAAACAGGCTCTTGGGGCGCACCTTAAGAAATTATGAATAACGAATAACCCTAGCTCCTGTCCCTACTGAAATTATACACTCCGTACTGACTTTTTATAAGGGCATAAAAGCAGTGATGGAAAATGGGCGCGTCATTCTTAACTATTTATGATTTGGTTTACACCTAGAATACCAGATGAGGTTGCAACGACGATAACTTTGTGGATAAAGCGCTTACGGCGCCGTGCCCTGTATACCAGCACAGCCTCCGCGCTTCAACCGACAACGTTAGTTATATAGTTCTCAATTGCTGTCGTTTTGCTCAATAAGTTATCATACTGGCTCCAAGCCTTGTATAAAACCAGCACGCGCCTATGCACACAGTAGGTTCTTTGGAACTCAACCTAACTTTTTTGCGGCCCATAGTGCTTGTCAGCATACAGTGGAATCTGGATAAACCAAAATCGGTTAAACCGAACTAACCTTCAGATGGAACAAACGCTTGGCAATTGGTTGGTTTTGTATTAAGGCAATGTAAAAAAAAAATCGTTATTCGGAACTCAAACTTTCCGACAACCGCATAAACGGAACCGAAAACAAACTCGAAACCGCAACTGTTTGGGCAAGCGCAGCGCGATTGCGGAACGCATCACTGTTCTTCCCCTCTCGTCCCAGATATTTTCCGGTTTCTAACTCCGGAGGCTTCTGATTTTCTCTTACTTGGTGCGGTATCTCCGACTTAGTGCGGCGGTTTCTGACTTTGTGCGGTGTCGTATGCGACATTCCAGTAACGGCCGTATGCATGCGAATCCAGTAACGGCCGCAGCGCAGAAACGACCGCACCATGCGCTTGCATTGTCCAGGAAGATGGAGGTAATCAACGACTTCGAGAGTGGTCGCTTCACAAAAACGGCGCTTCCGACGAAATACGCCGTCCCCGAGCGGCGTGAATAAGATTGTACGATGCTGAAACTATTCTGTCTCTAAACGAAAGTCCTGATAAATGCAGCATATTTTCCCGGTCCCCCGAGATTCCGTTTAACGAGAGTCCATTGTACTTTCATGCCATGACAACGTAAAGTGATGTGATACAATACTTTGGAGCACTTGCAAAGGTTGCAAAAACTGTACACGTGACTTGCCGCACCGAGCTCCGCCCAGCGGCGTGCGCTGAGCGCCGCCACCGGATTGGCGGGTGCGCTGTGCGCAGGTGGGTAGCCGCCTGACCACGTGACTCGCAGCGCGCCTGGTTGAGTTACGCCGCCCTCGCCTTTCCCTCTCCGCCCTCGCCATGGATGAAAGCGATTCGCGTCTACCCAAGCCTAATCAGTCTTCTCTAGCCACCGACGTAGGGACCGCGCACATAACTGGCTGAACGATGAGTGTATACGTTAGTATAATAATAAAGGCTAAATCAAAGTTTAACCAAGTGAAAGCAAGACTTAACCAGGTAAACCCAAGCTTTCGCTTTGTATATCCAGGGTTAGCTGAGCTAAGCTGAAGGCAGTTTTCACTGTGCAGTGTACAGCAATCGTTTTTAACAACAATGAGTATGAGTGTACAAATAGTCCAACGTAAGTGGTTGTGCCGCTGATGCCAGTCGGCTGGCGTCGTGTCAAAATCTGTCCACTTCTGACGGTGGGGTTTGAGATCTCGCCATGCGTTCCATTCGTTTCGGGGCAGCAGCGTATGTTTTTCCGCATTCGTTCAGACCTTCAGCTGTTTACCACAGCTTCCATACTGCTAGAAAAAAAAAAATACGCACTGAATTTCGACCGCAAACAGCTTGTTTTTCATGACCAGAGTCTCTGTTCATTTGGGTTTGATTTTCGTGGGTTTAGCCAGTCGCACAATCCGACCATAATTCGTCATAACTCTGCAGCCTGAAGTAGCTGATACGTCGCCCGCTAATTGTCTCTTTTGCTCATTATGTAGCTTATTTTAGTGAAGTTGGTGTTAGAATCGGCATCAGTGTTGTTCTAAAGGCACAATCCTTTCGGTTAAACAAACCGGTATCTTGCTTTGCCCGTTGGTAGGGGAAACGGTTTCACGGCTTTTCTTCAAGATGTCTTCTATAAGTTTTACGCAATATGTAGAGTGATTGATCTGATTGTAGGGTTTTTCAGCGCCAATACACTGCAGGCGTCGGCGCGGTAAACGGCAGGGCTCCGGGATAATTTTGACCACCTTGGGATCTAACGTGCGCCGAAATCTCGTACACACGGGCGTTTTTGCGTTTCGCCTCCATTAGAAAAGCGCCCGCCGCGGCTGGGAATTGCATTCGTGACCTCGTGCTCAGCAGCGTAACGCCTCAGTATCTAGAGTGCCATCCGACGGCGCTTTGCCTAAGCTCAGCGCTGCAGCCATGGCTAGAGTATCGTCCAAACACATTGGAATACTTAAGATGATTCTATTCCCATGGGCCCTTGTTGTGTTGAGGTGCCGTCTTAGCTGCCTGATAACGGCTGTAGTTAGAGTCAAGCTCTGACCTCCTTTATTATTTTTCATCTTTAGTTTCAATTTGAATTGTCATGGCTTGGGTTAGTTTTTTGTGTTTCAAATGATTGCTTCATGTTCGGTATGTTGCGTTAGGTTAGGTTACGTTACGTTACCTCAGAGAGAGCGAAATAGTGCCAGACGCGGCATTTATTTGCGAAACTCCGGTCGACGTCGTTTTAGTGGGGTACTTACAGTCCCGTCGGATAGCACTCCAGGCACAGACCAATTTCTAACGCCTTTAAATCGAAATTCGGGAACAAAACGAACGTCCTGGGAGGAAGTCGGCAAAAGGACATGTACAGCGAGTATCAAAAGTTCACGGACCAGGGAAATGGCAGTTTTAGGTTATTTCTCTTCCTGTAGCAGCCCGACAAAGTGCCGAATGGATGTGAAGTGTCGTATAGTACTGAACTAATGAAGACTACCGCACATAGTACTCCGGGCTGCCGTGCGGCAGAGAAATAGCTCAAAATTGCTAATTTCGTGGTCCATAAACTTCTGCTCTTTGGTGTACGTCCCTAAACAATAATCACCGCGATGTCTAATTATCTCAGTGACACCTTTTGTGTCATTGAGCCACAAATATGTGTTTAGCTGATTGTGTAAGACTCCATATGCCGCTTCCACTACTTTTGGCACCTGACTGGAATTCGTCGCAGGTGGTGTCCGAGGTTCGTAAGCACTACCCCGACGATTGCGTGGTCGGTATCGGCGTGTCCATGGGCGGCCTGCTCGTGTCGCTCTACCTGTCCCAGTGGGGTGCGCAAGCCGAGCTCGACGTGGGGCTGGCGGTGTCGCCCACGTTCCAGCCGGGCGTCGCAACGCGCGCCCTCGAAACGTGGAACTCCAACTTGATTCTCAACGTCTCCTATACCCGCCAGCTCGTCCATTGCCTCAAAGAAAACCAGGAGGTTCTAAGATCAGCTGTGAGTGTCTTCCGGCTTCAGGTTTTCAGGTTAAAATTTGGGCATATTCGGACGGAGAAAACTATGGCAATTTTAGCACTGAAGGAGGGCACAGAGTAGTACAATCTGCCGTGAAGACCTCCTGAGCCAAGGAAAGCAAAGCACAGTCAGTAGTGTTAACGATGAGTGAAACCCTATTTGCAAAGAAAAATTAAACAAAAAAACTAAATATCGATAACACATCCTTTGCAGAGATACAGTCGAACCCGGCTATAACGAACCCGGATAGAGCGAATTATGCTATATATCGAACAAAAATAATTCAGTTACGGAAATACATGAGAAACATATTCCTTATAACGAAGTTCACATCCGATATATCGAACTCTGGGCGCCTACAATGGCTGCCGAAATGCATGATCTCGAGCGGCGATTGAGATGTGGATTGGCCGCGACCACGGAGCAAGAGCCGCGACTGAGACGTTGCGCCTCTCACGGAGCGACGTAACGCCCAATATTTTCCGTAACTGTTTCCGATGCGCGGGACTCGCGACGGAACCCGCCCAGTCAGCGAGTCCGGACCAAGACAGCAGCATCGGTGAACGGTGGGAAGAGCTCGCCAACGTTCCCGGTGATGTCGCGAGTGAAATCCGTCCGACGCTTATAATAAAGCGCTTTCGGCAGTCGATGTGCTGCGCCAATGCTTCTTGGATTTTTGAGGACGCGGACTCGAACTGATGCCAACAATGTTTCGTGTGGAGAATGCTATGCTAGTTGAAGCTGCCAAAACAAAAGTGAAAACAACAATCACCGTTTTTTTTTTTTTGCAACGTGGGCAGTTAAGCTGGAAAGTAGCTTTATTACTTCCAATAAATAGATTATTTTGGTATGGTAATGACTACTGCACTGTGTTCGTTTCTGCATACGCGGATGACGGAGTTAGGGAGGGGGCGGGGGGCTCTCGCGGATTGCGAACTCGTAACAATTAGCTCGTTATAGGCGGGTTCGGCTATATCGAACTAGTGGATATATCGAACTAATCGCGGTGCATATTGCGGTTCGCTATAAACGGGTTTGACTGTATAAACTCAACGCGTTAATGATTGCACGTTGATGATTGCAAAACAATGAATAATACGAGTTAAGCATTGCACTGTGATACATAGTCCATAATAGAAAACGCGAAACAATGTTCTTTGCCGATAAAGATCATTTATAACTTTTATTTAAGTGCATTTATTTAAGTTCATTGTTATTGATTATGAACTAAGTGTTCACAAGGAAAGAATTTGACGCTTGTGGGCAATTGCTCCGAAAGAGTTATTCGCTTGCCACAAGTTTGCATATTTTGCTTCGAGAAGCTTGTATCGTTATGGTTTTGTAATTGTGAGGTAGGTATATCAGTAATCATATTACCTTAATTTTGAAAATGATAAATTTAAAGACAAAGTTTGAGCTCTAACGGATCATTGCCAGAGGAATTTTAAGATTGGATCCTCAGATTGCTTCTTCACAACGATCTTCAGATTATTAGGGTGAAGCCATGTTAAGACTGAATGCAATCAGCCTTTCTTGATTTTGTAAGTGATGAAGGCATGACGTGTGTGTTTCGTACGTAAGGGGGCTCTGGTGAAAGCGTAATACAGTGACCGTAAAACATGCTAGTGAAAATCTTGTCGACATTTAATTACTACACGTTAACCAAAACCGGTTTTTAACCTTGGATGTAGGCTGATGCCCGATGAATGTATCGGACTGGTGCCCGAGAAGAAGCGAGCGAAGCAAATGTATAAAGATGCTGCCATATTGTTTAATACATTTTGGGGCTATCTAAACAGAAATGTCGGACTGAAAACGTTTCTTTGAGATGGGCACGCAAAGTCATGACGCATGTTTTTGTGCTGCTTATTTGCCCCGCATTATCATTACACCGAGATAAGACGCTTGTGATGTCCTTTTTAAATCGGTTTGAATTTTTAGCGTTCTTGGCACCACCAAATATAGTCTTATGATCAGCTTGGAGAATACAAACGCCATTGTTGAGATAAATAGACAAGTAATTCACCTGCAAAATAAAGAGGAGACTGCTTGAAATGGATCCTCGCTGAACATATTGATATGTTGCAGGACGGTAGGTGTAAATGCGAAAAAGCCTAGTATAGTTGTTTGTATCGAATACGTGAGCAAAATCGATAATGCCACGGCCGAGCACACGTTCTAAATGTAATGTTTCATCTTTCTCATGAAAGTTAGCGGGGTCAGTGGAAAAATTAACCCGGAAACAGAAGGGTAAATTTTTGAAAGTACTTCATGACGCGTTCACGCAATAGTTTCTGGATTACCATAGTAAAGAATGGTAGGGTAGCGCCGAAAGGAAGATTGAAAGGAGGCCGGGGCCACGGTGGCTCGTAAAGGGGATGACAGATTTAATGGCCCGGGTATTTTATACACGATGGTCAGGGGGACTTACGAATACACAGAGGGAGGTTTACCATCCTCTGGCGCCCGAAACGTTCGCCTCCGGTATTAAAGGTCACAACCGCTGATGCGCGGCTGCCGAAGCGTGTTGGACACTTCGGCGCTGCGGCACAGTTTCAATGCGTGTATCCGGTACCCGTAGATATCAAGCACAAATAGCTCACACTCTGGTGCAGGTCTTGCGATCTAAGCCAGGCGGTTGCAATACAAAATAGCACAGCATTTTCTTCAATGTTGTTCGACCTGTCACCAGGGTGCTGGGATCACGTTCGTAGTTCTGGTCGTACAGCACAAGTTTCACCTCTGCGGGAGTATACTCCCTAGTAGGCGAATATTGCCAGTCCGGTATACTGCGAGTTCGCGTTCGAAAAGTGTCTGTGTATTCTGCGCTCCTATTGCTCAGCAGGTCCTGATCATCGCTAGACAACGATTTTTTCTTGTACGCTTGCTCGATAGCTAGATGCAACGGGCGGTACTGGTGGTGGTGGTGAAAACATTTATTCTCCTCATTCGTTGGTGGAAGAGCCGCCTAGATGACTGGGGTCCTCAGTTCCGAACTCCAATGGCGGACGCTATCAGGCCGGCCCGCTCGATTAGCCGTTGCTGATCTTGCGGGACAGAAAGAAGGAATAAACTTTATGACAGGAGGGCTAATTGTGAACTCCAAAATAGACGCAGGTGGTTTCCTATTGACGGGAATCTATATGCTGCTCTCGCCACCTGGCCCCTGGTGACCAGCCGTAGCTGATCCTCCAGGGCGGGGCTGGTCAGCAAGATCCTCCATCTCCCGTTAAAGGGTAGGGTGGGGTTGGTGGGGCGAGGCTCAGGTAAGGAGGGATGTGCTTCGGGTTCAACTTACACCCTCGTATCATGTGCTGGAGAGTGTCTCCTTTTTTACAAATTGGGCAAACTTCTTCAAATTGGTTTGAGAACCTGCGGTTGAGTAGACGATGGTGCAGAAAGGACTATGTCTGGATTTGCCAGTGTTATGTTGGCTGTTGCTTCTTGATTTCTCTGTGTGCTGCTGGGAGCTTCCGCTTGTCGGGCCTGTAATAAAATGGCAAGTTGGGCGAGTTGGTGCTGATTCATATCGACAACAGGCGCGGAAAGACGTAGACTAAGAAAGAAATACACAGGACGACGCGCTACTAGCAACTGGCAACATTTATTAGGAAACAGAAATATATAGGGCGACCAACCGACATAATTCACTGATTAAAGCTTATACATAACTCACTGAGTAAGACCTATACATAGATTATCAAATAAAAGTTTCCCCAGGCATAAAAGTGCAACCCATGAAATGCTATTATCGCACGTGTCGTTCCAAGAACGCCAACTCTGCTTCTTGCAGACTGACTGAAGATTTACTCACGCACAGCTAGTAGCGCGTCGTCCTGTGTATTTCTTTCTTAGTCTACGTCTTTCCGCGCCTGTTGTCGATATGACTGTAATAAAAAATGTCCCTGTAGGCAAGCAATGGTTGGTTTTTCTCCTCTACTGCGAACGTGGCCCGGTAGGTCAGTGCTCGGGCCTGCTGGTGGGCAAACTCGTCACCCTCGACCGCAGATTGGGCCGGTACCGACTCTAGTTCTACTGTTTCGTTCGGAGGTTTTTTCTCCTTGAGCACTCGGAGGGCCAACCGGGACACCCAGCCATACTGGAAGCCTTTGTAGGCTTCCTGGGAATCCGCGACCACTTTGGTCTTCTCCCCTAAGTTAAGGGCCAGAGCAATCGCCAGTTTCTCTGTCTCTTCAATGTTCGTAACTACAGCGGATGCACACGTCACCAGCGCTTGCGTGGCCGTCAGCGTTGCTATTGACCGGTTCGTGCCGTTATTCATGGAGGCGTCCGTGAAAACAGCCGCTTCCTCTTTTGCCAGAAGCCTGTTGAGAGCTCGAGCTCTTGCATCCCGCCTGCCAACGTGGTACGCTGGGTTCATGTCTTGGGTATCGGCTTGGTTTTGATTACTTCCAACGATTCATTTGGCAGCTGGTCTCTGTCCTCGAATTATCGTCGCCCTCCAGCCGATTTCTTGCTAGATCCGTCTACCCGCTTTCGTCTGGCTCAGCCTTTGCTTCCGATTGGCGGGATAGGCCTCAATGAGCTCGTTGACCGAGTTATGCAAGCACATTTTCGAGAGTTTGCATGTAGACGCGCTCATAGGAACTCCAATAGCTTGCTGGTGACCAGGATCATATATGCAACACCTTATCTCCTCCAGAACATAGGGGACACACAGGTGCTGGATGTCATCCTACGCAAAGCCGCCAAGCAAGCTACTGGAGTTCCTATTAGTGCTGGACAGAGGAGCCTCCCAAGAGGACAGGATGGGGATGCGTATAGGGGTGAGCCCGTGGGGTGGTTGCGGGCGCTTCCGTACAGAGTGATACAAGGTGGGATGGGGGCCTTTGCAAGCCAAACCGTTGCTAGAATATTGGTTCGGAAAGAAGAGGTGGTGTGGTGTGTGTTTGGAAACGTGTGTGCCTGGAGCTGCCGCCATGAGGTGGCGTAGGCGCGGGAGAGGGAGTGATGAAGCTTGGGTAGTGTTTCTCATTGTGTGCGGTAGTAGCCAAGTGTGAGTGCAGTTGAGAGGTTCGTGGGATGGGATGCTGGAAGCTGAAGAGTAGGAGTTTCCCTGGATCTCTCTTGCCACTTCCGCTGACGCCCGGTGGGTAATTTCTAGGCTGAGTGAGTGTGCGCACTCAATCCAGGAAGGGAGGCATGACCAGGCGGCGTTAATCGCTGTCACCTATCTCGTATGCCAGCGGGGCTTCCAGTGTAGTGCACGTTTCAGGACAGCCGAAGGTCACCAAGGTGACGTGCGGCAAAAGCATACCCTGCGTCCACCTTCGGCAGAGAACAGACACCGATGACGGCCTCGGGCAATTGACGAATTGACTTCCTTCGGCTAATCCTTTTGAGTTAAGCTGAATGACGGGAGCTGATGGGCCTTCGGTTGATTGACAATACACATAAATATTACGTCAAATTATAACTGTTAACTGAACAGATCAATTAATAACCGAAAATACATCAATATTATATATCATGAACAAGAAAAATCAAGTATTTCATGCAAAAATTTATTAGCATGTTCTGGGAATTGTGGCAGAATTCCTATCTCCGCTACCAATTTGTTGTTCTGTCTTCATAAAAAGTAACATTAAAAGGGATGTGAAAATGTAAAACAAATATAAACATATATGCTTAACAAACATGAAAGCAAAAAGCATGGAAGTATAGAACTAATTAATCTAAAACTAACATAGCCTAGAGCGGAAATTATAAACGCGCTAGGAACTAAACAGACAACTCGTGGGAGGACGACTTATTTTAATGTCGCTTTGTCATCCAAGAATCTTGTTTCTTTATTCTTTATTCAACATATACCTGCAGCGCCCGCAGGCGTTATAGCAGGGGGGTTACAGGTTCGAAAAAAAACAAGTTTTCATTCACAGCAGACACTTGTACAATTTAGAGCCCATTCCACTCATGTATCGTTTTGACAAAAAAATGAATTTGCAAAAATTGCAGTCCTGGGACGGTATTCCCCCAGTTTAAAGGAATGATCAGTTCGATTTGACAAATAATATGGCGTCTGTAAATACATGTCCTTGTTGATTCCAGTTTTATTATTAAATATTGAATATAAAAGCTTTATTCGCAATTTTCTTGTACGTGATGAAAGCAGCTCCCAATTCAATTCTTGTTTCATAGCGGTACAGCTTTCCCGCCATTGATACCGTACCAGGACGAACCTTGCCGCCCTGTTGTGTATTTTTTCTATCTTATCACTGAGAGATACCTTCGCCGGGTCCCAAACAGCGCAAGCGTACTCTAAGACTGGTCGTACACACGTCAAATACGCACATACTTTAAGTCGCTGATGCGAGTTACGCTGAATAAAATTTAACACTCTCGCAGCTTTCGCGACAACATAATCCACATGTACATTCCATGAACAGTCAGAAGAAAAGAAAACACTCAGGTATTTGTAAGTTGTCTTCGTGGTAACTGTCACACCATTTATACAGTATCTATATTCGATCTTCTTTTTCTTCTTTTAAAAACAAAGATTAACACACTTATTAAAATTGAAAGATATTTTCCACGTTGTACACCAGTCATGAATACGCACCAAATCGTTTTGAAGTTGGAAGGCATCCTGCTCACTCCTAATTTTCCGGTAGACTATACAATCATCGGCAAACAGCCGGATAGACGATGAGATACCAACCGAAATATCATTGATATAAATTAAAAACAACAAAGGACCTAAAACAGGGCCCTGTGGCACACCTGATGTCACGTCAACATAACTGGATGCTTTTCCATTCAAAACAACACATTGGCGACGATGCTTTAAAGAATTTTCTCTCCAGATTATCACATTTAGGTCTAAATTAAATGACTAAGTTTTTGCAAAAGGAGAGCATGCGAACCCGAATTAAAAGCTTTTTGGAAATCAAGAAAAATACAGTCAATCTGCCTACTTTCGTCAATACTAGGTGATAAATCGTGATAAAATTCAACGAGCTGCGTGGTACAAGATAGCCCTTTACGGAATCCGTGCTGATTTTCTATTAACAATTTTTGCTGTGTTATATGTCGCATTATTTCCTTGTACAAGATGTGCTCAAGTACTCTGCAGGCAATTGATGTTAATGAAATCGGTCTATAGTTGACAGCTTCCTTTTTGGGTCCACCTTTGTGGATCGGTACAACGTGTGCCATCTTCCAGTCATCTGGTAAGACACCAGTAGATAAAGACTTCGAGTAAATTAAGTAAAGATACATGGAAGCAGGAGAAGCACAATGCTTGTAAACACGCAGAGTAATGCCGTCAGGAACATTCGCTTTTGTTTCATCGAGATTACTTAGAAAGGCTTGAATGCCGTTCACGCTAAGCTCAATAGGCTGCATTAAGGGTACGGGATATACACATGGGATATCACAGTATTCATCAGTCTTTGGCGAAAATACAGAACGAAAATATTCATTAAGGCAGTTCACCTTGTCTATATCTTTCGAGAACACTTGATTATTATATTGGATTTTGTTAATACCGGTAGCATCCGACCCGCAACGTTTTAAGTACCGCCAAAACATTTTGGGATTTGTTTTCATTTCTTCGTTTAGCCTATTTAAGTAGCCCGCCTTCGCGTTTTTTGCCATAACTTTGCATACACGCGTTAGGGCGCTTAACCTGTCCAAGTGTTTTTTCGTCTTCGTTCTTTTGAAGCTACGGTATACTCGCTGCCTGTTTTTAATTATTTTTAATAACTTTGAGGTAACCCAAGGCTTCTTGCGGCTTTTCATCCCACGTGAATGCACACTTGATATGTAAATATCTACAAGTTCCATTACTTTACTTCTAAAAGCACACCACAATTCTTGTGCGGTAGAATATTCGGCAAGGCATTCGAAAACAGGCAGATGATTTGAAAGCGCCTGTGACATCGCTGAGTAGTCACCTTTGCCAAAAAGAAATACCTTCCTTGTTGGTTTCTTCTTTGTCTTGTTCTTTTCAAACTTGATACTCGCGACGACAGCGGTGTGATCACTTATACCCGGAACGTTATCGACAGAAATTACAATAGTGGGGACATTACAAAACATCAAGTCTAGAACGTTGCCATTTCGGGTTGGCTGATGCACATACTGGTAGAGCCCTAAAGCATTAACGATGTTCTTCACCTCGCTGTTAATACGGCTACCAGTTTTGCACGTGCATGTACCGTCATCACAAAGCATATCTGGTAGGTTAAAGTCTCCAGCAAGAAGAAAGATTTGCCCAGAAATCTCGGAAATAGTTTCATGTAAAAGTTGTAATGAACTAATGTCGGAGGCAGGTGGTCGACGGCAAAAGAAGAATTATCTTCTAATCTGATGGAGCACCAAACTGATTCTAATTTCTCATGCCCAATATCAAGCGGCGATGAACGAAGTGAGCAGTGAACGAGTACAAAGACTCGCCCGCCTAAGCTAGGCCTGTCCTTCCGATAAGCTATAAAATCATCTGGGAAGACTTCACTGTCGCGAATAGACGGGTTCAACCAAGACTCTGTGCCAAATACGATGTCATCTTTCAAAGAATGAATTAAACTGACAAATTCTTCGACTTTATTTACCAGGCTTCTACAATTGATTACAATTGCGACAAGGTCGCGACGGGCACCGCTTTTGACAAGAACTTGTCATCGTTTGCGCACTTGCACAACTTCTTCTTTTTACTTATCCCAAACGAATGCTTGGCCGTTGATGACAATCCGGTCACCCTTAAGCTTTACTTCGTCTTTATCGGTCCGTTTCGCTTTCGTGTATTCCCACAACCGCTTACGTATGTCACGGGTATCGGGAGAATAATCTCGATCGACGCTGTAAGGCGAGCCCTTAAACTTTTTTGCATTAGTTAGTACGCTTCGTTTTTCTTTATACGAGGAGACATTGACAACAATAGGTCTTTTCCCACTTTCAGTGTACCGGCCTACGCGGTGGGCCTTCTGTATGGAGTGCAAATCGATCTGAAGTTCTTCTTCACAAATAGTTGTGATCAAGTTTTCCGACTGGTCCCAAGTCTCGACTCGATTGTTGTCATCGACACCGTAAAACACAAGATTTTGCTGTCGGCTGCGGTTTTCTAATGTGTTATTTCTACTTTGCAAGTCTTTAACTCGCTGTGTCAAACTAGTGATCGCATTCGCCTCCTCCAATACTGATTTGTTTAGCCCTTCAATCTCTTGTTTAGTTTTGCCTAGCTTTTCATTGATTTCCGTTATCATTGCTTCATGCTTTGCACAGCTCGCATTGATAGATTTCAGCTTGTTAATTACTTCTGCTACGTTCATTTTTCATTTTATTCTATTCATTTTTACGCGCAAGCGATGGTTAGGGAGAAATCTGAACACCGCTGTGTTATATGCCATGTTCAATAGGCGCTGCTTGTCAACCGTCCCGTACTGCGGATGACTGCACCAAAATTAGTCATATAAAACATACGTCGAATAGTACAGTGTAGAAAAATGGGAATTTATATTTCGATCAGTTCAGTTCGGTTCAGTTTATTAAAACTAAAATGGACCTAGGTAAATATACTGAGAGGCGATGGAAAGCGTGACCGGTTTATTCGGACACGCGGACGAAAAAACCCCATCAAGTGCTAATGATGATTATGTACAGGTGATGATGATGCCGGGGCCATGAGAGCTAGCACTGATGATAATGTATTAATTACGAGGAAATGTCCGTAACGTGTTGAAGAGCACAGAGTCGTGGTCAGGGTGTCTCACAATACATAGATTCCTGGGCCAAAAGCGGTTAAAAGCCACTTGACTAGGGCCTAGGCGATTCATGGCGCAGCTTCCAACACAGTGCATACACGGAATAAATATTAGGAGCAAGTACAATATCTAGAAAATGTGTAGTATGTAAACAACATCAATTCAATTTGCAATAGACATCACAAAACACAAGATAACGATACTAAATAACATATATATTAGCGAACAGCATTGTTTGTGAGCGAAAGAAAAGAAAAGAGGTCAAGCAGATGTATGTAACTCAGTCCAATGCAGCAGTAACGGTTAATTGGTTGAATAAATAAAGGTATAAGCAAAGACAATACAAACAGATAGCAGGCTTTAATTCAACATAACACACAACTACTAAACCTATATGCGCAGACACTGCCAAAAGACCTGAAACAGGCAAAAACACCAGAAATAATTCGTTTCAGCAATTAGTATCACGTCTACAAAATATCGGTGGGATTCCTTAATTGAAAAGTGTCGTACTGCTTTAAATCTATTTAGAATATGAGGAAGGTAATGCTGTAGAGATTGTAGCTTGTAGTTTGTAAGACAACAGGGTATGGGCTAGGTGTCTGTGTTGCGCGTGTTTAATACGTTTGTTGTATGTGTTAGCAATGCTGGAGATTATAAAAAGCTCTTTGACGCGACGGATGAAAAATAAAAGGAGCGTAGGATGCGGAAATGATACACATGCTGAAAAGCAATAATATTATAGGAATTAAATATACCCAGTTGTTGGTAATAAATAATGCACACCTGAAATGTGTCGCATTATTTTTTCTACAATATGTGGATTTTGGTTATTGTTCTTTTTGTCGTAGTTCTCCAGACTAAGCTTCAGTAATTGAGGTGTGTTTCAAATAATGCATAGTATAGTTTCATTTTTACTTTTGAGGGAAGAAGTGACCCGGTGCGGCCCCAACCTCCTATTGCTGAAGAAATCTTTCTACAAATGTTTATTGTCGTGGGTATCCCAGCTGAGGCATGCTAAAAGGGTGACACAAAGAATTTTAATTTCATTTACTATTTCAAACGTACTTTTTGAATATTTAATGACATGGTTTAGTTTCACTGGTTTGTGTTTTGCTATAAAGGTAACTACCTCTGTTTGTGCTGGGTTTACATTGATTCTGTTGGATTCGGACCAAAAGTGCAACCTTTCAACAATACTGTTGCATTCCATTACTAAATTCCCTTCATATTTACCAGATATCCGTAAGGTACTATCCTCAGCATACATTACAAATTTTGCAAATGAACACATAGAAAAGGAAGGGTGTCAGCACACTTCCCTGAGGTACACCAGTTGTTGTGGACAAAAAGGATGAACTGTTATTATCAATACAAAAGCATTGCTGCCTATTGGTTAATTAAGACCGAAGTAACGATAAGGGAATCCCACACATGCCATCAAGCATCAGTTTGTATATAAGTATATCGTGATTAGGGCTATCAAAAGCCTGGGTAAAATTTATGAAAAGATCGACAGTGTAATGCTTGTTTTCAATATTTTGCAATGACTTTTTTTTTAATTGTCAATAGAGCTTTCTCAGTTTTAATTTTTTTGGGAAACCAAAATGTGCATCAGATAAAATGTTGCCTCTCTCAAGAAAACTTGTTAGACCGGTTAGCAGAATTTTTCTATTGGTTTATAAAACAGCAAAATTACTGATATAGGTCAATAATTCGATATGTTATTTCTATCCCCACTTTTATGTATCACCGAAACACTAATTTTCTTCATACCAACAGGAAATATTCCACTTTCAAAGCATAAATTATAAATGTAAGTAAGCACTGTGGCAATTGTTTCTATGACAAATCTAATGGGCTTAATTTGCAGGTTGTCTGTGTCTAAGGCTTTGCTGTTTGAAAGGTTCATAAATGTGGTATAAATTTCTTGTTGATCAGTAGGCGCAAAAAAAAAGTTTCACACGGACTCTGTGATGGGGTTATCTATACCTACAACGTCAGTAACAAGAGGGACAATATTTACAAAATATTCATTAAACTGTTGGACCATTGCCTCGCCCGTCAGTTCGAGATTGCTGTGCATCATGCTCTCGCGAAACGACTATTTGTCTGCTCAACCTAATACGCGATTCAATAACTTCGAAATAGCATCTGGTTATTTCCGAGTTATGTCAGCAAAACTGTCACTACCAACAAAGTGTACATTTATACAGAAAGGCCGTTTTACATGTTGTGATTTTACGTGCGAATGGGCCGATGCGTCGCCGCTCGGGCAGCAAAATGACCAGTTTTCGTAGCTGTTGCAATAGATCGTTTTTCCGCACGAACGGCGACGCAGCATGAAAATCGCAGGTAAATTCGCAGCATGTAGGGGGTGGCGGGGCGGGGAGACGAGGTCCAAAGTCGCTAGCGCACTGATTTTCGGCGGCAGCCCTGGTTCCATAGCAGTGCTGAAGCAGCCAGGCGTGCGGTTTGTTCAGCGAATCTCCCCCAGTTTGTTCTCAGCAGCGACTCTGTCGCGTTGCGACGCGAAGAGCGAGCTCGCAGAACGCCCCCATGCATGAACGCCTTGCATAGCAGTTACGCATGGCAGGAGGGAAACGACGGTAGGCCAAGGGAGAGCAGGTACGCTTTCCGGATAGGATTTCTGCTGTCCTAGACAAACTCCTGCGGTGATTTCCGGCACAGCTGATTGCCCTGGTTACCGTGCATAACAGCGCCACAAAATTTCAGGGGTGGGGGGAAGCGGATGACACCCCTCGCTACGCCGCAGATCCTAAAACGGCTGTAAAAGGGCGAAATACGGGAATAAACAAGCAATTTTACTTTATTTGAGTGACCAAAATTTCGATTCTTATGTTTACTTTGGAATGACGTTTTTTTTTACACACGCACGGGCACGAACGGCGACGCGAATGATTCCCCGTCGAGGGAGAGAGACGGTTATCAATTCTCTAAAAGCATTTCTGCTGCTGACGCTCAGCTCCAATTGCGGGGAACAGGCCGTCGAAACCGGAGCGGACCGTCAAAAACGGTCAGCTAACACCCTCTAGTATCTTCAAAAAAACAGAAACATCGAAGAAGCAGTCATCAGAGTGACGGGCACAGACCAACTCCGGCGAATCAAATGCCGCCCTGTTTGCTTGCGACGTATTTGTCTGTTGTTTCCTGGCTTCTGGGCATAGTTTCTTAGTAAGTATTTTAGAGAGGAAACTGCGCCTCGTAAGCCATGTCGTCGTGGAGTTCATGGGAAGACCCCCGTTTTGGCTTGGGCTTGGCATGACAATTGGATTCTTAAGCGGTTTTCGGGATTTCCTTCCTTCACTACGCATTAACAAGTTTACGAGCTACAAGTAATCCGACATCCTGCCTGTTCTGTGGTAGCCGTGTTCGGTGAAACAGCAGGCAGTGCGTGATCGCTCCTGACGTTGCTCGTGCCGCAGTCGAAGGACGTATGACTGAGCTGGTAATTTGCCGCCGCGAAATTTGTAGCCGACGAAAAGAAGGAACAAAACGTACTTCGGCGACCACAAGATACGACAGATTCGGGCGTTTGTATGCGTCCTATCTTGTCATCGTCCACGAATGTTTAACGCCACGTTTTCTTTTTTCTTGTTAAACTAGCTGGCGGTCGGTGCACCGGGTCATCGCGAAGGCAACGTTTTAATAGGCACGCTCAAAACACTTTCCAAACTCCCCAAGCAACTTAATATGTGCAATAATGGTACAATTAATAAAATCAGAATCTCTAATGAGTTTCCTCATCAAATATTAACCTTGTTCGTAACTAGAACCTTGGCCTGCGGAATAGCAGGCACAACTGTTCCGGCAAAAATACGCTATACTTCCTTTTTCCTTAGTTTTAAAACAGCCTGTTTTTATTTTCCGCTTACATAATTGGACCCTATTCGCGTTTTTGCGGCACGTTGTTTAAATTTGCGGTCACTAAAACGTTTCATCCAAGCCAATGATGAAACTAAGGCGAGCGCGATGTATATGACGACACAGACGGCCTTGATGTGAGCCGCGTGGACGCTAGCCCCAGATTCCTCTCTAGTGTATATTGTAAGAAACTCTATGCTTCTGGGAACTTCGGGTTAGGGCTAGAACACTCTAGATGGGGCAACAAACGTCCGTGAAAAGGAGTGAAAAGTGCGAAAAGTTACACCATTACGTATCAAGCTTGGCGATGTGGCTTGCGATAGAAAGATGGGGGTGCTTCGCTTGGGACAGGAGATAAGGTAGCCGATCGCGGCGACAAGGTAGTAACATACATAAATATTCAAATCAAAAGTCATACTTTAGTGCAACATTCAAACCATTCTAACTGAAAACCTTCAAGTTAGTCGGTGTCACGAAAATGAAGTTTTAAAATGATTGTGTCGAATTAAAAGGCACCGGGCATTTCAGGCCCTACATTTTGGTCAGTGATGCCTATATTACACTAGGATGCTGTCGGTGGAACGGTCTATCTCATGTTTGTCTCATGCTAACCCAACATTTTGTTACGACAATGTAATCTACTTTTGAGCACCGACATAACGGCAGAACTGAATGTCTTGGCCCTTCAACGTCCACAAGGAATAAAAAAATTAGCGCCAATCCACCCTGTGAATGTGGTTGCAAAGCGAAGCTGTAAATGGCACCCGCAACGATTACCCTTGCGACATCACTGAAATTCACTGACGTCTCTCTAGAAATAGTTAAACCAGAGAGATGTGAAATGCACTTACCAACGCCCTCTATTACTTCAAAGAGGAATTCTTGGTAAGGTTAAATTAATGCATGATGCATGAACGGTGGTTGGTTCAGTTGGATTGGCGTCGCGCATGAGTGGGAACTCTTTTTTTATAAAATAAATCTCAAACCCGGTCTTAGACGATCTCACTTCCCCGTCTCTGCCGTCGCTGACGGAGGCGACAAGATCGGCGGCAGAGACGAAGGGAGAGGAGCAGAAGGAGGAAATACTTCTACTCCGATTACTGAACTGCCCAGATGCGGCCCAGGGGAAGGGTTCCTTCTTCACTGTATCCCATATTCAGACCGCGCCCTCTGTGCTCTATTGGATAGAAGATGCTGCTATTAGATGCTGCTATCCAGCCCCTCTCTGCCTACCCAGCTGAAGCTGGGTAGGCAGAGAGGGGCTGGATAGCAGCATCTCCCATTGCTCTTGTTCGGTAGTTGACGGGAAGAGACGAGGGTGCTCAGAGCTAAAGTCGCACACCCCGAATATGTGGCAGAGTGTTCCTTCTTCTGAGCAACATTTATATTCAGCGTCGTAGCGATTCGGGGAAATTAAGTGAAGACGCGTCGGGTATGGGAAGGAGCCGGATCGTATGAGCCGTAGGGTAGTTTGTTGTTCTGAGGAAAGTTCAGGGTAAAGCGAAGTTAGGGTCTGTCTCAGAAGGCGTTAATGCTGGGTTATGTCCCTGAACGAGACAAGCGGGTGACTATCCTCGTGCAGCTCCATTGCACGGGGTAAAAGTGCAGGCTTGGTGGGCGTATTCGTTGTCCTCCATGGAAGCGTGAGCGCGTGTCCAGATGAGCTGAATGGAACCATTTGGGGAGTGGTTTTTTAGCACACGCAGTGCAGGTCCGCACACCAAACCCGGCTGGTAGTTCCGGACGGCTTGTTGGGAATCGCTGACCACCTTACCCTGGTTGAGTGAGAGCCATGGCGATGGCTGCCTCTTCTGCTGCCGTCATGTCTTCGCTCCTGAGGGAGGCACAGGAAAGGAGGTTGGTTCTGGAGGTAGCCACGATGATGGCGTACTGCTGCCCTTGGTGTTGGGAGGCTTCTGTGTAGATACCTGCCTGATCCCAGTAAAGATTGTTGATGTTCATTTCCCCGAAGTCTGGTACCAATCAGTAACCCATTCGCCCGGCCTTCGGTTGATTTGGAAGGAGGCATGGAGGGAGATGGTGTTGAAGTTCTCAAAGGTGGTATTCGAATTGACGAACTTGAGGCGTTTCGATTCGATAAAGGGGAACGAAGACTTCATATACAACTACAGTCGAGTCCACTTATAACGATACCGTTTATAACAATATATCGGATATAACGATGAACAGCAATGGCACCGTCCGCTTTGGTATGCTTTCCATGGGAAAATAAACCGCTTATTACGATTTTCCAGTGCCGCGATATTGGATAGAACGATTGAATCGGGTTACAGCAAGCACCGAAAATGCGAGGGGCCGCCGGCTCTCCACGCCAACCACGCCGGCACCATGCGCCGCGATGCGCCTCGCATCCCGTCCACCCCTCAGAAAACGAGTCAACTACGCAGCTTACGAGGAAGCGAGAGGAGGAGGAGAACAGTTCTTCCTAACGCCCCTCGCGCTGCCGCCGCTGTGGCCCCGTCCCCGCGCCTGCTGCTTTGAATTTGACGGCGTGTCTCTTCAACTAACTCCGTTTTTCCGCGGATCAGACGTCAGGGGTGGTGTTTTGGAAACGTCAGGGGTCCTCACTGAAGAGGCGATCGTTCCGCGGATACGTGCTGCGGACAGCGGTGGCAGTGACATCTCTGACGACGCGGTTGCACAGCCGACTGGGGTAGCACTTTCGCAGGAGACTGAACGCATGATAGTCTCTCAGGGACTTCGTTTCCACCAAGGAGACTTCGCTCAGCTAGGTGAAGCACCTATAGATTCTCTTAAAAAGATGTGCACAAGCTTCATGTGCAGTAGATAAAGCTGACCGAGTATGGCTTCTTTTCCAAAAATAGGTGACAGTACAGCCTTGCGTGCCTGCAAATGAAATGTTTTGAACTCTGCTACACCTTTTTATTTAGCAACGCGCATATACCAATCATCGGTTTTAACGATGGGATTTCCTTGGCACTTGGATATTGTTATGAGTGGACTAGACTGTATATACATTAGGGTAACTGGATACATCAGTAATAAAAGGGGAAAAACTTAAAACTACAGTTAGACGCTAGCTATCAGTGCGAACAAGACACTCGAGCTTTCCAATACCATCTAACTCTCCTATGCTCGGAGCGTACACAAACTGCTCGAGAAACGACGGCCGGGACTTTGTTCCCGCCGCAGGACTCGTCTAGTTGCCCGGTACACAGCTGTACCCTAAACCTCCGACGCGATCCTGCAGTCTATCTCTTCAGTTTCTTTAGTTTATCTGAAATGAGGGTAGCACTAAAGTGGTATTCAAACATAAAGATAGGATGACTTGTGAGGTGGTGGAGGCATTCCATATCTCCAAATTGGGCAAAACACGCGTCAGCCATCCGTCGTTATCGCTTAGTCACGAGGAATTTGAGTTTTTCGTTAACCGGGGAAGTTTTGTTTCTTGCAGTGGCGTAACCTTTTGATGATTTGGCTTTGATTATTCATATCAAGCTTTATGTTCATCTGATGTTTTTCCTTTGTATTGTCATGCGCAGCTGGTGTTTTGTCAGTATATAACTTTATGTCTTTCTTCAATAAAAAGTAGTGGTGAGTCAGCGCTTGTCCTGTCCCCTTCTTTGCCTTAGTCTTCGTGTGTGCGCACTGTTAAGGAACATAAATAAGTAACAACTCGCCCAATTGTCGGTTCTTTTGCATTTCTTATCTTTCGTTTTACACGTGCGGCGGGGGCGCCTGGCCACTGACCCCATGAGTGGACCATACAACTTCCCCCTTTAAGAGGATTACTGGACCACTTGGTTCGGTCAATCCAAAAACAATTTAAAAGGACCACTCGCCGGTTCATCTACCCTACAGCGATATCAGCAAAAAAAAACACCTGGAAGGAGCTAGGTATAAGCACAAATGAGCCCCCTACCATTTCTGCAGTTCAGTTAATTCGAACTCTCTCTCACCTCAACTACAAACACAACTTATTCACTAGCTGTTCAAAATGGACGGAATACTTAATAAGCAAACCCAAACACAAAAAATGCTAAAAACACTAAAGGCGAGTGAAAAGAAATTGGGTGGTGTCTCCGGGGCTCGTAAACGCCGCGAACACCGAGACAACTCAACCTATAACACTGATGCGCGCTATAACTGCAAACGCACAAGATCATTCCGGCACCCAAAAACAGGAACAAAAGGAAAAAGGACTGGTTAAGAACACGGGAAATTTTGCAGCCAACAAAATTAACCGTTACGAAAATTCGCTTCGTCACTATGCGCACGCGCGCCCATGTTCTCGTTGACGGCATAGCATGGTAACGTTCCTTCGAGAATATTCAGCTCTGCTTCAGCTCACTTGCGGTGCACGAGAAAGTTCAGTTCAGTGCAAGGATCGAGCTACCAAGGCATCACAAACACCACACTCCCACACCTCCATAGAAAAACGACGGATGAACAGGAACGTTCACTTCCGTCGTGGCGGTGTTAAGGCTGGGAGGCAATTCAATGGTGGCCTCCCCAAGCAACATTGGGAAGGCGCGACAGTGCGTCGGCGTGTGCATTGTTTAATCCCTTCCTGTGGGAAACCACAGCGTTGCAAGGCCAAAGCCCACCCTTGACAATTTAGCCCCATGAGGCGTGCAGGTCGTCAGGTAGATAACCAAACACGACATTGACTTCTGCCCCCAAAACCCAGTAATCAAACTTTTTCAATTCCCATATGATGGCAAACGCCTCGCACTCGATGGTCGACCAGCGGGATTGCGTACGAGTGAAAGGGTGGCTGGCGAACGCGATGGGCTTTTCGCGGCCCTCTTTCTCCATTTGCGCCAGACACGCTCCGGCTCCGATCTCAGACGCGGCGGTAAACAGCCAATAAGGTTTAGAACTGTGAGTTGGGCTTGTTGATATAGCTTCATAATGGGAAACAGCGAAAATACAAAACATGGACAAGAAAGACAACGGGACGAAGCGCGACTAGCAACTGAAACGTTTAATCGACAAAACACACAAATGTATGCACGCAATCTAAGCCACCGCCAGCACAAAAGTACAGTACAATCTACAATCTTGTTCAGTCACGGGACAACCACCAAAAACACTGCATACAACCAAACCGCACGGTTCATACTCCAAAAGATGCACGGTACACTTTATCAGCCCTTATCCAAGAAAGCAAACTCGGCATCTGATAACAAAACAGAAGGTTGGCTGACACAGGTATTTTCCTCGTTTTTGATGCAAAATGCTTCCATTATCTCTCTTGTTGCCCGCTTACGGTGTTTGTCAAGAACGATGGTGTGCGGTAGCTCCGGATGGCCACGCGCATTCCTCGTGGTTTTGGTTTCCATCAGTGAGCGTGAGTGGCAACTCCGGACGGCCCGTGCACTTCTTGCAATGCATGGTCAAATAAGAACACGGTACCCCTTTCAATGAGCTGTTATGCTCACGAAGGCGAACGTTCAGGCAGCGCCCAGTCTGACCGATGTATCTCTTTCCAGACTTGAAAGGGATACTATACACAACTTCCTTACCGCACTCAACAAATTTAATGTCATTTCTTATCCCACAACCATCCGTACTTTTTTCTTTCTTGTCTGCTAAACTTTGCACCGCAGGGCAAATCTTAGCCACTTTGTTTTGGGCTGAAAAGACGACGCGCACGCCACATCTGGAAGCCACTTTCTTCACCCGATGTGATACACCGTGTAGCAAGAGTCCTTCAATGCCTTTCTGGTCATGAAACTTCGCCGTCACGCTATGGGAGAGCTTCGTACGCTGCCCAGGGAGACCGCGCCGCGGCGCTGGTGTTGATCGGAGGGCAGCCGGGGGCGTGGTCAGAGCGCGTTTGGCAGGGAACGGACCACGGAGTAGGATAAAACAGATGGTCGCCGCCTTATCAGCAGTGCGCTTTCGCTTTACGTATCGTTGGCCGCTCAAATGGACTTGTCATTTTGTGAGTGGCGAAAAAATTTGTTGCGAACGGGCATGCTGCTACTCCGTTCCTGCCTGCCGGTCTGGCTACAGAGCAGCGGCGTACGCCCGATGCCCTCCGATCTGCGGTGGCGCCCGTCGCGGTAGCCTTTATAAGTGCGAATGCACTTTATAAGCGACCCCAAACCATCCACCGCCGGCGGCGGCGGCGGCGTCCGCAGTGCTCCTCTATATTTAAAAAAGAAACAGCATCCGGCGCCAGGTTTCGATCCGAGGACTTTGCGGCCGCAGCGCGACGCTCTACCGACCAAGCCACGGACGCGACGCTGATATCAGTGTTAGTGACGCGCCTTAGCGGCGTATTAGCGGCTTGATAACTGCGTGGTGTACACGTGATACTACAAACCCGATGGAAGAGATGGAAGAGAAGGCGGCGAGGCGGTGGGCTGCGGGGGCCGAGCGGAAGCGCCGCAAGCGGGCCGACAACCGTGCATTCGCACTTTCACATTCTCCCCCTCGGGGAAATGCGGGGGAATTTTTCCTCGTACGAAACTTGGCCGGGAGTTTCATGACCAGAGAAGCATTGAAGGACTCTGGTGTATGTAAGGAATGACAGCTATCTTATCAGGAACTGAACCCACTTAAGGTAGCTGCGGGTCAGGGGTATTTAGCGCCGTGACTGAACAAAGTGACTCCTTTAGCTGCAGGAATGCTCGCTCGGCATCGCTGCCCCAAGAAATCGGGTTCGTTACACTTCGCTTTGTCAGGGTCGTTAGCGGTTCAGCCACTGCGGCGTAGTCCTTGACGTATTCTCGGTAATAATCGCAAAGGTGGAGGAGACTTCGAAGCTCCTTTTTAGTCGTTGGTTGTGCTATACTCGGTGACAACTTAAGAACGGCACCGGAAGTTGCCGCTGTGCATTATCACCGTAGCCGGATGTTTCTCCGTGGGGCGCAAGTAGGGCGTTACTGGGAATATTTTGAACATAGCGTGAGCCGTTCCCGTGCTTTTTTGGACTTAATATGCTTATAAACGACTCCAGTGACGACAAACAAACTGCGTGACACAAGGCAGACGATATCACGCATTCATAGCAAGCCCCTTTCAAAACGCGCGCGCACTGACATCACGGGTCCAGCGCTTTGGAGGAGTGATACACTACATGAGGTGGTGCAGTTCTTGAGTTGTAACCGAGTATAGGCTTCGGATCGCGGCCAACTTCTCTGGGTCGGGACCATGTGTTCCATTACCCACTATGTGGCCTAGGTACTTAATGTGGCCTTGCGCCACCTGACACTTCTCTACGCTCGCTTTCAGCTCCGCGGCGAGTAACAAGCCAAGGATGGTGTCCACGTGCCCAAGGTGCTCTTCCCATGAAGAAAAGAAGGCAATGTCATCCAGATAGGCCGTGGCGTAAGCCCGGTGTTTGGCGAGAAGCGTGTTCATCATCCTCTGAAATGTCGCCGCCGCATTTTTCAAACCAAAAGGCATGACGCGCCATGCGTACTCCCCGTCGTGCGTGACGAAGGCGGTTAGGGGCTGGCTCTCAGGGGCTACGGGTACTTGCCAGTAGCCCCTCCGCGAGTCTATGACTGTGATGAAACGCGCCTTTCCTACTTTCAGGATCAACTCCTGCGGTGGCGTCATACGAAATGTATCGGCGCGATTCACGGCATTTAGTCTGCGGTAATCAATACACATTCTCCTCGAACCGTCTTTCTTTCCGATGTAAATGACCGGGTGAGCATGCTCACTTTCCACTGGGTAAATGAGGCCCAATTCTAATAGTTCGTCTACCTGGTGGGTGACTGCCTTTCTGAGCAGCTCTGGAACGCGGTAACGAAAAGTTGTCTTGGGCTCATAGCTTCCGTGCAGCTCGATTCGGTGTTGCCCCACCATTGCGAGTCCATGTGTCCCGTCGAACATGCCAGCGTGCTTTGAAAATATGGCGGTGATCTCGGAGCTTTTTCGCTCTCGTAAGTGCGACAGCTTCTCGATCCGTAGGGGCAGCGTAACTCGAAATGGTGGCATAAAGCGCTTGGCACGCTATACTTCCCCAAACTTACTATTCTCGTCGAACACTACCCCCACGTGACTGACGCGACAGTAGTAGGGTCGCAGATGGTATGCGCGCACCACCAAACTTGTTTTCTCCCATGTCAAGACGGTAGGAACGCTGCCTCTCCTGCGCAATAAAAGGCCCTAACCCTCTCGAAGCCAATTTACGTTTACCGTCCGTGTCGAACAAAAGAACCTGGTTGCCAACGCTGAATGTTTTGTTACGCGTGGTTCTATTGTCCGCCTGCGCGTAGCTGCCCCGGCGCGCTCGCCGTGAGCCCCGCCACTTCCGCCGCTACCTGTAGCTGCTCGCGAAACTCTCTTAGGTATTTTGCGGGCTACTCTTTTAATGTTCCCGGTACGGACAGCTCACCTGTCCAGCTGTACTGGAGGATCGACAGTGGTCCTGTCGGGCTCCTGCCATAAATCATGCGAAACGGGGCAACTCCGGTTGTGTGGTGCGGAACCTCTTGGAAGGCCCACAACACGAACGCCACTAACCTATCCCAGTTCCTTGGGTCATTTTCGATAACGTGGAACAGCATGTTCTTACGTACACTACTCCAACGCTCCACCTTGCCATTGCTCTCCGGGTGTTCCGGTTTGGAGGAGCGTGCCGCACAACCCAACCTTTCCAAAAAACTTTGTGTCAGTTCTGACGTGAAATTGGTGCCCTGGTCAGAACACATTAACTGAGGGATGCCAGTCCTGCTGAATATTGTGAGGAAATCCTCGCAAGTTGCTTTCGCCATAAGTGACCCCAAGCACACGACTTCGGGACGGCGTGTGCAGACGTCTACGAGACAAAGCGCATACCTGTGGCCCTGACCCGACGGTACGTCTAGGGGACCGATTATGTCAACGTTTACCACCTGGAAGGGGTGGTCTGGCCTTGTTAGGGGAACAATAGGGACCCGTTCGCTGAGCCGCCTATCTGCCCGGATTCGGCAGCTTTGACATGTTCGGCAGTGATTGGATATGTCTGCCTCTAGGCCAGGCCCGAAAAAGCTATATTTTATCCTTGCGTTCGTCTTTTGGGGCCCTAAATGGCCTCCCCATAGTGAATCGTGGGCCAGCAAGAGCACCTCCTCACGTCTCTCTGAGGGCAGCACGAGTTGCGTCACCTTCGCGCCGGCTGTCGCGTCCCTAAGAAACAGCAACCCGTCAGAAACGACACATGCCGGCTTTCCCTCTTTTTTGCGTCGGCCCAAGCTTTGTTTAAGCTGTCGTCGGCTTGCTGAGACGCCAGCAGCCTTGCCCGTGGGCCCTCAACTTCGACTGCCTCATCAATCCCCTCGGCAGGTGCTTCGGGTCCTCCGTAGCCTGCCACACTGTAGCGGCCGGTTCCGAGATTGCCCCGGTGCCGACCTCGCGGTCCCCACTTGAGGAGGCGATAGTTTCAACCGTGTTGTACGTCTCCAGGTTGGGGTAACATTTTGTCAGCAGCTCCCAATCCTCTCTCGAAAGCAAGCAGTCTAAGCCCTCTGCGAGATTGTTGGTGACAGCACAGAACAGCTGCCCCTTGGGGCTCTCGACCACCGACGCGGCCTGCCTCAAACTCACGGGTAGGCTGACCATTCTCGCGTTAACCGACTCGCCAAAATGCTGGAACTAGCCTAATGGTGCCCGATGGCTGCAGAGCGTCCTGTAGAATTAAACTTTCTCGGAACCCCGTAACTTCACTTCCCGTGTCGACTGTCACGGTAATTGTCGTGCCTGCAAAGTTGAGTTCCACGTGCTGTAGTCTAGACTTTCTCAGCTCATCAATGCTTCCGAGCAAGCACCTTTACCTCGGCAACGAGAATTCGCTGCCCCCCGCTGGTCAGACCGGCGTCCTGAGCCTCCCCTGTATTTTCGACCTCTACTATCACTCTCTGAACGTGCGCGCTGCGCTGTGGGTTTCCCGACTTCTGAGCAATTTTCGGGCACAGCTGGAAATGTTGACCCTGTACTTACAGACGTTACACATCCACATTCGCTTGCCACTGTTGGTATTGCGCGGAGGTGCTTGATCTCTGCGCCCAACAGCGGAGCCTCTTCCCTTGGCCTGCTCGAAGGTTTGCACCACGCTAGCTATCTCTGGCGGTTTCAGCGCCGTCTCTGCTTCGCGGAAGCGAACGTACTCCAGTCCCTCGGCACTGAGACTGTTCCTAATTCTATCGGCCACCATAAGGGCCACAACCTCATCTTTTGCTTCGGCCTTCCTAGATTTTAGTTAGTAGGCAAACTGGGTGCCAACGCGGGAAGCAAATTGCGACCAGGTTTCGTCGTTACGCTTCGATTACTTTGCAAATCGGTCGAGATATTCTGCGGGGCTTAGCCTAAGCTCCTGCAGCACGGCCTTTTTTACCACCTCGTAGTCATTACGCTCGTTGTCCCCGAGTCACGTAACATGTACCTCACCCGCTCCGACAACGCCGGTACAACTAAATAAACCCGAGTCGACTGCCGTACACCGTACGTTACAAACAACCTTTCAACTTCGCCGAACCACAACGGAATGTCCGCATCGCACGGCAGCATAATTAAGCCCCGTCAGGACCTTTGCGCACTGGTGACCTTCGCGCACTGAGTCCGAGCCCGTAGGAGTTTGCGTGCCAGCCCTCGTCTCCAGCTCGAACCTTCGCACCCGCTCCTCGGATTCGAGCTTCAGCTTTTGCATTGCCATCCGCTCATCCGATTCCCGCGTCTTTCTTCTTTCCCGCTCCGGCGCTTCGCGCTCTTTCCTCCGCTTCGCGTGCTTCTTTTCTCTCCCGCTCCTCAGCTTCGCGCGCCTCTTTTCTCTCCCGCTCCTCTGCTCCGACTTTCAGTTTTTGAAATTCTAACTGCATTCGTCTAAGCATTAATGTTTCAGATTCCGCTCGGGCGTCCCCTCCTGCCGCCGTTCCTCCTTGATGTGGCGCCTCTTGAGTGACCATTTCCGTCTCCTTCCGCCATGTTTCCCAGCATGCTCCGCGTGACTACAATGCAACCTAGGACTCAGCCTACACTGCCACAACGAATCGCAAGAAATCCTACTCACCCGCACTTTCAGTGGTCGGCTGCCACGTCGTTGGCCCCGTGCGCTGGCTTGGTTCGGCCGCTCCACTCCGGGCGAAGCTCGGCTGGTGCCGATGAAAATGGACTTGCTTCGGCTTGCTGCTCTTGGCTGTGGCCTGGTGATTTCTTCTTCCTAATCCTGCTTATTGCGCCAGTAAAGATTGTTCGCGTTCGTTTCCCCGAAGTCCGGTGCCGATCAGGAACCCAATCTCCCGGGCTCCGGTTGATTGGGAGGAGCCTTGCACGGCGATGGTGTTGAAGTTCTCGGACGTGGTGTTCGAATTGACGAACTTGGGGCGTTTCGATTCTATAAAGGGGAACGAAGACTTTATGTACAAATATTTACAGTTGGGAAACTGCATACATGAGTAATAAAAGGGAAATACTTCAAACTACAGTTAGACGCTAGCTATAAGTGCGAACAAGTCACTCGAGCTTTCCAACTCCGTCTAATTCTCCTATGCACGGAGCGTACACAAACTGCTCGAGAAACGACGGCCGGGACTCAGTTCCCGCCGCGGGACCCGTCTAGTTTCCCGGTACACAGTTGTACCCTAAACTTCCGAGGCGATCCTCCAGTCTGCCTCTCGCTTAGGGGGCTCACAAATCCTAACCTAGTTTCAGCGGTCGGGACTCCTTGTCTCGCCGGGAACTGCCCAGCTGAGAGCTCAGACAAGAACGTTGTTTTGCAGCCAAGTTCGGCCCTATAATACTTCGGTATTACTCTCTATCTCGGGCACGCCCTACTAGCTTCCATACACACTTTAGGGAGGGACCAAATTCACGTGCACAGCTGTCACTCAGCCATCTGCGGAATATTCAATAAGGCGCCACCACCTCCGGGCCAAAAGCCGGCACACGGGCGAGCAAGCACAAGCACGCAGTAGCGAGTATGCTCGACTCCAAGGGGGTAGGGGGGGGGGGGGGTTAAAGGCAGCGGCTGCCGAAATCTAGCCGTTCTGACTGCTGTGCGCAACAACAATGGGATCTCGCGTCAAAGCCACCGCGCGCTCAGACGACGATAATTACCCCTGCGTTATGCGCTACGTCAACGATTCTCGGAACCTGGCGGGGCCGTCTGCATTCTTAAAGGGGATTTTTCCCGCGCCATTCCTCCATCCAGGCAAGCCGTTCCTCGAACGCGGCGCATCGAATTGGTGGTGACCACAGCGTAGAGTCGGCAGTGCTGTGCCGTTAGACCGAGTGGTGGGGATCTTTCCTTTCACACGCGCGGCGCGGCGATGGCGCCTGGCCACTGGCCCCATGAGTGGACCTTACAATCCCCATCGAGGATGGTGTTGAGCGCTTGAGCCCGTGCTTCTCGGCGACCCTCGTGGTGTGAGGAGCTTATATTTCTAAGGAACAGGAGCACCTTTAGTTGTTATCGCCAAAAGCCCAGCAGTACATCAAGCGGAATGACATTCTGTGCTGCAGAGCCGATCTGATGAAGCATTCCGCGACCCGCCGTAGTTCTGCTCATACGGAGTTTCTGGAAAGACAGATAGCCCTCTATCACATCTTCCACCGTGTTGTAGAGCCCCGTGCTAAACAGCCTCTCTGTGGATGCACACTCATGGGCAGACCAATGGCTTACTCAACGGCCTTTCTAATCTTTATATAAAGCATCTTTATGTCCTCCTGGCCGAGAAGAAGAAAGGGGGTTGACGTAAGTGATTCTCGAGAGGGTAAAAGGTTGAACTAATCGCAAGATATCGGGTTCCTTGAGACCTCGCTTCTTGGTGGCAACTCGCCTGATCATGTGTATGATTTTATTGATGCTGTGTTTGAGGCGCTGCAAGCATACGTCACACTTGGTGTTGGACTGAAGATGTAGGCCCACGATCTTGCTGCTGGGGCTTCGAGTGATGGACTAGCTATCAAGGAGTATCTGAATGTGTTCTTTGAGGTGTCGTTTGGCATGAGGGCGGACGACAAGCAGCTGAGCTTTTTTACGTGAACACCGGAAGCCACAGGCTTTCGCGTACTAGAAGTGAGATACCATGGGTTGGTATGAGTTTGCTTTAATCGCTATCGCGTGGCTTTCAGCGAGAATTCCGGGGTTCAACCCGTAGATGTGCTTGGTGAGTGCACCACTTGTCTTCCCCGTCTCCGCGTTGGCTCGTAGCTAAATTGGTAGGACAAAGGGCTCTGCCTTTGTTACTCCATTAGTTTCAGGTTCGATTCCTGGCGGTGCCAGTAAAGTCTTTTATTTGTTCGCGGGAGTTTTCTGTTGGCACCAATGGTCGCGAAAGAACCCTAGGGGGTATAGGTAAGACGCTTTGCTTTAAAATGTTGAATACATCTCCTGGACGATTGAATTATCCTCACGCCAACGGTAGCATTATCACACTCAGATGTATCCAAGCAATTTGTAGATATGGCAAACGTTGTTCATTAAGGGTAACAGAGTGGATCCCTAGAGAAGGCAAGCGGGGCCGAGGGCGCAGAAAGTTAGATGGGCAGATGAGATCAAGAAGTTTCCGGGGATAAAGTGGTCGCAGTTAGCACAGGACCGGGGTAATTGGAGATTAATGGGAGAGGCCTTTGCTCTGCTGTGGGCGTAGATAGGCTGATGATGGTGCACACGAACGTACCCTTCGATTGAAGCTTTGAAAATATAGTCTCGAGGTTTCTCGGCCAAATTTCATCTGAATCGCGAGGTCACGCGTTGCTCGCTGTCCTCAGCGATTAAAGAAACTGAAAAAAGTTTATATATTGAAACAGGAAAAATGAATTCCTCACACAATTACCTTTTTTTTCAAAACAAAAACGCAGAAACCTTAATATCACTATGGTTGCAGTGGCATTTTCGCTCACCTTGTTTTTCAAACCGACAATAAAAACGCTCAATTTTTGCAGCAAAATCTGTTCAAGGCTGACGACGTGCTCAGCTGCTGGAAGCTGTCTTCGTTTGATAAATACTACTCGGCTCCGGTGTATGGCTTCAAAACTGTCGACGACTTCTACGAAAACACCAGCCTGAAGGTAAACCCGTGGTGACAAGGAACAAGTGAAGAAAATTATCTCTGCTTGCTTAGCGAACCATTGCTCAAAGCGTATACATGAGCACGCGGCACATTTACAGCACGCTGATGTGTAGAGCTTGTTTTGAATCCAGGAAACGATGTTGTTAGTAGACTTAACCGTTCTTCCTTCTCTGTCTTGGCCGCGCAGGTAAATATCCGTAAAACTAGCTGGGAATGAAAACTTATTATTGGCGAAAGATGATATGCGCACATAAGTCATACCATAAATATTGTGGCTGTAAACTTCGCCAATATTTTTCTTTTTGTAAGGACACCATTCACAGTCCTCACACACACAGAGCTGCACAATGGTTTCACAAGCAGCCCAACGTTTAGCAACTTGGTCACCGGGACGTATGTAAATAGAAGTCAAGAACATTAAACAGTCTGCGTTGGGACACATCATTCGAAGTTATATCACCAGTTTTTCTTTTTCTAACCATATTACCCTCCCCCCAGTTCTACCTGGCTCTAGACAAAGTATTCCAGTATGTAGCTTGTCAGGAGTTTCAACAGTTCATCATTCTCTGTGGTTAGCAGTTTTTCTTGTGCTTGCAACAATCACGTGTACTTTATGCTGTATTTTAAGGCTGGTATATCCTGGCGAAGTACACGCACACACACACGCAAGCACTCGCCAGCATGTATTTGTCGACATAAATAAAATGGTTTCTTCTCTCATGTCTTCTTTTTTCTTTTACCGCTGCAATTAATGCATATGATGGTTACGAGTAACCTACTTAGATTTTTTTTTGCAATGCTCGCAACACAACTTAACCGCAACTCGCAACATTTATTTTATAAAACCTGAATGAAGCAAAACTACCATGCGAGGTTTTGCGGTGGCTGCACCAACTAACCGCAGTGACGTCAAGTAAAGCTGATACGTGATTGGACGATGTCCAAAATTAGAATTAAAACAAGTTCCGGTTTTGGTTCTGTGAAACAACATGCTTTACATACCACGTTATCGTTGGATGGGATGGATATTCTCGATATCTCAAAATCGTCATACCGCGTTTCTGCCATGTTGTCGGCTGTAAAACGCTCAGATAAGCCTACCAGGACGCCTTGGAATCGTAGCAATGACTAGCCGTTGATTAGCCTAACCAATGACTAACCAATGACTAGCCAATGACTAGTGGATGTACGCCCTCCGCGTCACCGTAGATGCTCAAATGCCACGCGCTTTTCCCCCATCTCTGCCGCTTGCCTCAGTCATGCCTGTAGCGTAAAAAGCGTGTTCGCACCACGCCAAGGGTCTGCTGATTCTGGCCTCTGCCCACTGCCCGCAATACGTCGGTACTTATGACCACAGCACGCCAACGGGAACGCGCTGGCGCGTTAGCGTCAGTCTGCGCGCGTTAGACGAACTCGCTCGTGGAGGAATGAACGTTACGGCATCTGCCGAAAGCGAACAAATCTATTGACAAAAAAGGGTGTACCCTCGGGGACTCGAACTTTCGACTTGCAAAATTACATGCCTAGCGCTGCAGACCACTTGGCCAGGAGGCAGCGCTGCCAGTGTGGGACATATCAGGTATATTGTGTATAACCAGCTGAAAATTTTTATTTTGTTTTAGCATTTAAATCAACTTAAATGAATATTTGTTGTATAGCGCTCGTGCAGTAAGCGTCCCCCAAATTTCAATAATATCTGACGTCTAGGGAAGGCATTTCTTCGGCGGAAAAGCGTTCGCAAATGTGTGGTCGTGCTGCTGACCGCTGTGCTTGCTCCCCCAGCGCAAACAGCTGCTTCCTGCACCTTAGTTTCACGCTGTACGGTAAAAGGTTCAGTTGATTTTATTTGCTTAGAACTTATATTAACTTCGATGTCTCTCTCGCACCTTCAATTTGCCTTAGGTTTTCCTACTGGCGTGCCAGTCAGCGATGGGTCGCATGCGCGCTTGTGCAGCGCTTGTGTGGAGTGACCTAGAATTGGAGCTTGATACGGTGTACAAACTAGCAAACTAAAGATTGATTGATTTTTTGATTGTGGGGTTTAACGCGCCGACGCAACGCAGGCGATGAGGCGCGCCGTAGTGGAGGGCTCCGGATTAATTTTGACCACCTGGGGATCTTTATCGTGCGCCGAAATCTTGTACACACGGGCGTTTTTGCTTTTCGCCTCCATCAGAAAAGCGGCCGCCGCGGCCGGGAAACGAACCCGCGACCTCGTGCTCAGAAGCGGAACGCCTTAGCCACTGAGCCACCGCGGCGGGTAGCAAACTAAAGAAAGGGACATTCTTCCCTTCACAAACGTGTCGTGGCTTAGTTTCAATTGAGCGAACGAATTGCGACGACCCGTTCGCGCCCGGCGGACTAGACGCTGGTCTGACTGACTCTGTCGGAAGGTCGACGAGCCGTGCAGTAGCGCAATTAATACACGTCATTTCCTCCTGACGTCCCACGAAAATTCCACAAAAAATGGGTGAGGATGCAAAGGGGAGGACAGCATTTTCGAATTGATTTTTCTACGAAATTCGCGTAAATGCACCCACTGTCGTCGAAACATAGGCTAGAGACTCCGCACTACAATCTGCGCTAGTGATCACGCAATGTTTACAAATCACTTTAGTATCCTTTTAAACGGGTTCAGCAGTGCCGGCCTCCCGTACACATTACATGGACGCTTTCAGATGCCATAGCGCGCCTGATATTTCGCCTAGCCTAATTAGGTTAGTTTGTAACTATTTCCGCTGTCGAAAATGGAGGGAATGTTCAGGACAGATTTTTAACAGCGGAGCTGTTTTACAAGCCGTCAGTTCGCCGTCGCAGGAAAAAATACATGGAAAATGGCGAGTCCACGGGCGCGCGGGCGCAGCGGCTACCACCCAGCGTCCTTGGTTGGCATGCGACGTGGCTTCAACAGAAAAAGAAACTTGCAAAAACTCCGCGGAGCGAGAAAATTCCGAGCACTCGGGAGCGCGTACGTCACGGCGACCGCGGAATCCCTGGATAGCGCGCTGGGTTTAGAAAAAGTAGCCCCAGCGTTCGCCGATGCGTTTTCAGGGTACCTGTGTTTCTAAACGCCGAATTGAAAATACGCGCCAAATATACAAACTCTGTCACATCTGATTGCGTACATGCTGGTAGAATTCTTCCGGGTTACATAGTTTTAGCGGATTTAGCGCTAGCCTTTCGGAAAGGTCCGCAGCTCTACTACGCCCGAAATCAAATTTCCCACTCTTGGTTGCTTCGTCAGGGAAGTGAAACTTCCTCTACCACCTATGGGATGCGGTATTAAATCGCAGCGCCGAACAAACCTTTGGTGTTTGTTTGGGGGTGGTATTAAAACATGGCGGCGCGTTGCAGACCGCCACTGGGAGACTCCATCTTGATGAGGACTAAAAAGCCAAGCATTGGTGGGAGGGGGGGAGTTCATTTAGTGCCCAATTCAATGGGGATGCACAAGCAAGGTGAAGTTTTCGAATGAAAAATATTCAGATGAGAGCGAACGACCTAATTCCTGTTGCGCAACCCGCCACATGATCGAAATAACAATTCTTGCGTTTCGTTTGAAGTTTTGTGTACGCACGTATTTTTGCACCACTTATTTTAAGTATGACGTTGTTTTGGTTTACTAGTGCCCACAAACTGGACAAGAATAAATAAAAAGCAGACCTTTTTAATGTTTTATTGGCAAACGTACCATTCGTACAGTAAAAGCACAACATGAATATTTCACGCTTTTAGTAGCATGCAGAAGTGAAGGGCCTATGGCCGCATGCTAATGACTAGGTATGAAGACAGTGCATATCTGTCTACTGCCTTGTCTGTCCAAAATACGCGTTTCTGCCTGTTGTTGAAAGTTGGCAGAGTACAGTCGGTAGCTGCTGTGGATTCGACTAGGTGGTAAATGAGCCACGTCCTGCCTTTTCGCATACTCGAGACAAACGCAGGACCTGGAAAATAACCTGCACGTGTGTAGTATTTGGGTTAGAATGAATACTACCTTTATTTCTGCTTTCAGCCACACACAAAATAGCTTTGAGTGAAAACTTGCATCTGTACTCATAAACTTTATCTGATATATTTCGAATCTTTCTTTCTTAATTTG
Source organism: Haemaphysalis longicornis (assembly GCF_048455015.1). Classification (NCBI taxonomy): domain Eukaryota; kingdom Metazoa; phylum Arthropoda; class Arachnida; order Ixodida; family Ixodidae; genus Haemaphysalis; species Haemaphysalis longicornis. The sequence continues at coordinate 59,262,830 of NW_027526203.1, forward strand.
ATTTTTGTTACAAAGAAGACTTGTGACAACACCAAAGAGGAAGGCAAGTTTTATATTTAAATCTATTTTCATTATTAAGAGACGCTATACATATTTCTATTCGCGCAATCATAGTGTTCGGAGGCAGCAAACCACCTTTCCTCCTAATCCGAAATATATTTCTCCAGACAAAAGCAGCCATTCCACACCAGGATCTCTAAAGAATTATTCATGCATGTATACGCTCGCACACTGCGTATCCCTCTCGTAATTCTCGGGCCCTGCAGTAAGCCAGTAATGGAACCCTTATTGAAGGTGCTCTAATAAATTATTAGCACAGGTTAAATGTGCATGATCTTTACAAAAGGAACACAAGCTAGTACACACATTTTGCTTGAAGGCGAGAGCATGTGTCCGATTTGGACATGTCCGGCCTCCAAAAGCCCCCGGTTAACATGCAGAGTAAAATACACAACTATCCATCGGGCCAGAAAGAGATTTGAGTACAAGTGAACAAAAGAGAAAGCGAGATATAATATGGAACAGCTCCAACCAGTTACAAGCAAAACACAATTGAAGGCTTTCTCTAGGCGCTAGGACTGCGCGGGTAGTGTTTAATCTAGCTGTATAAGCATATAGCCTATGCTGAGTTAGCGCTGCCATCACGCGAACACGAAGGAGGGCAGCAAATCGAACAAGACACCGTGAAGACGTGGCGGCGGTTGGTCCATCGGTTTGCAACAAAAATGCACCAAGCATGCAGCGATGGAACATAAGTAGGTGACAAACAAAAGCAAGGGGCCCTAAATAACATTTTAACAGAAAACAAATCACTCAAATATTTATTTAAACATCAAAACATACGTTCTTGATGGTGGGGTATACAATCAAAAAGCGGTTGATTTAATTCCAACGCAAAGTTGCACGCATGCCAAGGTTTGTCGCGAACGCACAAGAATATATGTACAGCGAGTATACACGTACTATGCGCAGATTCAAAGAAACACACTGTAACATTCGTGTCGCATTTGAACGAAAACTGAACTTTCCACGAAAATAAATAAAAAATCTTCGTTCATGGCTTCACGCAAAACCTAAAAAGATAACAGCAGTAGGCGAACAACGGAGAATGATTGTGGACGACCGATCGTTTATCCATGATTTAAAGGGGTCAAAATTCAAACTGGTCGCAATGCTTTAAAGCGGTCAAAAGTGGGTGTGAACTAGAACGTAAATAAAAACAGCTAAACTAAAACCACAACCAATACTAAAAAATACCTAGCAAATAAGGATTGAAAAGAAGAAAGATAAACAAGCAGGAAAGAGGACAGAAGCATAGAAAAATCAGATTTCCTTCTTTCCTTGCTTTTTGTACGGCACAATTTAAAGACTAAGCAAAACTAGCGAGCCGGTCTTTCTGGCCTCCGCGCTACATCAATCCATCCTACAGCACACTGCGGACTTAATTGTCCTAGGAAATGAAAATAAAACGGTGTGAAGGAGAATTTCGGAAGGAGATTTGTGAGTGCCCATTTAAATGGCACAAAAACTAAGTTTGATGCCAACAGTACAACTAACTTATTGCTCGGCCCGAAATTGTTTTAGCAGACTGATATATTTACTTCGATATCTTTTATTTTCGTGAGGTAAATATTGTGTGCGCTCTCACAGTAACCCCTGTCTGCCCACTTCGACGCGATTCGCCTGGAATCGATGAAAGAAATAAAAACGTTACTTTTCACGATATCTAAAAAGGTGCCGTGACATTCAAGAATATTGTTATTATCTACTACCATCAGGCCAACCTTTCTGTGTGTTTTTTTTTAATTTCAATAAAATTCCTGTCTCTCTTTGTAGGGCACGGTAACCGTGGGCACAGCAGGCGTGCGGCCGAGCAGGAGCACTGCGGTTGGCGCTGTCGGCTGGTTGCGCGGCTAAAGAGAGCGAGCGGAACTTTCGCTCTTGCTTTCGTGACTGGCGTGTCAGCTGCACCACGAAGTTCAGGCACTGAAGCCACAGAACAGGGTCCCTGCTCTGAAAAAGCGGCCGTGCGTTGCACTTATCGCCCTTGTCGCGCCAGTCACACTAGGAAAGCATGAGTGAAAGTTCCCCTCGCTCGCTTTAGAACTGCAACCAGCCGACAGCAGCAACCGGAGCGCCCCTGCTTGGCCTCGTGCCTGCTCTCGCCACGGTCGCCGTTACCTAGGAAATTTTGACGAAGGCTGTTCATTATCTGGGCATCAGAATAGAAATGTAGAAGTAAAACAATCACTTCAGTGCTGCGTCGCAAGGCGAGAAAGGATGCATGGCTGCAGTTTTTCTCGCCGCGTGGCTGCAGGGAAAGCTGAACACGGTGCAGCGGCCTCTGGTGTTCTTGCTGGCTGCGGACGACCCCCTGAGCCCCAGCAGGACATTCCCTGAGGACGAGATCCTGGATTCGCCCTGGCTGGGAGCCGTGGTGACGCCACATGGGGGCCACCTAGGCTTCATTGATGGCTGGCTGTGGCCGACGTCACCATTCTACATGGAGCGCTTTGTGGTTGCCTTCGCCAAAGCCGTAGTCCAGGTCTGCAAGTCGCGTGGGCTCCGGGGCCTTCATGCTTTGGGAGAATGACGCTTTCCCTTAGCACCGCGGTGCGGATGAGTTATTATAAATCTTTGATATTAAACTTAAAGGTTACCGCTGATCCATGTGGTGGGCCATCTACATAATGGATCCAGCGTGTCTTTGTTTATGGTTCTTGAACACGTGTCCTTGATGGAATCATAGGTAACTGACTAACCTAGAGCCATGTAGGCATAGTATAGCGCCATAGTAGAAAAAAAGAGGTAATGTAGCCTTTTCCTATCTGATAGAGAAACCACAGGGATATGCATACATTCAGTGGTCGGTAATATATGCGAAATTCTTGTTGCGCGGCATTGGCGTTCAGAGGGCAGTGTAAACTTCATGCTTGAACTGTATATATAGGGTGGTACGCCATTCGACAATCAATGGATCTATTGAGCGCTTTTTGAAAAGCTCTTCACTCTATTTGCTTGTAGAAATTCAAAGGTTAGTGATAACCATCAAAAATTATGTTTTTTTCAGTCCGAATTTTTATAGTGAAGGTTTTGGGAACCATCCCAGGAACCACCATGAAAACGGAGCTGTTTCAGAGCTGCGCTTTTAATTGGATGACGCTCGAAGATCTATGAGTAGGCATTACATCATTATCACATATATTGTCATCATCGTCGTTGTGAACGCGGAGCTAGTCAACGAACTAAAATGTAGTATCTTCACGAAATTGGCTGGCACTCTAACTCGAGACGCACTGTCTCTCTCCTCTTACCGCAACCCATTTCTGAATTGTTGGTGATGTTGGCCGTCAACAGAAAATGCAGATGAAGGCCTATGCGCTGGTAGAATATTTTTCACGAAACTTAACGTCCCTTAATAACCTCCCGCATTTTGCAATCGTCGGGCTATCCTCACCCGCCGCAAAAGTGCTTAGACCTCTACATGGAGGCCACTCGCTGGTTCAACATATCACTCAATTTTAATGTTTCCATCAGACCCTAACCACGGAGGGCAATCCACTCGAGATAGCCATATCACGTACGCGACTATCACCGCGCCCTACCGCGTACGTGATATGGTATTGCGCACTATCACCGCGCTATACCGTCCAGCACACTCCTCCCTTTCTACAAAGGAAGAACGCTTGTGGCGGCTCCTTCAAACTAATACCCTTCCGTGCCGCGCACACCTTTATCGCATATACCCCGACCAGTACCCATCACCCCTATGCCCCCACTGAGGAGACGTCGACACCACCTGCCACGCTATGTGGGCGTTCCCTCGAAACCCCTTACCCCTAATCCCATCTGTCGATCAATGGGAGGCGCGTTGGGCGGCTCTGACCCCGGTGTCAAGAAAGCCTTGGTGGTACGTGCTGCCGAAGTTACCGTTGGGCTGCGCCCAGTGGTCACCACCCGCCCCTAAATTGCATACTGCAATAAAGTTTCTTCCTCCTCTTCCATCACACCAATCAAGCATTCAGTTTCAGTCAATTTTAATCAAAGAGTATATTCAAGAAAGAGGAACGAAAGGTGACGCTGTAATTCGCACCAAAAATATCAAGTTACAAACGAGTTCTCCCAGTTAAGATACGTTGGCCTCGTGTCAAGAAAAATACACGTCAAATTTTCAGCAATGTCAGAGTATAATTCCTCAGTATGTTTGCATCACATAAAACGAACTAACTTATCGCTTAAAATTGACGCAAGACTAATTACGTCGTGCAGGCCATCTGCAGTTTGAGATGTTCGAGATCAGCACGTTTTCTCTAATGGATGTTTGATCCCATGGGAAAGCCTGGAATATGCTCCTATACGCGAAAATTCGGCGTCCGGAGTCGGTGTAACCTAACGAGGGTGTGAAAAATTTCCGGCAGCACAAACAGACTAAAAGTCAAGAAAAAAAAATGGGCAGTCTAGGTATGCGAGTTCCACACGCATCTCTTTCACCATCAGAAAAGCGGTGGACTAAATGTGTTTTGGGCTTCGACTTTCCTTGTATTGTGCTCTACAGGAGTACTTGGAGCACGGTTATAACAGACGTAGGAAAGCGCGTTTACGCTAATAGCTAATATGTTGGACGTACAATGGCAATGAAGGGAACAAAAGAGAAAAAAAAATCCCTGTATTGGTACGCACTAATATCTAAGAAGGTGTAGAAAAATGAAGACGACCAAAAAAATTACCATCACTATGATAATAAAAGGAAAGAATCTTAACGTAGGAAAGCGTGTTGAGGCTACTAGTGTAAATGTATCCTAACCAGCGCACATGGCCGAGCATTTCAGTGGTAATAACAGTGGCAAGAAAACAACGCAAAAAAAACCAAAAACAAAACGAATGCTATCAGCAGGGTGCAATGCAACCACTGCAGACCTACATAAGTCATTCCAGCATGCTAATCCCAAAAGCAGCAAATTTATTTATTTATTTATTTATTTATTTATTTATTTATTTATTTATTTATTTATTTATTTATTTATTTATTTATTTATTTATTTATTTATTTATTTATTTATTTATTTATTTATTTATTTATTTATTTATTTATTTATTTATTTATTTATTTATTTATTTATTTATTTATTTATTTATTTATTTATTTATTTATTTATTTATTTATTTATTTATTTATTTCACAACACCTGCTGCGCCGTAAGGTATGTTTGCAGGGAGGGGGTGTGCAAACATAAGTACAAGTGCATAAACAATCAATTTTAGAGGCATAAATGAAAATCACGTCGCATCGCGAATAAACGCACTAAATGCAGCAGCAGTTATACTTACATTCAACAATGTTATTCGGCAACTTTTTTCCAACGGAAATATTACGTGGATAAAACGAGCTCTGAAAAACACTTGTGTGACAGCTGAATTCACAAACTTTGAAATTATGATCGCAGCGCGCCGGTACCAAGTATGGTATGTGAAGGTGCATGCTCTTATCGATTCGAGCTTTATTACAATATACGAGATAAAATAGTTCCGGACTGTTGCGCAGGCGCCTTTTTTTCTAACATCTCGAGCCCCAAAGATTCTTTCACAGCCGAAGCACTGTAGTGAAAGTCATAACCATTGGCGACAAAACGGTCCGCTTGCTTCTGTACGTGTTCAAGGGCGTCTAATGAGGTAACCATATGCGGGTCCCAAACCGCGCAGACGTACTCTAGAATACGTCAGTCGTGAAAACATACAAGAGCTCATATACGTCTCCTGGCGCTTCTCGGAAATTCCGCCTGACGATATTTAATGTTCCGAAAGATTCGCTTCTAACAAATTCAATCTATTTCCTCCACCCTAAATCTTACGGCTCTAAAATGCACGCTAAAGTAATTATATATCTTATAGTTTATTGATGGGAACTGAATTTAAGAAATATGAAAAATGTATCAAAGTTTCATTTCCGGCAAAAGCATACATATTTAAGCTTGACGATATCAAATGACATGCCCCACTTCTTCCACCAACTTTGAATCCTATCAGAGTCATGCTACAGGGAAGTAATATCATGTACGCTATCAATGTTAGTGTAGATTACACAGTCATTAGCGTACAGACGTACTCTGCACGATAACTCTTTGACAATATCGTTGACATAAACCAAAAATACTAAAGGCTCTAATACCGACTCCTGAGGTACTCCCAACGTACATCAGTCTGATTTAGAGACATGTATCCCGACATACTAAGACCTTGACGAAAGCTCAGAAGTGATCCAATAAATCGCGATGGGGTGTATTCCAAGATAGGACAGTTTATGTAAGAGAATATGATGCGGTGCATAGGGAAATGCTTTCTTAAAACCCAAAAATATGCAATCAACTTGTGAGCCAATGTCAAAACTGAGAAATAAGTCACGGCCGAATTCCAGTAATTGCATAGTGCACGAAAGACCGGCCTATAATTTGGAGCAATGCTTTCTGGGCCAGTTTTATGACTTAGGGCAATGTTTGCAATTTTCCATTCCTCGGGCAAGATACCCGTCCCCAGTGACTAAAAAAGCAAGAGCAGAGAATGAGCTAACACTTCGGTGCAAGCTTTCAATACTTGTGAGAGAATTTCGTCAGGACCGATTGCTTAACGAAGATTAATCCCATGAAGGAGTTTCAGAACACCGTCGTAAGTGATTTGAAGGGGTGGCAACGACCGAGTAATTCTTTGGGTGGTTTCTGCAAATATACCCCATAAGTGAGGGCTAATAACAGTTCGAAGCGTGAGAAACAACACGACATTTGGGCGACTTGGGCGCCATCCACAGATAGCGGTGGAACACCAATCAATTCACGATTGTTAGACGTTAGGAACTTCGATAGTTAAGTCGTCTTGCGGTGTATTTTTTGACCTTGCGAATAAAGGAATAGCTCTTTGGTTATTCGGTTTTGAGTTTCAGGTTCACTAGAGAACGCTGTCATTTTCACAAATACACGTCTGCTACCGTTCTATGAATGGGAGTTGAAGAGACGAAGTCTTTATTTACTAGAGCGTATATTTCCCTGTTAAACCTAGGCTCCTCATTCCGTTTTTACCCGAGAGTACTTTGGATGGAACGTATCTTGCTATTATTAATTTAAACTTTTGCACGAAAAGTACCCACGTGCTTCCACAATCCAGAGAGGCTAGTATTAGCGAAGTCGGGTAAAAGGGAGCCCAGTTCGTGTGATGGCCGTGCATACTTTTCCGTATCATTGAAGTACACATTTCTCGGATATGTATGGATCAAGATTCCACAGACACTGGAATGACACTACAGCGCAACCATGGCCGCTTACACCGATAATTATTTCAGCTTTCTCAACCTCATATTCTAAATCAGAATAAACCAGAGCTGAAATGGAAGTCTTCGGTTCATGCTGTCTTGCGGATTCAGTAATAGGTTGAATCGAATCATTTGTTCTAATAAAATTAGCAAAATCTAAATACAGCGCTCTTTGATTTTCAAACACTGGTTACCGTCTTTCCATAGGACATTGGGCATTTTAAAGTCGCCTACGAAGATAGCGTCCTCTTGTAGGGCTGAAAGATATGTGGACAGCTCATTACAGCAGTCCGGACTGTGCGAGCCACGAGGGCGGTAAAATGTGCCTGCGTTCAAAATGCCACCACTGCGCTTTATAGTGTTGCGCCACCCTGAATCGAAGAGAGCCGGAGATGCAATTCCACTAGAGCAGAGGTATGTTTTAGTAAGTACGAAAACACCGCCTCCATGGGTGTCTCTACCACGTGGATGTTCAGCCTCCCAAACTTTTAATAATAAAGCGGGAGCGTCGACCGCCGGGCATGTCAGCGCCTTATCACGGTGTTCACCGGCGAAATGTGCGAGAGTACGCGGATGCGCATGGCTATCTGCTGTATGAGTGTCGTCTGCTACGCTGTTTCTTTGAGAGTGGTACACCCCCTGCCCCTGCATCTGAATGACGTTATGCCCCACGCTGCTTAGTTACCTTTGGCGGTAGCGAAACGGCCTTGCAAGATAAGAAAAACATGGGGTGCGTTGCAAGTGAAGTCCGCGTTTTTCTGATAGCTCAAGCCGCAAGCGCAACACGGTCCCACCCCAACTACCATGGCTTGTGTCGCCGAAATTGGCATGTACGATAGCTTTTATTGGGCTAAATAAAGGCGATCCGGCTACATAACTTATATTAGCAGCAACATGACACCCGTCGGAAATATCGGCATGTGAGGAACCGGCGATATCACTGCGTGGGCCTCGCAAAAACAGCAAAAAACTAGAAGAAGTCAGCCGTATGTATTCAGAGCCCCTCTTGACTAGCTCGATGGTGATGATTATGATGATGATGATGAAAATAATGATGATTAGATGCCCTCTCTTTGTATCGGACGTCCGCTATTATCAACCGACTTGCTTGTGTTATTCTACCTATTTGCCCTACCCTTAACTACCCTAATGGGTTAGAAACCTTCCTTTCTGATTTCTAGATTCACTGTTCTATAGGTCTCCAGGGTTTTTTTCTCTTCCATCCTCTGTACCCCATTCGTCATCTCTGCTGCTTTTACCTGCTTTTTAACTCTTGTGTAGACCCCACCTTCCCCTACCGAATTTCCGTAACGCTTGGTCAGCTCTCTGGTCCTCCGTCTCCACCGCATGTCCATGCTCCTCATAATAAGGTACCTAAGCACTCTCGCGGCCCCTTTTTTCTCCTCCATGTCACGAAGTCTCTCCTTACATTTTCTTTTGCTCTGCGCCTCTCTTGCCTTAAAGGACGACCAGCCCATATCCCCTTGTACTGCTTCAGTCGTAGTTCTGCTATGGGCCCCTAGGGCCAGCCTGCCTACCGCCCTCTGATTTAGCTCCAATCCCGCTTGGGTCTCTGACTTGAAACATATAACCGCCTTTCCGAAAGTCAATCTTGGTACCATGACCCCGTTTCCGACTCCCCTTACCACCTTGTATTTATTTGCCCCATAGTGCTCTATGTTTTATTTAAGCCGCATTCAGCCTTCCTTCCGTTTTAAGGTGGGCCTCATTCGCATACGTGTAATGTGCGCCATCACTAAGTCATACTCCTAAATATTTATACTCCTTTACCCGTGGTATTCTTACTTGTTGAACTGATACCTATTTGTGCTCCGTGTCGCCGTTGAATACCATGATCCCTGACTTTTCTATGCTAAATTATAATCTAAGATGAGTTGCTTCCTCTCCGCATGTATCCAGAAGAGCCTGCATACCTATCCGGTCATCCGCCATCAACATTCAGGCGTCTGCATACATTAATCCTTGGATTCAATGTTCCACCACTTGTCCGTTTTAATGTATAATAAACCGAATTCCAGCCAACTGCCGTCTAGCTCCCTTTCTAACCCGCCATGTAGATCATGAACAGCAGTGGAGGGAGGGGACATCCTTGTTTCCAACCCATGTAGGTGTATACAGGCCTGTTGTATGTTATCCCCTCCCACACTATTTGCACTCGCTTCTCCAAGTATAGCTCCCTGAGTAAGTTCATGAATTCCTACCCTACTCCCTCGTCCTCCGGGATACTCCACAGCTGCTCTCTGTCAACATTATCATAAGCCGCTTTAATGTCCAGAAAGGCGAACCACAAAGGTCAGTTTTGCATCTTCTCCACTTCTATGCATTGGCTTACTACAAATAGGTTGTCATCCAGTCTTCTGTCGTTTCTGTAGACCCATTTCGAAGTTCCTCTAGCACTAGTGCGACCGCCACTACTGCCCAAAAGAACCAAATATAAAGCTTACTTTTCAAGCCATAACGGCGGATACCCTTTCCAGTTTTCGCAACGGACTCGAATGCATTAGTTGGGATGATGTGTTTGCATGTACCTCGGCAGATACGGCTTATGACCGTTTCATCGAAAAGTTCTCCTCAGTTTACAAACGATGTTTTCCCTACAGAGAAGCTAAAAAACCAAAACGGGCTCGTAAGCCATGGATTACATCAACCCACATAAAGATGATTAACACTAAAAACAATTTATACCGATCTTTCTTGAAAAACCGCTATCCAAATGTATTTAAATGTTTTAAGACCTATAGGAACAGCTTAACTAAAAGCCTAAGACAAGCGAAGAATGCCTACTATTTTAGTATGTTTCAGGGCATCACCGATGTTAAGTAAATATGGGAAAAACTTAATTCATTTTTGTTTTTTCGCAAACCTACATCAAACATATGCGAAGTGACTATTGGTCAGTCCGTCTACAAAGGTACAGCGCTAGAAAACAAATTTAATGATCACTTTACCTATTCTCCAGAAACCACCCACAACACCAGTGTTATAGGCTACTTGCCCGCACCTCTAGCTACTACAATTTTCCTCGGCCCCACTGATGAATCTGAAGTTGCTAGTACTTTTATGAAACTAAAAAACGGCAAAAGTGAGGACATCGATGGTATAAAAATGGAGCCAGTTGCCTTCGTCTTTGATATGCTGCTGCCATCGTTAACTCACATATATAACCTCGTCTTAGGCACAGGAGTTTTCCCTAAACGAATGAAAAATGCTAAGGCAATTGTTGTTCATAAAAATGGGGATAAAAATACAATGAATAATTATAGGCCCATATCTGTGTTGCCCATATTTTGGAAGCCCCTTGAGAAAATTATTTTTGTGAGGCTATCTAAATTCTTTGACTCACACTCCATAATAAATGCCTCTCAGTATTGTTTTAGGCCAGGTAAAGTATGGTTTAGACCGCTTTGTTAAACCAAAAAGAGTTTATACTAGGTAATATTGAAGAAAAAAAGCTAACTCTGGGAATATTTCTAGATTTTAAAAAAGCATTTGACAGGATTAACCATGATACTCTGCTGCTAAAATTATCTTATTACGGTATCAGGGGAATTGCTTACGATTTAATTAAAAGATATTTAACGGATCGACATCAGTGTGTGTGTATACAAAGGGAATTTCTTCACCCTAAAAAATTAATTGCGGAGTACCTCAGGGCAGCATCCTAGGTCCTCTGCTACTTAATGCCTACATAACTGATATCATAAATATAGATCAATCGGCAAAATATATTATCTAGGCTGACGACACTAGTATATTTTTTACGGGCGGTGAAATGCAATGAACTGATACAGAAAGCGAACCAACCATTAGGCGAACTACACAAATGGTTCCACCGAAATTCTATACTTATAAACACCACAAAAACCAAGGCGGTCCTTTTTCGTGCGAAAAACAAAAAATGTAAAATATCGAGTAAACTTCACCTAAACAATGTTGAAATTCAGCTGTCCCAAACTGCTAAGACTTTAGGAGTTGTTTTTCATGAATATATGCTATGGGACTCTCAAATCGAAGCTGTGTGCTGCAAATTAAGTAAGTATCTGGGTATGCTTAGAAGGTGCCAGTCGCTTCTACCAACTCCCCTTAAACTTCTCCTTTTTCATACACTTTTCGCTTCACATTTACATTATTGCCAATTGATATGGGCATCCGGAACTGAGTCCTCCAAAAACGAGATATACGCACTCCAAAAAAAATGCTATGCGTGCTATTGGGAATCTCTGTTATAATGCCCATACATTTCATTTATTCGCTAAATTTATTGTCCTAAGGTTTTACTCGGTTTATGAATATCGGCTTTTAATGTCTTTAAAATCCGAAATTCGCAGAAATAGTGCTACCCTGGAAAGCCTAGCTCACTGCAGTTAAACGTTTCAGCTCACTGTAATCTTCACAGCGAACTCTGGCACATCCCTACACCGAGAACAAATTACGGCTTTTGAATGCTGAAATTTGCCATTCCGCATGTGCTAAATAAATATAGGCTTACTCTGGAACAATTGCACTCACTTTCTGCAAGCGCTGTCTTTACTCTACTCAGTTGTGGGCAGCAACCTATTCCTCCTTCAGTCGTAGTCCTACTGTCGGCACGCTAACAGCTAATCTTGACTCCTTGCAATCACATATTGACGAACAAGATGTCCGGTCGCGCCGCAATAATCTACTGTTTCACGGTATTCCTGACTGCAAAAAAATTTGGGATGAATCTGAGGCCCGCATCAGAGAAGTTTTGACTGGCGTAATCAATCCGTTATCCCCTAACGACGTCGAGCGGTCTCACCGATTGGGAGCATTTTGCCATGGTAAAATTCGCCCCATTATTGTAAAATTTGCCAACTTCAAAACAAAAGACAAAATAGTTTCCGCACGCAAAAAACTTAAAGAAAAAGACGTTTCTGTGAACGAGGACTTTTCGCCGGCGACACGCCATGCTTGAAACCAACTTGCGGACTTCGCGAAAAGTCTGTCAAATGAAGCACCCTTTCAACTCCGGTACAACAAGCTAATCATGAACAAAAAACAATACTTCTACGACCCAGCAGCTAATCGCATAAGAGCACGTACAACGCGTAATGCCCCATAGCCCCGAACACCAAACCATGCCGAACAATGAAAGCTAGGGAAAATTGAGGGGCAGTGGAAGAAAACTAAATCGCGTATCATTTCTTTACACCAACATTCGTAGCATTCTTTAAAACACGCGATAATCTCCATTCTGCCGTTACTACAACCAATGCCGATATCATAGGATTAACAGAAACGTGGCTGCATCCAGAGATGCTTGACCGCGAACTACTCGACTGTGCTCATTCTTTTTCTTTTTACCGATGTGATTCGAACAGCCCGCCAAGGGGGCGGCGTATTGCTGGCTGTTTCGAAAACCATACAATCACAGTGTGTTCACGTTCCGTCAGATCTGGAGATAGTATGGGCTATTATCCAACTCTCCCATAGGAAAGTTGTTGTCGGTGTATGGTATCGTCCTCCTGCATCATCCTCGCCCTTATTAACGAACTACATGACGCTGTTAACTTTGTTAAGACTCGCCATCCGTCGATTCCTTTGCTTCTAACAGGTGATTTTAACATTCCAAACATTACGTGGGCAACTGATCCACCCACCATCAGCCCATTTTCCACATTCGCAAATGATTTCTTAAATCTGTGCTCTATTTTTTCCTTGTCGCAATTTGTAAAGCAACCTACCAGAACAACGGCGTCGGTAGCTAACACACTAGATCTTGTGCTTACGTCCCACTCTGACTTTGTTTCGAACATTACTCATCGGCCAGGATTAAGCGATCATTCTCTGCTATCGTTCAACATCAATGCATCCTGTCCCAAGCATGTAAAAACGGTTAAAACAATTCATGACTACGGTAAAGCCGATTTTAGCTCCATCAATAATGAACTCTGCACATTTCTTAATAGTTTCCTCTCCACTTTTGATAGTCGTAGTAACAACAGATGTTCCTGTTCCGACTGCCCCCCATTCTAACTACCCTCCCATGCTTCCTATTACTATTGACTACGTTGGTGTAGAGAGCATCATCAAGTCTTTAAGGCCTTCCTCGTCTCCTGGGTGTGATACGATCAGTCCGAAATTTTTGAAAAACACAAGCTCTTATTGTTCAATCATACTAACAAAGATATTCGAACAATCGCTTCATGAAGGCTGTCTCCCCATCGACTTTAAGATTGGAAAGATAAGTGCACTGTTTAAAACGGGTAACAAACATTCACCATCTAACTACCGGCCCATCTCGCTAACCAGCATACCCTGTATAATATTAGAACACATAATATATTCCAACCTGGCAGGTTTTCTCGAATCTAACTCGTTTTTTTCTAAGTGCCAACACGGTTTTAGGAAAAATTATTCATGCGAAACTCAGCTTGCATCTTTCACCCATGGACTACACACCATTCTTGATCGTTCATCTATCGCTGATTGCATTTTTTTAGACTTTTCGAAAGCGTTTGATAAAGTATGTCACAAGTTGTTACTTCACAAACTACAAAATCTTAATTTTGATCCCAAACTTTTATTTTGGCTTGAATGTTTTCTTTTTAACCGCTCTCAGTTTGTTTTAGCTAATGATAACGTCTCACCCCGAACGAACGTCTTTTCTGGAGTCCCTCAAAGATCTGTCCTGGCTCCCCTGCTATTTGTTATTTACATTAACGACTTACCTTTATCTGTTACATCTCACATTCACTGGTTTGCCGATGATTGCGTCCTCTTTCGTGAAATGTCTAATGACAATGACCTATTAACCCTTCAATCCGATCTTAACGCCATTTCAGTGTGGTGCAGAACATGGGTAATGGAACTTAACACTAGCAAATGCAAGTTTCTTCGCGTTTCTAGAACTAACCATTTATTGCCCACTTACTATCTGAACGATGCTCCTTTGGAATCTGTCAGCACTTACAAATATCTCGGAATACATATTACTAACGACCTCACTTGGTCCTCGCATACAGCGTACGTAATTAATAACGCTAATCGCATGCTCGGCTACGTACGTCGAAATTTCTCACAGGCTCCCTCAACACTAAAATTGACTCTTTACAAAACGCTTATACGTTCCAAACTGGAATATGCTGCATCAGTTTTGGATCCTAACCAAGAAAATCTAACACACTCAATTGAAATGGTCCAAAATAACTCTGTTCGTTTTATACTTTCTAACTACAACCGGACTGCTAGTATAAGCACTATGAAATCCAGCCTCAGATTACCTTCTTTATCATCTCGTAGAAAAATCCTTCGCCTTTGTCTTTTTCATAAGCTTTTTCATCACAGCCGTCTACGCGACGAACTCATTCTGCCTCCTCGGTACATTTCAGCTCGCATTAATCATGTCCATAAAGTCGGCTTGCCATCCTGCAGAACTAACTCCTTTTCCCAGTCATTCATACCACGTACATCTCAAGAATGTAACCACCTACCCGCACTGACGGCAACAATTTCTGACCACCAACTTTTTATAACTACTTTAGCTAACGTTGTATAATCTAAAGCATTGAAGTACACTCTATTTTCCTGGTTTTGTTCTGTTTATTATTTTTTTCTTCTGCTCTGTTTTATAATATGTTTGTAACTATTGTAACCCACTCCCCTCACTAATGCCTCTGGCCCTGAGGGTACCTAAATAAACAAATAAATAAATAAAATGCTTCCTGGTTTTAGTTATGAGACAGTAATGATGAGTGTTAACTTGGGCTAGGACAGGACACAGAGAAGGCGACACGAGACTGGGCGCTGACTAACAACGCGTCACCTTCTCTGTGTCCTGTCCTAGTGCTGTTATTTAACTAAGTATCTACCAACAAGCCCAAATTAACACAGGTTTTCAGTTAAATTGGGCTAAAATTCAAAGTAATGCCACTAGGGTGTGTTGAGGAGCAAGCTACAGGTCTCGAGGTTGGAACCCGCGTGAAATAAAGAAAGAAATGTGCCCTGCCTATCATCGCGATGTAGTCATGTCTGGGCATAAATTAGGGTAAAATTGAAAGTGATGCTCAATTGGTCTTGGTGAAGGATGATGGTTCGGATGCAATCATCAGAAATCATGGCACTGAATAATTACCAGCTAAGCAGAAACGTCTGATCCGACGCCCCATAGCTATATACGTGTTCGTAAATTGTTGGCACGCAATCATGAAAGCGTTGTTGGTACGACGCATTGCAGCTCTCAATATCATCAATAACCGTGTGTTCCGATCAAACAGTTTAGCAACTAATGGGCTGATATAGGTTGTCTTTTCTAAGGTGTCAGTTACGCCTATGAATGGCTGGCTTGGTAACGCATTGCGTTCACGCATAGAGGAATAAAAAATTAGAAGAGTGGACACACCGATTTATCGCGGCCGAGTGGCCTGACTCCTGCACCATCCGGCAATCGGCGCAAGTGGTAAATAACTATATATTTAAAATTAAGCTAACACACAATATTATACGTTTAAAATTTTTTACACATTAGACTACACACTTTTATTTGTGTTGTAAGTTGAATGGCTGTGAATGTAAATTTTTGTGGCTTCTTTATACCAAGCCTGGCCAAGCCACAAGCGCAAGCCGCCATTTGGCTCTTTCAGCAGAGGTTAGCAGCCTCGTGCTAACCTCTGTTGTGGAGAAGGAAACGCCTAGCACTTTCTTTGCAATGTCGGTTTTGCATCCTGAACGAAAGGTAAGACTTTCTTTTTTAAAGTGCTGGTGTGGCGTATCATATTTACGTTTCCTTCTACTGCAAACGCTGCGAGCACTGCGTAGCCTCAAGGAATCAGGCATAGCTAGTGCTGCGTCCTTAGGATAAGCGCTTTGGTAACGCCCCGGGAAGGCGTAAGACACCATTTTTTAGCCTGACGTAATGATATTTTAGGCTGGCTGTGCCGTTTTATCTTGCGCTGAGGGATGCCAGCGTTACGCGCCCGTCGTCGAACGTGGCGTTTACGAACCGCAAACGCGGGGGTGAGTTACGGAAGTGGCCGGCCGGCCGGCGGTCCGTAGGCGAAGCAGGCGTTGTGCGCTTTCGCTGCACTGAATTACGTGAGCCGCAGGCTGCGTTGTATTATACTAGCTAGCCATTGCTAGCTTGGCCAACTGTTACTGCTATTATTTATTATGGCCGTGATGCACTGCAATAACGTACGCGACGAAGTAGCCGTATCTGGGGCCCTATTCTCGACTGCACAAATTGCCGGGAATTCTGGCAATTAGCCGGAAGTCTTTTCTGATTGGCTTTCAATTTTGGTCACGTGCTTCCGGTTGACGAAGCGGTTGTGTGTGCTGTCGTCATTTGACATTTCATGTCGTTTACGGACACCAGTTCTAAAGTTTGCCTTATTTCTCGTTACTAAAGCGCATAATTCTTGGCCGGCAATGAAAAACCAGATTACTGCAGCGGACATGACAACGTAAGCCCGTCTTTCCTATTCAACAACAATACTGCTGGTAATACACACTCCTTCTGTCATTGGCTGAGAAGGCGTGACGTAATTTAAACAGTTGGCGGGAACGATTACGTCATGCATTGGCAGCTTCAGCCTGCTTAAAAGGGACGTAATGCTACGTAACAGATTGAAAAGGGCGGCTGTTTTTGTCGCAAAATACAAGCAAAATAGGGCAAAAAAATTACGCCCACTTCCCCTCGCGGGAACCCTGGTGTGATGCGACGCTGAAGGGGGTTCCGTTGGGTGTTTCCGTTGGGTCGATTAGTCGAATTGCGTTTCAATCACATTGTTGGGGTCCACGCGAGGGGAAGCGGGCATAATTCTGAGAGACCGGCCGGAGCGCGGCAGTCCGCTTATATGCGCAGCGGACCCGAAGGAGAGGAGACCGCGGAGAAAGAGGGTACTGGATATGCGCGCAGCGCCGCCCACCGGCGGAGTGAGAGTGCGTGGCCCCACGCGCCCGCAGATGTTGAGCGAGAGTGTTCGCTATCGGAGAGAGGAGAGGGGGTGAGCGGAGGAGAGACGCAGCTGTGCGGACGCGGACAACGACGACGACGGACACAAGACAGCGCCGCCGGCAAGAGATGCTCCTCTCAGCGTCGCATCTAAAATTGCCGAGGCTTATGGCGCCGCGAAATGTGCTGCAATTTGCAGCAGGCGCAGTTTCCCATGCGCGCTGTTTAAAGCATGTTTCCTACCGAAACAAATTATAGTTTCAACTGCTTCCAAGTCAGCGATCATGGAGCATACAAATAACGTGCAGTAGTTTGCTTTTATGTTTGACAATAAAATAAAAATTATTTGTTTGGCGTAACCCAACATAAGAGGGCAGTACAAGCCCCTTCCATGACAAAGAGAACCCAGTGCATGGCATTTGTCTATACTCGTCCTAGTAAGCTCTTGGGTCACATGATCAAACTCAAGAGAAAAATAACAAAGAAAAGTGACTATTTGGTTCATTAGAGCGCTGATTAAAGTCGAGCTTGACGAATGAGTGAATCGGCGACATCGGTGGGTTCCGCGTTATCAGGCGTAGCGCTTAGCTGCTCTTAGGTGTCATAGAAGCGATGGTCGCGGCCGTCTTTTGCTGTGATCACGCCATAAACATGTAACATAGCAGCAGACGATTGCGCGGCGGAGGTTGCGGCAGGGAAGGTGATAACGCAACAAAGCTTGCATTGAAGCAGAGAGCCCAGCTATGTTACTAAAAGCGATTGAAAGAAGTAAATAGATACGGTAAAAAAATTGTGTGATGTTCTTTAGGTCGACATCCGCCTTTTGCTCACTTTTGGATCAACATTACTCAATCGCCTCTTGGTGTTGACGCCAAATTTGACCTCCAAAAATGTGTTTTTTCTTGTCAGCCTAAGCTACCGTCTTAATTTTTATAGTACATGCCAAGGGTTTTTGGTATCTTTCTTGCACAATATTTGATACCTTGGTAGCGATCTTTATGAGTGACTCGTCAAATTACACTGCATGTCGTCGTAGCTATAGGTGCAGCACGTCACTGATTGCTTACGTCGTGTTTACGCGAAAAAAACGGGCGAATTCCGGGGAATTTGTGCAGTCGATAATAGGGCCCCTGCATTAATTGGCTTATCTGGGCATAACCAGCAGCCGTACACTCATCGTAAGTTTTACACATGGGTGCGTACCAAGCTGCCTGCGTACAAAGCGAACCCACTCGCCCACGCCAATAATGCGCGCGCGTCGCTTCGCTTTGGCGCGTCAGGTACGGTAAAAAAGCGACTTTCGTCGGCAGATAACAGCTTTGCTCGAGGCGGGGAGAGTGCGCAGTGCATTCAAACCTTCAAATTTGGTCTTCGTTCTACAGCGTATATCGATTCCGGTATCGCATGCATTGCATAGAACTGTTCCCCACTTGCCGTTTTTTCAAGCGTTTGCTCTTTTTAAAGCAAAGCTTTTTACCTCTACCCCACAAAGGTTCTTCCACGACCGTTGGTTTCACCAGCAAACTGCAGCGAATAAATAAAAGATTTTACTGGCAGCGCCGGGAATCGAACCTGGAACTAATCGACTAACAACGCGAGAGCCCGTTGTCTTACCGATTTAGCTACGAGCCCACGCGACGACTGGGGAGACAGGTGGTGTACTTACCAAGCACATCTACTGGTTTAATCCCTGCGTTCTCGCTGAATGCCACGTGAAAGCATCACGCGACCACTCACGCCCGTCTAGTAGCCTGTGCACCCCTTGCTCATGTGCTAAGAGTTACAAAAATTAAAGGAAGCTCAAACTGATGCATGGCATCTCACTTCTAGTACGCCAATGTGCCTCCAATGTGGCCTTTAGGGTTCAAAACTTTATTTCCTTGAGTGCACAAGGAGGGGCAGTCGCAATAAGCTGCACTGAAAGGCAGCTTGACGGGACGACTGTCCTCACGTTAGAATCACAAGGAATCCGGAACCTTGCGATTAATTGAAGCTTTTGTCCTCTCGAGAGTTACTTACGTCAACCCCCTGTCTTTTCTCGACAAGGAAGACATAGAGATGCTTTATATAATGATTAGAAAGGCGATCGAGCAGGCCATTGGTCTTCTCATGAGTGCGTCTACACAGAGGCTGCTTAGCACGGGGCTCCACAACACGGTGGGAGCTGATAGAAGGCCATCTTTCTAACCAGAAGGTCCGACATGAAAGCGTCACGCGACCACTCACGCCCAACTAGCGGCCTGTGAACACCTTGCTGATGTGCTAAGAGTTACAAAAATTAAAGGAAGCTCACACCAATGCATGGCATCTCACTTCTAGTACGCTAATGTGCCTCCAATATGGCCTCCAGGGTTCAAGTAAGCAATCACAGCTCCTTGTCGTCCGCCCTCACGCCAAACCACGGAATACATTCAAATACTCCTTGATGGCCAGGCCATCACTCCAAGCCCCAGCATCAAAATCCTGGGCCTACATTTCGAGGCTAACACTAAGAGTGACGTCTCCTTGCAGCGCCTCAAAAACATCATTAATAAAATCATACACATGATCCGGCGAGTTGCCACCAAGAAGCGAGGCCTAACGAAATCCGGTACCTTTCGATTAATTGAAGCCTTTGTCCTCTCGAGAGTTACTTACGTCCACCCCCTGTCTTCTTCTCGACAAGGGAGACCTAGAGATGCTTTATATAATGATTAGATTGGCGGTAGAGCAGGCCATTGGTATTCTCGTGAGTGCGTCCACACAGCGGCTGCTTAGCACGGGGCTCCGCAACACGGTGGAAGAGCTGATAGAAGGCCATCTTTCTAACCAGAAGGTCCGACTCAGAACGGCGATGGGTAATCGCATGCTTCACCAGATTGGCTGGGCAGCCCAGAATGTCACTCCGCTTGACGTACTCCCTGACTCTTGGCAACTAAAACTAAAGATGCTCCCTTTGCTTAAAAATATGAACCCCTCAGATGACAAGGGTCACCGAAAACCACTGGCTCAAGCGCTAAACACCACCCTTGGGAGGGATCATGCAGTTATCTACACAGATGCCTCCAAACATCGAGGGAAGCAATACGCTATCATCGTGGCTACTTCCAGAACCAACCTCCTTGCGTGTACCTCGCTTAGGACCCAAGAAATGACAGCAGCAAAAGAGGCAGCCATCACCTTGGTTCTCACTCAACCAGGGGTTCGGAGGGTAGTCATCGATTCCCAGCAAGCCTACTGGAATTACGAGTGGGGTTGGGTCTCCTGACCTGCACTACGCGTGCTAAAAAACCACTTCCCAAACAGTCCCATTCAGCTCATCTGGACACCCCCTCACGCTTCAATGGATAGCAACAAATGCGTCCACCCAACAAGCCTGCGCTTTTAACTCCCGTGCTATGGAGCTGCACGAGGACAGTCACCCGCTTCTCACGTTCAGGGAGATAACCCAGCATTATCGCCTTCTGAGACAGACGTTACCTTCGCCTTACCCTGACCTTTCCAGAGAACAACAAACTACAATACGGCTCATACAATCCGGGCTCCTTCCCACAGCCTACGCGTCTTCACTTAAGGTATCCGAATCGCTATGACGCTGAAGGTAAATTTTGCTCAGAAGTACGAATACTCCGCCCCGTAGTCGGGGTGTGCGACTTTAGCCCTGAGCGCCCTCCTCTCTTTCCGTCAACTACCCAACAAGAGCAATGGGAGATGCTGCTGTCCAGGCCCTCTCTACCTACCCAGCTTCAGCGGGTGGACAGAACACATGCCGCGCGAACTGCATATGGGCCCCACAGAAGAAGGAATCACTCCCCAGGTCTGCACTCAGGGTCGTTCAGAAATCTGAACAGAAGCATTTCTTCCTCCTCCTCCTTCTGTGCTGCAAATCTCGTCGCCTCCGTCCGCGGCGCAGAGACGGAGAAGACAGATCGTCTAACACCGGGTTGGAGCTTACTTTAATTTTATAAAAAAAACTTTCCACTCTTGTGCTACACCAATACAAATTAACCAAACACCGTTCATGCTTCATGCATTGATTTAAACTTAACAAGAATATCTCTTTGAAGTAATAAATGGTGTGGTTAAGTGCATTTCACTTCTATATGGTTTTGCTATTTGTAGAGCGATGCGAGTGAATTTAAGTGACGTCGCATGGGTAATCGTTATGGGTGCCGTTTACAGCTTTGCTTTCCAACCAAATTCACGGTGTGGACTGGCGCGATTTTTTCAGTCTGGCAATGCCTCCAGTTAGGATGTGAAAAAAGGGAAAAACTTAGGCTTTGATGGCCTCGCTCATTTGATGAACTCTAATGAGGTATATTGCCACGGCGCAACTTCAAATCAGTACTGTAATTGAAGAGAAATCACATTTGTGTGGATATGAACACGCAAAAGGTTAAGAGAAAAAAAATCAACTTCCTAGTGGTTCCTTGCAAGGGTGCATTTTCCCAAGAAGCCGGGTTACCTTCCGAAAGCGTCGCCTTCCAAGTAAAGGCAAAGGGCCAGGCGGTAATATTTTAGGTACGTGTACGCAGTCAACCGACAGGTTCCAGGCTCGATTAAGGCACACAAATTCATGCCTTCCGCTGTCAATACGAACAATCTAATATAAGAAACAGGGAAGAAGTATATGCTCCTCGTGTATGAGACAATGGTGGCACAATACAGAGTCCCATAAGCATTTGACAACGTAGGTCCCAACATGGTTCTCTTCATCTAGGCCAATCCGACAACACGAAGCACGTACGGTGACAAACGACATTTAGCATGACCTCTTACCCTGGCAGCCTTCATAATGTAAAAGGTTTTTGACAATAATTTGCGAGTGGAGTATTGAGACTCTATACGCTGTTGTGAGTGGTTTTAATGCGGTGAGGCATGTCAGAGATAAAAAACAGTTTGTTCCTTGAGACAACGATAGGCTTTTCAGTTGTCACGCCTTATTGAGTGCCGAGACTTGCGTGATATTTTCGGTGCTAATGGCAAGGTTCAATAGATGGAATACAGTTGCGGTATCCACCAGGCGCATCAATAAGGCAGCAAGAAGTCTTGCAGGCAGTAATAATACAACTGAATAACTGTGGGAGAACAGTTGGCGCGGCCACTTTTGTGAGTCGTGTGAGGGCAGGATCCATGAAATGATTACACCATGTTTGGTATGACGAATGCAGCTGGCTGGTTGGCTCTGTCTTGAGGGAACCTGTAGACCTGCACAGGTGATAGGTGATATAGTACACAAACTGCTTGCAATGACACATGGCCTGCGAACAGTATGTAAATTTCACTGCAACTAGTTCTCAAGTATTGCCTCCAGTGCATGCCACCAAATTAAAACACAAGTTCTCTTATTCTATTCAGCAATCATGCCGTCAATCTATTAGCAACCCTAAAAATATGGGTCTTTGTAATTTCGCAGCACTGGTTAGGCACATTCTTAATGCAATTCAGCTATTGTTTGGGTTAACAAAAATGACAACGCTGCTCACATAGCCCGAATTCCTTTGTCTTTTTTTGCTAAAATCAGGACGAAGAGCGAGAGAAACTCCCGAAAGAAGCGCCCGCGAAAGAAATGCATCCCGAGAACGGGCACCTGGCGAAAGTATATTTGGGCGCTGTGTGGGCACCATGGCAAGCAGCAGTGAGCGTCGTACTGACCGCCATAGACCATGCTCTGAAAAACATGACAAGAACACACACAGCTCCGACTGAATAGGTGCAATCTGCGCAATAGGTGTTGTATGAAACTAGTCAAAATATCACTAGAGAAAAAAATTCCGCCAATCCACCCCGTGAATGTGGTTGGAAAGCAAAGCTGTAAATGGCACCCAAAACGATTACCCATGCGACGTCACTTAAATTCACTCACATCGCTCTACAAAGAGCAAAACCAGAGAGAACTGAAATGCACTTAACCACACCATTTATTACTTCAAAGAGATATTCTTGTTAAGGTTAAATGAATGCATGAAGCATGAACGGTGTTTGGTTGATTTGTATTGGTGTGGCACAAGAGTGGAAAGTTTTTTTTTATAAAATTAAAGTAAGCTCCAGCCCGGTGTTAGACAATCTGCCTTCTCTGTCTCTGCGCCACGGACGGAGGCGACGCGATTTGCGGCAGAGAAGGAGGAGGAGGAAGAAATACTTCTGTTCAGATTTCTGAACGGCCCAGAGTGAAGCCCTGGGGAGTGATTCCTTCTTCTGTGGGGCCCATGTGGCATTCAGCGAGAACGCAGGGGGTAAACCCGTAGATGTGCTTGGTGAGCACACCACCTGTCTTCCCAGTCTTCGCGTGGGCTCGTAGCTAAATGCGGGTTTTGGCATGGAACCTGGGAATCAAGAACGACTGTATTTGAACGCGTAAACTGGACCACCACGCCTGGGCGGTACCTGGGAGTACCGATGGAGAGTTATTTGGACAGCAATCAGTAGTGGCAAGGCGAAACCCAAAGACTGCGTGACAAAGCCACAAAGTGGGGAGGCCGTGCATTGTCCGTCTTTGCAAGGGCAACTGTCTGCAACTTGTTTTTTCTGGCGAAAGTGTGGTTCGTTATGCAAGCTATTCACTGTTCCCGTGTTCATGTGAATAAGTTGCATCGTATTTTTGCTGTCTTTATTTTGAATTCAACATAGAAACGCACGAGCCTAAGTTCTCTTTTTCGAAGAGTGAAGCTGGGAGGGCTCGGGCTATCGCATATATACGTAAGACAAATTGTTAATCGTTTTATGTTCTTCAGGGACTCAAATGACCCTTTCTTGCGAAGTTTTTTACAAGTTGCACTTGCCAATGCTCTACCGCAGTTCATCGTTTCTTCATGCAACGAGGAACGGCCTACAATTAGAGGTTATCTGAAATAAGTAGTTGACGCAGTTAGATTCTTTTCTGTGTGGTTTTCTTTGAATAATCCCTCAAATGTTTCCAGGAAGGGTTTGAAAAAAGATCTGAACGAAATTCTTTTTCCTGTACCTCTGTACCGAGCAGTGTACTCTTCAGGCCGAGGACAGGATTTTTTGTCCAGGGTGAAAGCTATGGTAATCCCAGCCTCTGTGAAAACCTTCTTTTTTAAATTGCACACCAACACACTCCCTGTGAACACATGGATGGAAGAGCGAGGTCTTTTTGTTGCTTGGAACAACTTGTGTGTTCTTTGTCAAAAACCTAAAACTACAGAACATGTGTTTATAGACTGTTGGGATGCGATTTTATTTTGGGACGTCGTCATGAGAACCCTAAAGAAGCAATATCCGGTGACACCCTATGGAATCAGGTTCCTCAGTGTAAACAATGAAGACGATGTACCGCATGATATGATCATGCTTTTATTATTGTATAGTATCTGGCGCTCTCGAATGGCGGTGCGCCATGCGGATGTCAATCCGCAAACTGTGAGCGCATATTTCAGGGAAAAAGTGAACTATCTGTGCGAGTTGTACGAAGTGGAAAATCCTGACGCGGGAATTTTGCCAGTGCTTCAAAAATTGACATCGTTTGATGTTTGCAATAGTTTCCGCCAGCCAAAACATGGCAGGCGGTTTACATCGCTGACTTGTAAAAATGTTAAAAAAAGGAAATAAAGACAAAAAAGGCTCGTAAGTAAATCGGTAAGACAACGGGCTCTCGCGTTGTTAGTCAATTAGTTCCCGGTTCGATTCCCGGCGGTGCCAGTAAATTCTTTTATTTATTCGCTGGAATCAGTGCCGTATTAGGAAACTTTGGGGCCCGGGGCTACTGCGTCCTTGGGGCCCTAATGATGATTATGATTATTATTATTATGATGACGATGACGATGATGATAATGATTCCGCTTTATTATGCGAAAAGTTTCGACGCCCATGTTATTATCCTTGATCAGTGATAAATTATACATAATTTTATGTTTCCGGAAACTAATTTCTTGGCTTGATGCCTAGTATTACAGTGAAATCTCGATATAACGAACTGCAGGGGATCGCGGAAAATTGCTCGTTATTCTGAAAGGTCGTTGTAGCGAAAATCGCAAAATTTAAGACAACAAATAGTATTTCAATGCCTAAAACGACTTACCTGTACAGAAGTGCATCCTTAAAGTCATTTCTCACAAAAAATGCGCTAGTGATCATGAAACAATCACATTTATTTAACGTAATTGGCAATTTTCTTCTGGTGCGTGCAGCCCAAGCTTCCTAGCATGAAAGACTCCAACTCTTCCACATTTCTGCGGACTGACTCATTGGCCATGCGGTTTTTCCCCGGCAATGTGCAGAGTTTTCGTATGCTGCCCAGCACATCCGCAGTCCTCACGTTCTCGTATCAGTCTTCGAGTGCTGCCGCGACACCCTCGGAGGCATTGTCGTTCATGCCTCGCTCCCTTCTTCATCCTGAACACTCACGCTTTGGAGAATGTCCTTTGTTGTGAGCTCCGCTGGTGTCCGTGCAGATCCAGCAAGCCACCCGAGCAGCGGCGGAATGTAGAAAAACTTGGGGTGGGGCGCGAATAGTGCGGCCGCGGCTTTCTGGATGGAGGAGGCCACCCATGCTTCATTTTTTTTCTTCTCCTCACCTTTTTTCTATCTCTCGCATCGGCTGCCGTATTCGCGGAGCTAGTTGCAAGATGTCCTCTTCTGCGCTGCGCTTTGCCGTGTAGTCTGCTAGCATACGGCTCTGGTTGCCGCGATTGTTTAACGGAAATCTAAGAATCTCCGGCCTTAGAAATATGAGTTCGTAGTACTGAGGCGTTCTTAACATGGCGCGTAACTAAATAAAATGATCGTTATTTTGAAAAGTTCGCTATTCTGAAGTACGTAGTAGTGAAATAATTTTACATTGAAACTATAAGCAGTCGGCGTGGGATTTCTTAAATGCTCGTTAATCTGAAAAGTTCGTTAATGTGGTGTTCGTTGTACCGAGATTTGACTGTATATAACGGATTTTATCAGGCGTAAAAGTTAGTATGGTTTGATTGCTGGTCCATCACAGATTCACAATTAATCGAAGCGCCGTGTCGGCCTGCGGACGCCATGGTACAGAAGAGTATTTCCTCACAAGAATATTTTTTTAGCCTGTAAGGTTTTAGTTTTGTTGTAAAGTTCACCACCTGCATATATCGGAGGGCTCAAAG
Source organism: Haemaphysalis longicornis (assembly GCF_048455015.1). NCBI lineage: Eukaryota > Metazoa > Arthropoda > Arachnida > Ixodida > Ixodidae > Haemaphysalis > Haemaphysalis longicornis. Next base: position 59,289,135 of record NW_027526203.1, read on the forward strand.
TCCGCGCAGGCAGCTGCCACTCACAGACATCTGCCAAACACTTAGCCGCCAGGGCTTACGGGCCAAAATCCTGTAGGTTACCCGCGCAGGCGAGAAAGCACGCGGTAGTTAGAACACGCGCCGCCTTTGAAGGAGGTTAGGGGAAAGGGGGGGGGGGGGGGGGCTCAGACGTGTGGCGCCACGCAACCTTCATATCGCAGCACGATTAGCACAAAGACGATAAGCAGAAAAATGTCGCTTTTTGGGCTGGGGAGCGGTCCGCTTCGTGCGTGGGTTTGCGCATGGCCGTCGAACTTTCAGCAGCGATGAACTCCTGTTGCGCAGCTGTGATGGTCTTGCTAGTCGGCAAGTCGTTACACATTAACGAATCCCCTTTGGGTTGGAGAGCGACCGTTAAGCACGAGAGATGCATGGCATCAGACAACAGTTTAATGAGGATAGGATGTCTCTGCTCACCCCCGCGCTACTGCTCCCGTCGGTGCCGCGCAACAGTTCCAGCAGTCAGTAATTCGTTGTCGGCCGGTCGGGTCGTTGTTCGGTCGTAACTAGTAGTGGAAACACGCTGAAGCTTCTCGTCTAGATTCAGGGTCTACGACGGAGGCGAGTATGGGTGGACCTCTCAGTTTTCGAGTCCTCAACACGTCTGCCCAACACCGACTAGATACTAGTCGGTGTTGGTCTGCCGCATCCACTGCTTTCCCGCGCTCCTTCGGGGGTTCCTGTCCTCCTGTCACCGCACCCAAGCGGGACAAGACCTGCGTGCCGCCCTTTTGTCCGCGCCGTCCGCCGGCTCATCTCAAAGCGAAAAGCGCCCACGGGGATAAACAGCTTACCGTCCCCGAGTCGCGGCGGAGGTCCGTTTCAAGACGGCATCGAAGGGGCCGCACGCAGGATGCGTTTTTGAGTGGACACAGCTCTCGTCATGCCGAAAGGAAACAGATGTCGTTGTTACTTTCTTTGGCGTCCACGTCTGTGCTCTTCACACCGCCTAGGCCTGCTGATTCCCCAGCTCGAAGGGAGCCGCTAGGGTCGGGATGGCCCCGTGGCCTCTGCGTCCACACGGAGTGACGCTACGAATGGAGTCGCGCGGACATGTACCTTCCGCAACGCTTGTTGATCAGACTGCGTGCAGAGGCTACAGCACAGAGGCGCGGGCTGAAGCCGAACGACCCCGCGAGTGGTTTACACAACCTTTGAACATTTAAATAACCATATATACGTTGACCATTCAGCGAAAATATCGAGAAGATATTAATCACTCTTATGCGAATAAACTAATTCAGTAGCTTTATTGAACGGGTCGTCATCACAATGAACTTCCTTGTCAAACGCTATACATTGAAATTTCTGGCATATACTGGGTATGAAAACCACTAAGTGAAAACAGGCTCGCAGCACGACAGCTGCTTATGTAGACGAGCGGCCTGCAGTGTCGCCGGGTGTTAGCACTCGCGTTGCAACGAAACGACGATGGCAGACGCGGCTCGAACAACTCGGTCGCGGCGGAAGCAAAACTGCACGGTCAGGGATGAGCCCTTAGGGCAGTGCTTAAGTTGTCAATAATCACATATAACGTCCCTCAGGCTGAAACAATTTACAATGTTCTTCAGACATTCTTTCATGATTACCCGCCTCGGTGGCTCAGTGGATAAGGCATTGCGCTGCTGAGCGTGAGGTCGCGGGTTCGATTCCCGGCCGCGACGGCCGCTTTTCTGATGTAGTCGAAGGCAAAAACGCCCGTGTGTACGAGGTTTCGGCGCACGTTAAAGATCCCCAGGTGGTCAAGAATAATCCGGAGCCCTCCACTACGACGCGCCTCATCGCCTGCGTTGCGTCGGCGCGTTAAACTGTTGGTTAAACCCTACTATCAATCAATTATTTCATTATTCGCATGCCTGACCCTTTCTTATACCGAAACGTGCGCGCGCCGAAACGTCCGCATATTTAGATGTCCGTGTACCGAAAAGACTACCGAAACGACCTGTGCCGAAAAAGACCGGAGCCGAGCTCGGGACCTTTTTTATGTGGCTTCTTAGGCCCCGTCAAGCTGTGTACCCACAACTTTTGGTTCAAGACGTCTTCTCATAAACCTCCGGAAAACAAGAAAGAGGAGTAGGAATAACTAAATTAAATTGAAATGGACTCTAAGGTCGTCAACCATAACGTGAGGGGCACCCCACTCCTTCCCACCTGTCACGTGTTAGTCAGATTCGGTGTGAAGGTGAGGTTGAAGCACCTATCTTCAACTTTCAGTGGGGCAGCGAGCACACTCAAGATATTTTTTTTTCATATGATCGAGCGGGGTCCCTGACAGCTGGGGGCCCGGGGCTGCAGCCCCCGTAGCCCCCCCCTTAATCCGGCCCTGGCTGGAATGTTCTGCTGGCACCAACGGTCGCGGAAGAACCCCTGGGGGGTAGAGGTAAAAAGCTTTGCTTTAAAAAATTACCTGCGGAGATAGTGGTTGTAAACAGCTGCAAGTATCCCAGTGTCTAGATTTTGTTATGGGTGATATTCTTGTATGACTGCAACAGCGCACAGAGTCTGAGCGTGTCGTAGATACAAGTAAACGTGTGGATGGCTGAGTCTTCTGGGTTTTCTGCATTTGCAATTACCGTGGAGAAAAAATTGTTTGCGTGCTTGTGATACCTTTACTTGTGCATTTTTTTTTCATTCCTGGAAACGTATTTTCCTTTCACTACTGTGTATTATCTCTGTTGTGTATTACCCACTGTTTAATTTTATATGTGTGTTGCAAAGAACGATGACAATTTGAACTTGTTGTTCCGTTTAGTGCCATGCAATAAATATTTCTTCATTTATGATGTGTCTGTTTTATGTGGCTTGTAAAGATGCGAACACACGACAGAATTCTTAACCAACTGGGAATGGTTCTGTAAATTGCAATTTCACGTTTTCAAAAACGCGCTTTTTTTTGTAAAAGCATGTGGGCGCTAAGCCTGAGACAGATATATTCAAATAAACACTAATTAATACATGAAAGCGTCCGAATACCGTACCGATGCCCGTCGCCGTGAGCAGCGCTTTCCAGTCATTCAAACTACCCGCGAAAATCGGTGTCCGCGAAAGCGAAAGCGAACGTACGCAAGTGAACGAAAGTATGGTTAGTATTTTGGCTACCCGCTCGGGGCGCTACGCTACACTACAGTCCTTCGGCCGCAGGGCTCTATGGAAGTGTCCACTCTGACTAGTATTTCTTTCTCTATGGTTCACATCCGATGCGGTGTGCCACGTGCAGGCACGCTTTATCCTACCCTATCAGCCGCCTCCTAATGCTTTTCTTCTGCGTTACGGAAAAGTACTTCATATGGCCCACTTGACCACATATGCATCAGCTGTGGAATAAAAACACATACGTGCAAAAGAACAAAAAGACCGCGTATGCCCCATACAACACAAGTTTTGATGTTTCTTGTTATTTTTACTTGGTTTTTTGGTCGCTAAAGCGGTGTTCTCATTGGTGTACTACCAATCCGAGCCCCCTGAGTTTCATCCTCATGTTGGGTATGATATAGCAGTGAAGAACCGCACACTACACATTATTTACACGCCGAAGTGGAGCGTATAGCAAGCTCGAAATCCCTGCAAGCTGTAGGCAAGTTTTTGAAAGCCTGAAGTTTTTGAAACCTTCTGAAAGCGCAATGCTGAATAAACGCGAGACGATGAATGGGAACGCAGGACGACCGTAATAAGCCACATTTGCATAGCAGCGTTTGTATATAAAAGCTAAGATTGCTACGTATGTCAGATGGGTATATCAAACTGACATCTGAGGTTTTAATAGGCCGAAGCCGCCACTGGCCAGTGAGGGGCTCCCTAGTGGAAGGATACGGATAAATTTTAACAATGTGGGTATCGTTAACGTGCGCTTATATCGCGATTCACGGGCGTTCTCGCTTTTAGCCTCTGTCACAAAAAGCAGCCGAGAACCCCGTCTGCGACCGCACCCGCCCGCTTGTGCTCAGTACCGCAACGCCTGAACCACTACGCCACCATGGCGAAGTACCAACTCTTCGCAATGATGATGTTTGCAGAGTACCCAAAGTAATTGAAACTCTATATATCTTCAACATTGATGTCTTTTAAAGTCCCTTGTATGCCGTTACTAAAAGGTAACACAAGCGCTCATAGAATGTATCTCAGGGCGACAAAAACACTATATTCGGGCGCAAAAACATGATGGTCACATTTGTACGCTGTTTCCGAGTCCACGTGTTGCGGTTTTCATACGCCCAACTTTGGAGGAGCGGAGAGCATTAGCCGTATGAAATGGAACACGCTACGCAAGGAGTATTGGTCAGAGCTAGATAAAACAACCAACTGAGCAAAATTAGAACTGTTGCAGCCACGTCTTTGTAAACTGTACGCACCCTTCATAATCACACCAGACGCTGCTTCAGCATGAGAGCCGCGTATCGCCGGCTCGCGATACAAGCCACGCGTCCGAGAACACCGCTTTGCCTGGTACCAACCTTTGGGTACTACCGGCTCCACGAGGCCCAAGCTGCCATTGAGTGGCATATGCCCCTATCTAGGAGGTGCCACGCTGTCTAGTGGGGCAGCTATAAAAGAAAAAAGAAACAAAAGCACCCCACTTATTTTTACATTTAGGAAAGCCAAAAATCCTGTTGCTGCAGTGCTCAGAGGTAGTGCGGAGACATTCCAAAGGCACACAATGTTAGCAGACGGCAGGTGAAATGCAACGTATTGCACAGCTTTGGGCAGCACCCACAATTCTTCAACGGACATTTACTGAGCATCGTTCCCTTTTTGCTATACAGCTTACAACAATTACAACCATAACTCTGTTTTAAATAAATGAGTGCAGAGCTTATGTTCATTTCATTGTTTCCAGCCGGCCTACAAGTCCTTGCGCTAACTTTAGTGTTCATAAACACATCAGACTGATGGATCAGAAAAGGCAGAAAATTTTGCACAATTTCCCACTAACACAGGCGCCCTCATACGGTGCTGCTCTTCGAATTTTTTTTTTTTTTTTTGTGCGAGACTTGCAGATGAGCAGAAAATTGGATACTTCTTGACTATTTGAGGATACTCCGTGAGGCTTGTTTTTTGTCTGAATATTTTTTACTTATTTTGCCTCTGGTAACCAATCGTTAACATGTACACCATTGTAATGAAATTATTTGTTAGCTTTGCCAATTCGGTATTCTTGTGGAGATACAGCACATTGCGTGGTTGTTGCTGTGTGGTATTTACCAAAGAATTCTATCGGATGAGCATTATTATTAATAATCCATTGAATATGCTTATATGTACCAGGTTAGGATGCGGCAGTGAGGTACTTCTGATTCCGGTGATATCGGCCCATTAATACAGAGCTCAGTAGTAATACAAAGTCGGAAAACAGGGGTGCGGACGTTAAATATATCTATTTCCTTCCAAAAAACCCCATGAATAGATACCATGTGCGAAAATGGAGATGAAACACAATACCGTTTGCCGGGTGCAAAGCCACGCGCTCCCTTTCCTTTTAACGCTGTGATTTATTCCACAGCTTGGGCATAGTCGATGTACTGCACCATTTAAGGGGGCCCTAAACAGGGTTTCAAAGGTTGCGATTTTACGTGCGGAATAGCTGGAGTACAATCCATAAAATGTCTTGCAGAAAAAATGGTTTAAAAGCGTTGAGTAGCCGAGTTATCGTTCCTTTAAAAGGACCATAATTAAGGCCTGGAGCGTTTACCCTCTCACCGCGCCTCCAAAGCGCTGTGGAAGCTGTGACGCTACCTACCAGTCGCAAGACCACCTAGAGACGAAAGTCAAGGCTCTTGCGTGTTCGAGATGCGGGCATCCGTTGTCTCCTCTCCGCAGTACGTCACGCTTTTAGATGCGAAGCATCTCATGTTCGGGGCTGTGTCCCTTCCTCCTTGTTGTCGTTGTCCGCCGTCCGCACTCTACTGCGCATGCGCGCCTCTTCAGCCCCGTCAGCGTTTGGGCTGACATTAGCGCATTCCACTATAAAAATAAATAGTTAGGCGGCACTCGGTTTCGATCCTACGACTGTCTGGCCGCTCTTCCCATTGCGCTACAAACCGAGACGGGAGCATGTGCTACGAACGCGCCTTATGTCCTTCACTCAGTCAAACTACGTCAAGAAGCTACTGATACAACGAAGGCACGCGAAGCTGAACGTCAACAGAAACGACGAACTGAAAACTTATGGGAACTTCAGTCGAGCCCAGGGCTGCTTCGCATACTACTCAGGGTTCCCCTACGGGGAGATGGTGTAATTTTTAGATGCAGAGGATCTCTTAGTCAAGGCTCCGTGGTCCGGCGTCCACACCTCTCCTCCTCTCCACAACAGCTGTGATAACCCTGCTCTCTCTCCCCTCCTACTCTTCACACCTCCTGTGCGATAGCGCGCGCGCTGCTCCTGCTCTCCCCCTCTCCACACCACCAATGCGCGCTGCTCCTCCTCTCCCCTCCTCTTTTCCACTCCAGATAACCAGGTCCGCACCGGTGCTCCCTTCAGTTGTTGCTTTCTGTCGAGACAACGCTGCGCTGTCCGATGAGCTGACAATGGCCGCCAACGATTCTGGCAGTGAACTGGCTGTCACGCCTTCAATCAGCAACAACCAGTCCACTTCCAGAACTGCGAGCACCTCTGAAGACAAGGCTGCGCAGAGGAGAGCTCGCGACGCAGAACGTAAACACCATCGTTGCGCAGCGGATCCCGCGCTTCCAGAGCGCGAAGCCGCTTCGAAACGCCAGCGTCGAGCAGCGGATTCCTCGTTTCCAAAACGTGAAGCCGCTTCGAAACGGCAACGCCGAATAGCGGATCCCGCACTGCGTGAAAGCGACACCGCTTCGAAACGCCAACGTCGAGCACCAGGTTCCTCGCTCCTAGAACGCGACGCCGTCTCGGCACGCCAACGTCGTGCTCGGTCGGCGCCGACGAACGCTTCAAACGCGAGTTCTTGCACTGGAGCTTCGGACACAGCTGCAAGGTCTGCGACAGACTGCTCGAGATGCTTTGCATCTCCTCAGGGTTCCCACGTGGGAAGATGGTGTAATTTTTTTAGCAGTCGACGGCCATGCTCCGCCTACTACTCCCGCTACTGCTGAGCTGGGCCGGTCGTGGTCGGACCGCAACGAACCCCCGTGCGGCCGTGCTCCTCGCGTCGGCCGTGCTTGTGTAGGCAGGTCAGTTTTAGAATAGCGGAAACCAGTGTTTGAAGGCCTGGTAGGGGGTCCCAAACACAACTTGCTCGCTCAGGACATTAAGTGAATGAAGATTTTTAGCAGGGTACTTCATTTCCTTTCTGGTCATGAACCTTCGCCGTCACGCTATGGGAATGCTTCGTGCGCTGCCCAGGGAGGCCGTGCCGTGGCGCTGGTGTTAATCGGAGGGCAGTCGGGGGCGTGGTCAGAGCGCGTTTAGCAGGGACCTGACCACGGAGTAAGATACAACAGACGCCGGCCGCCTTATCAGCAGTGGGCTTTCGCTTTACGTGTCGTGGGCAGCTCAAATGGACTGATCATTTTTTGAGTGGCGAAACAAAATGCGCCCCACTCCACCCTGTGAATGTGGTCAGAAATAAAGCTGTACACGGCACCCCGAACGACTGCCAATGCGACGTCACCCAAATTCACTCATGCAGCTCTACAAATAGTGAACCCAGAGACAAGTGAGACGCACTTAACGGCACCATTTATATTTCAAAAAGATATTCTTTGCTAAGGTTAAATGAATGCATGATTCATGAAGGGCGGTTCGTTGAGATGGATTGGTGAATTACATCATGGGAAACTTTTTTATAAAATAAATTATACTCAAACCCGGTGTCAGACGATCTCACTTCTCTGTCTCTGCCGCCGCCGACGGAGGCGACGAGAGTGAGGGAGGGAGGGAGGAAGGAGGGAGGGAGGGTGTGAATTATTTAAATAGAAAGTGGATAATAAGTGGGCTGTTGATGTTAAGAACTGATATGGGAGTTCAGCAGCGTACAACGCAGTTTGGAGGAAGGGAGAGGGGGATGAAAGGGGGTACGTGAGAACACATGTTGACAGAGAAAGAGGGAGAGAAAATTGGCCGCGTATCTGCTCCTTTCGTTGCAAATGCCGTCAAAAGACGATAGTCTTTATCGGCTTTTGCGAAGTAAATGCCTCCCTTCGCTTTACCGCTCACCTCTCATGTTGTTCCTCTTGCGTCGCGCTCCTCCTAAGGTGAAGACGCCAAATGTTTGCTTAAATCATTCTAAATTTCCCGCGTTCCACTGCTCCAAACCGGGCGTCTCGATGCGAACGCTGCCGTACGACGAAGACGCGCGTTAATCGAGGCGCCCTACTTCAACGTTTATAGAACGGCGTTTCCCTACTCCACGTGCGTTGCAAGCAGAACGTGGAACCTATATAGTGGAACCTTGCGTAGCTGTTCCCGGTTGCTTTCTTAAAATGGCGCCAGAAGCTATAGTGGCGCGGGCGACAGCAGGCGACGGTGGAGTGAATTCTTTTTCTGCAATTGATGAAGTATTTAATTTCGCAAAAGTCGGACATGTTTGAATTTTTACAAAGGAACGCTGCAAATATAACTTCTGCATTGATTTGTTGTCTCATATTTGCGTAATGTCTTGTTCTTCTTTAACAATGTTGAGAAGTATGAACATTACACCGGACATAGACAGGTAGATTTAGCTGTGACTATATAAGACTATTACGCAGGCGTTCTTTTGCTTTGGCCGGGTGGCGGAATCGAGTCACAGACAGACAGACGGACAGACATACAGACATACAGACATACAGACATACAGACAGACCAAAATTTCTGGGTTTAAGTAGCCCAAGAAAGACTAACGTCTTTAAAAGAAGGAGATAAGGAGTGCGCAAGGCTGGCCGGAAGGCATTGGCTACAGCAGTTTGATGAGGTCGGTCTCCTCGAGGAACGCCAGGACAAGTCGGAAGGCTGCCCGCCGGATGGAAGTGGAGCCCGTCCAGAAAAGCAGGTCCATCAGTGTATGGCAGGGCAGCACGAGACGCTGGGGTGCAGCCCTAAGCTCTGCTCCCAGGGCATCGTGCTGGCGCCTGGAGCAGAGCAGGTGCTCCAGGCTCTCGGCAGCCAGCACATGTGGGCGACGACCGGCGGCCTTGTCGGTGCAAGCGGGCTGCCACGTTGTAGCAATCGAACCGCATGCGGAGGAATATGCAGCGGGCTTCCCTGCTGATGCGGCCTGACAGGACGAGTGCAGCTTGGACGCTGATGACTCTGGGGTGGGGGCGCATCGTCTCCACCTCCCGCGCCAGGATGGGTTGTGCGGCATCGAAGGGCCTCAGGTCGTGGGAGGCTGGGACCCCCTCCTTGCGAGCAGCTCCTCTGGGCAGGGCGTGGGCCACCTCATTGCCGGTGATGCTGACATGAGATGGCAAACAGTGGAGCCTCAGGTCACAACCGCGGGACTCCACCAGGTGAAGCTTCGCCGCCAGCGACCACTACACGTAGCCGCTGGAGATCAATGGCTGGTCCGCCGCTCGCAGTCGCAAGGGAGCGGGCCGCAGTCGGTGAGGATGATGGCCCCGTGAATCTGGTTGCCCTTCTCCAGGAGCAGGCCTGAAGCAAGGTGCAGCCTGGCCAGTTCTGCATGGGTGGAGAAGGCGGGGAAGGGCAGGCAGCACACCCGACTGGTGCCAAGCGTCATGGCCGTGCAGGCGGCTCCAGCTCTGCCCATGAACGGTTGCACGGAGCCATCTGTGTAGAGCTGCAGGAGGCTAGCCATCTCGTCCTGCAGCACGGTAGCAACCTCCTGATGGATAGCCTAGGTTGGTCTTGACCGCTTGCAGCGAATCCCCGGAAGCGTGGTGCTGATGCGAAGAGCTCATCCGGTGCCAGGCAGGGGTGTCTCGAGGGACGCTGAGGCACCCAGATGTGACTGTCGTAGATGGACCCCAGCATGCCCATCTGCGAGTAGGCGCAGCTGCGTAGTTCTGCAGATGGGCTGCCTCATCCGGTGCTCTATAGAGCGGTGGTTGTGGTGCAGCCCCGTCGGCAGGGTCCGCATCTAAATGTTCCAGGTGCCGGCCTCTGTGTAGGTAGGCGCAGCCGAGGACGTGCTCGGGAGCCCAGACAGAGGCGTATGGCCCGGCCCGGCGCTGGTCCATCTCCAGCTCATTCCAGCGCAGCGGCTGCAGGTGTACCAGTGACAGCGCATACAGGACGACCCAGGACGCAATTCCATGAAACACTCGCAGGGCCACGGAGTTTGAGCAGCCCTGGCATCGTTCCAGCAGCCTCCGCATGCTCCACTGGACTCCCAACGTGGGCTGCTAGAGTGCCCTCACCGCTGGGATTCAGGTCAGCCGGCAGTCAATGAGGAGCTCCAGCTTCCATTAATTTTATAACTCCTACGCATACGGCCGCTACACAAACCTTGGGCGGAGCGCACAGTGGCGCAGCATGTCACGTGACGCTATCACGTGGCATTCAGCGAGAACGCAGGGGGAAAACCCGCAGATGTGCTTGGTGACTGAACTGGCTCTCTTCCCCGTCTCTGTGTGGGCTAGTAGGTGAATCGGTAGGACAGCGGGCTCTCGCTCCGTTACTCTATTCGTTCCAGGTTTGATTCCTGGCGGTGCCAGTAACTTATTTTATTTGTTCGCGGGAGTTTTCTTTTGACGCCAATGGTTGCGAAAGAACCCTTCGGGGTAGAGGTAGAAAGCTTTGCTTTAAAACTTTGGTGCGAACGGGCATGCTGCTACTGCGTTCCTGCCTGCCGGTCTGTCTACAGAGCACAGAGCAGCGGCGGCCGCCCGATGCCCTCCGATCTATGGTGGCGCCCCTCGCGGTAGCCTTTGTTCCTGTACGAAACTTGGCCAAGAGTTCCATGACCAGAGCAGCATTCAAGGAGTGTGGTTTTAGTTTGGCGTTTTTACGCTCTGCTCGGCAGCTCAGCGGAGCGGGAGTGCAAATGTGCATGCGCTCTCCGCATAGCGGCTAAGCGGGCTAGCGGAGCCAGAAACACGGTCCGCTGAAGCGCAGCCTGAGTGGACCGTCGCAGCCCTCTCCGCTAGCACGTTAGGGTGATGCGGACGCCTTCTCCCGTGCGTGCGTCGACTTTGCTTATTATAAGATGGCTGCTTTCAGAGAAACCACGCTAGCTACGAGCGCTTAGGCTTCGGGCGCTTGTTTGACGCGCAAATAGCGAAAGCGGATTTGCATGGACGAGGACCTGTGCTTGCTGCGAGAAGTGGTGAATGCGAACCTATTTGAAAATCCGGACGCGTAAATACGAAATAGACAAAACTCAGCGTTGGATTGTTGCTGTCGAAAAGGATTCGAATGGATCTGGAACGCAACTTGGCAGGCTATTGCGTGGGTATGACAAGGTCAGAAAATTTATTTTCATCAATTGAAATACCAGTAACGCAATACGATTGCACGTGTCAATACTTAATAAACAAACAAACTATACTTGCGGGTTTTACTTCGTAAAGTGTCGAAATGGTTTTCGGTTCTGTTTCATTACTCCAAACTTGCCCAGACAATAGAGAGTTTTAGTTTGCCGTTTTTACGCTCCGCTCCGCTTCGGGTAGCTACGCTAAGTTGCAGCGGAGCGGAGAGCAATTTCCTCGTTTTAGTTACGCGTAATGCGCAGCGGACCGGACCTTTCGGATTAGCTGCGCCATCTGGCCAAGTTTGCGTAATTAAACAGAACCGAAAACCATTTCGCTACTTTAACAAAGTAATACCAGTACGTATAGCTTATTTTTTATCAAGTATTGACACGTGTAGCCGTATTGCGTTACTGGTCAATTCCAGCGAATGAAAATAAATTTTCGACTTGATGATAGCCACGCAATAGCCAACAAAGTCGCGTCCCAGATCCTTTCGAATCCTTTTCGACGGCAACGATCCAACTCGACGTTTTGTTACAGTGAACTAGAATAGTTCTGTGTAGTTTCCAAATGGGTTCGCAGTCGCCACGTCCCGCAGCAAGCACAAGCCCTAGTCGATGCAGAACCGCTTTCGCGGTTTGCGCGTCAAACAAGAGCCTGACGCCGCGGTGCTCGTGGCAGGTGTGGTAGCCATCTTAGAATAAGTGGAGTCGCCGCGCGCGCGCGAGAGGGCACCCACATCGCCCCGCCGCTTTTAGAAGGAGTGTATGAAAGGTTTAATCTAATGGAAATAGATGAAATAGGTGCCCACAGCGTAGGAAGTGACCATAAACGGATAACATTGACTTTTGGAAAAATGGAAGGTCAAAACCAGAATACGGTGGTACACGACTTGAAATTAAACGATCAGCAAATGGCTAATACTGCCAGAAGCTGGGAGACGGAAATCGAGAGACAACCTACGAAAAATTGGGAATGCAGCGAACTGATTGGTTTCATTCAAGGAAAGATAAGGAACGCGAAAGAACGCAACTACTGGAAAGGAAAAAGAAAACCCAGCAGCTGGTAGAACAACGAAATCAAGGAAGCTGTAACAGAAAGGCAGCAAGCCTCGAGAGAGCACAGGGAGGCCAAACGAGTGGGAATGCAAACAGAGGGAATAACTTTGAAGTGGAATTGGCACCGCCTTAAGAAGCTGGAAGTACAAAAACGTGTACAGCAAAAACTTAAACGAGAAAGTGAGCGAGGGGTCTCGAATATACAGGCAAAGGATAAAGGCGCGCCAAGGAAGTTTTCGAATCATGTAAAGGAACTATGGAAAAAGACCGAAGAAGTACAACGCCATGTTATAAACGGCGAAGGCCAGGTACTAAGAAGGGAAGAAGCGGTTTTTCACATACGCTCAATGATACAAGAGAAGTTCAGAAGAACGGACAGAGGGCTACAGCATTCAGGGAGTGGGGGAAGCGAAGTGCGTACAGATAGAGAGCTAAATTTGGAGAATCTAAACTGGAAAAAAGCCGAAGAAAATGTTCCAGCTAATACGGCAACAGGAACAGATGAAATTCCTATACGGCTGGTCAACCTACTGGGTCCAAAAAGCAAGGTACAACTGATTCAAGCAATCGAAAAAGTGATAGAAACTAAGCAAGTACCAGACAATTGGCGTAAGAGCAGGATGAAGATGATATATAAAGGTAAAGGAGACAGGGCTGATGCCAATTCGTACAGGCCGATTACAGTTACCACAGTGGCTTACAGGCTGGCAATGCAAGCCATAGAAGCGGAAATACAGGCGTGGATAGAGGGGAACAGCATACTGGGAGAACTACAAAATTGTTTCAGATGAGACAGACGCCTAAAGGACAATTTGTTTATTTATTTATTTAAAAATACCTTACAGGCCATTGTTGCAGGGCACTGTGTAAGGGGGGTAACAATGGGTGAGTGTCACGACAGAACTGTAAGGGAACATCAAACTTTGAATGAACTTTGAATGAACGGAACAGCAAAAAACACGATACATGTCACTAAAGAGAAAAAGAAGAGAATGTACAAAAAAAAAAGTCATTTGAAGTGACTTATGGGAACATTGCAGGTGGGAAGGAATGCAAATATGCGCAATACAACTTAGTAAAAAACACCTAGTACATACGCAGTTAAAAATATTCTATAACAAAGCGCAGAAAGCAACTTGTTCTAGTTTCGAAAACACCTAATGCCTAACACCTAATGTATAGAGGTGTCAATGGCTCAGGGGCGACCACTATGGATAGCATTTCTCGATATAAAGGGAGCCTACGATAACGTAGATAGAGAACTTCTATGGAGCATACTTGAGCGGGAGGGATTAGGCCAGGACTTTATACAGCTGTTGCAGGGAATTTACAATGAGAGCGAGGCGCAAATTACCTGGGAGAACCAAAAGTGCACGGAACCGGTAGTCACAAATAGAGGTTTAAAGCAGGGTTGTCCTCTGTCGCCATTGCTGTTCATGCTGTACATTGCTAGACAAGAAAAAAAGCTTGAAGGCACTAAAATAGGTTTTAATCTATGTTGTAGCCGCAAAGGACAGGAAGTGGAACAACATATCCCGGGAGTGATATATGCAGATGACGTAGTACTACTAGCAGATAGCAAACAGTGTCTGCAACAGCTCACAGATATCTGCGGGGAAGAAGCCACTGAACTGGAGTTAGAGTTTAGCACAGCAAAGGCGGGAGTTCTAGTTTTTAATGACAACACCCGTAACAAATCGGCATTCATTCAAAAAGCAGCAATACCGTGGGTAACGGAATACAAATATCCAGGCATATGGTTAAACGAAGGTCAGGCGTATCTAAAAACTCATGAGGGGCATTTAAGAATGAAAGGCAGAAGAAACACCTCTGTCATGAAGCACAGAGCACTGTGGGGATTTAACAGATATCAAGTAGTGAGAGGAATCGCGAAGGGAGTAATGGTACCAGCACTCACCTTTTCAAACGCAGTAGTGTGTGTCAAATCAGAGATTCAATAAGGGCTAGAAGTAAATCAGAGGGCCGTAGGTCAATTTGCATTAGAAGCACACAGTAAAACAACAAATGAGGCAGTGCAGGAAGACATGGGATAGGCATCCTTCGATGTGAGAGAAGCACAGAGCAAAATATGCCTTGAAGAACGACTTTGTACGCATGAACGATTTTGGATGCATATTGCGGGGTAGTGGCCGAACTATAAGTTGAGCGTGGGTGGTATGCGGAATGGAGACCTTCCGGTCTAAGCCTGCCGGGATATTAAGGCCAACTCTTTCAAGAATGTGCAATCCTGTAGGGGTAGTCGCTAGACGGGCTATTTGAGCAGAAAGGTGTGCTTCTACTAGCTCTTCTGCCGTGTTGTGCACCCCTAGATGTTCGAATCTGGCAGTGGATGTGTGCAGGGGCAGTTGAAGTGCCGCTTTGTAAGCTTTTCGAATGAGGCAGTTGATTTTTTCAAGTTCAGTAGCGCTGACGTGGAGGTACGGCAGAGAGTACGTGATCCTGCTCACGACGAAGGCTTGGATCAAGCGTATCCTCTCATTTTCTCGTAAGCCCTGACGCCGAGTCGCTATACGTCTTATCAGTCCGATAGTTTGTGTGACGTGCTTGCTAAGCTGCGTGAGGAATTGTGTGTTTGCCCTATTTTGTTGTATGAGTAGTCCGAGTATCTTTGGAGTGTGTACCTCTGGGATCGGGTGATTATCAATGGAGATTCTAATATTGGGTGGCGTTTTAGTGCCACGTTTTGGTGACATGAGTAGTAGTTCTGATTTGGTAGGTGAACAGGTCAGTCCAGCAAGCTTGGCTTCGTCCGCGACTGTCTGGGCTCCAAGTTGGAGGGTTTCTTCAATGAGAGCGTCACTACCTCCTGCGACCCAGAGGGTAATATCGTCCGCGTATAGACTGAATTTCAGGTGGGGGATCTGTTCGAGCTTTCTCGGAATGTTTATTATGGCAAGGTTGAAAAGCAATGGTGATAACACCGCACCTTGTGGTGTTCCTATAGATGAAAGAGATATTATATTTGATGTAACATCACCAATCTGAATGAAAGCCTTGCGATCTGTCAAGAAATCACGGATTTAGTTGTACATGCGTTCGCCTGTATTGATAGATGCTAACCCCTGAAGTATTGCTGTGTGCGAGACCCTGTCGAACGCCTTCGTTAAGTCAAGGGCCAGGATTGCTGCTGTGTCTAATGCATAAGGAGGAGTTATAATTTCCCGGGATAATTGAAGGAGGATGTCTTGGGTCGATAGTCCAGGTCGGAAGCCTATCATGGAATGCGGTAGTGCGCATGATGAATTTAGATGAGACGTGAGGCGAGATAGTAGGATGTGTTCCAAACCTTTTCCCATGCATGAAGTTAAGGAAATGGGTCTGAGGTGCTCGATGGACATTGGTTTTCCGGGCTTGGGAATCAGGGTAATTTTGGCGTACTTCCAGGACGAGGGCAATGAGCCGCGCTGCCAGAAGTAGTTAAAATACGCTGTGAGAGTCGAAATAGAATTATCGTCAAGATTTCGGAGCATTTTGTTTGTTACTCCATCTGGCCCTGGCGCTGACCCAGGGCGAAGTCTGAGGAGGGCTCCTCTTACTTCCGCCTCTGTGATGTCAGCGTCGAGGTCTACGTTCTTGGGACCTTTGTACGGTGGGAGAGGATAGTTGGCTCCCGTGGGAATGTAAAGGAAACTGAGTTTGTCTATTAACTCCTCATTCGTGCCCGGAAAATTGTGAACGATGGAGGTGAGACGATTATTTTGCTCGGTTTTTGACCGGCTTGGGTCCAGCAGGTGTTTCGAGAGGGACCAGGTTCTTTTCATGCTTAAGTTCCCGTGCATTTGATCACACACCTGATTCCATTGATCGCACGACAGGCGAATAGCGTGTTCCTGTATGGCAGTTTCTAAATCGGCTAATTTGCGGCGAAGCTTGCGATTGCGTTTGTTTTTTCTCCATCGGCGTTGTATGCCTTTGTAAGCAGCCCACATATGTTGTAGGCGCGAGTCAGTAGTGTCCGAGGGAAGATCTGGGTCTATCGCCTTAGTGGCTGAGCGCGCGTCTGATAATATATTGTGAACCCAGTCTTGGAGACTGCCTTCACTTACGGTGGGAGAGAGGGCCGTGTCCCGTTCTCGAATCTGTCTAAAGTCATCCCAATCAGTAATGTATGATTGCCTAGGGCGCGGCTTCATGGAGGGGATGAGAGTGAGGTCAAGTTGGATGAGGTAGTGATCGCTTCCCAGTGAATTGTCGGTGCAGTGCCAATGAGCGTTTCTGATATTAAAAGTAAAGGTTAGATCGGGAGTGGAGTCCCGCTGGACGCTATTGCCAACCCTGGTGGGTGTAAGGGGATCTGTTTCGAGCGTAAGTCGATGAGACTGCACCTGATCCCAGAGGAGTCTGCCCTTTTTTGTGCAATGCGAGTAGCCCCACGCTGTGTGAGGTGCATTAAAATCTCCTACAATGATGAGTGCATGGTGTCCGATTTTCTTTTTGGTAAGAGAGAAAAGGTGATTGAAATTGTGTCCGTGTGCTTTAGGACTGCTGTAAACATTGAGAATGTAAAGTCGAGTGCCAGTTCGTTTAGGGGGGTATAAAGCAACTAGATCATGTGGGATGTCTACACTGTCGAATTGGATTCTCTCGGCGGGGATATTACGTTGAATTAGGACTGCCGTCTTGGGATCATTAAAACTTTGAAAGGCTTTATACCCAGGGAGCTTAACCATCGTGCCGGTTTCCTGCAGGGCTATAACTTCCGGCAATGTATCCTGCGATTGAGTGTGCATCTGCAAGTTTGCACGTTTCTGGCGGTAGCCCCTGCAGTTCCACTGCCAGATGCGAATGACCTCAACGTCTTTACTCGATGGGCGATTCATAGTGCGGATTCATGGCGGGGCAAATGCGATGGGATTGGTTATATTGCGGACAATTTCTTGAATAGAAGAACGCATTTCAGAGCGAACAGCCTCATTGTTTGCCTGTAGAGCGGTTAGGCTAGCCTGCAGCATTTGATGTAAGTTGGTGTATTCAGATTTCTGCTCCAGAAGTGCTTTCTAGCAATTAATTTCGATGTTTGCTAATTGCTGTTCGGCCTGTTCTTCCACGAGAGGGTGGCACATGGGGGTCTTCGGATGTGGCTTTACACTTCGGCGGCGGAGGGTTTGCGGACGAGGGCTCGCCAGCGAGTGTAGCGATCTGGAGCCTCAGCGATTTATTTTCCTGGCGGAGAGTCGCATTTTCTTGGCGAAGAAGGGTAATTTCAGCTCGAATGGCGGATAGTTCTTTAAGAATGTCGGGGGAGGGGACAAAAGGCGGGGAGGGGGGTTGCGACGAGCAGCGTGAGAGGGCGCTCGAGTAGCTCACCTTGTGCTCGTTGCCCTGGGGCTGCTGTTTCCGAGGCTTGGGTTCGGCACGGGTCTTCACCGATTCCCCTGCATCACGGGATGGCTTCTCTCGATCCTTGGAGCCCCGAGCCTGGCGCTCGGAGTGGTCGGGGCTGGTTGTGTGATGGAGTCCAGGAAAATCGGCGGGCCCGTCCTCCGAAGCCTTGGGCAGTTTTGTTTCTTCTGAAGCAACCTGAGCGTACGAGGGGGGTCGCTTGCGGGGCTGGAAGCGTCGGGGGCAGTCCGCGGATCCCGTTACGTGAGGGCCCTCGCACACTATGCACCGGGGGGTGCACGGGTGGTTCTCAGCAGGATTCGTCGCGCCGCAGCTGGAGCACCGCGGTGGGGTCGTGATGTTCGGGCATACATCTTGCCGGTGCCCGACTTGCCAGCAGACCGCGCATGGCTCCGTCTTGCGACGGAAAGGCTTGCACCGGTACGTCGCTGCCCTGTATCGCACCCAGAAAGGGACTCGGTGGCCATCAAACAAGATTTGAACTATATTGGAGGTGTTGAGACGTTTACCGTCAAGAATTGGTAATCCCGGGTTGTAACTGAAAATACTGTCCAGCACTTGTTCCGGGCTGTCGTCCTCGGGAACATTGAAGATGACTCCTGTGGTGGTATTAGCTGGCGCGGACACATGGGCAGCTATTTCGTAACGTTGACCTCGAAGAACAAGAAACTTAATTTCGGCGTATCGGGTCGCACGGTCTTCTGAAGGTGTGCTTACAAGGAGATAATTCGCCACGTTGTGTATCCTAATCTGATCTTCACGGTTAGGCGCCACTCCCGCTTGGGCCTGTATTGCGTCGGCCAGGGTGGCTTGTGCTACCGACGAAAGTGCAAGTTCTCCTCGGGGGCGCAGGACGATTTTGACATCAGATTCTGGTAGAGGCGAAGCCGGTGGCGGGCAACGCGGGGAACGTTTCTCTTGCTTCGGTGCACGCGCGGCGCTCGAGGTGCTCGTGGCTCCATTCGACGCACGTGCTTGGTCGTGCAAGGCGTGTTGCCGGTGACGAACTGTAGCCCAGCCAGGCTGCTGTAGCTCCTCGGGGTCGATATCCACTCTTTCTACGGCGTTTTCCATGCTGGCTATTGCGCTGAGCGGCGATGCGCCGAAGGTGGCGCGGCCGCTTACAGGTGTTGCGCCGGCAGCGATGGCGACTTTCCTAGGCCTGTCAGGCCTAGCGAAGCAGGTAGCGTGGCGGATTTCCGAATGTTTGTAACTGACCGTTGGGGTGGCTTACGGCCAGGATGTTGGTGTCCTCGGAATCTTTGTGACTTGCCGGTTTACGTGGTGCACAAACTGGCAGCGTGAATAGGTGTCAAACGGCAAGACAGGAGTCCAAAAGCGGAGCCGATGAGGAATGCCTTCCTGGAACCTGGAAGTGCAGGGGAAACGACCAAGGCAATAAAAAATGAAGTGAAAGAAACAGAGACAACGACCTGGAAAAAGAGGATGGATTCGAAGAAGTCCTCAGATATGTAAAGGATCGGGAAGCAGGAGATCACAAGAGAAAAATTATTCGACAATACCAAAGGGAGTGCATAGATTTTTGAAGCCCGAGCGGGTTGCTTGCGGACAAAAACGCTTATCCGCGAGCAGGTACAGGAAGAACTATGCGCAGGCTGCGGAAATGAACCAGGAACCATACGACATATTGTAACGGAGTGCAAAAGTATCCGTCCAGTTTTCAGTGATGGAGCCATTCAGCTTCCGGAAGCCCTTGGCTTTAAGGTTAACGGAAAAATGAACTGGACAGCAGTAGAGGTTAGCAAAAGAACGTTAGAATGTTGGTGGGAAAAGAGCAGAGAACAATCTGGGAAGACATGCGAACAAAGAAGTCAAACTAGCACAAAAATTTCGTAAAAGCATTTTCTTTTTATTTTGACATTCTTTTTTATTTATTTTGTATTTTTTGGCGAGGTGATTGTACAGTGGCGTTGCGACTAAGGCCGTTGTGCAGCGCCACCCCGTTACAACGGCGAAGCCACTAAGCATCATCATCATCATCATCATCATCGCTAGGGTGCCTCGATGCGCGCCCGCTCCGCGGGCGCTCATCGAGGCACCCTACCCGCTGCGCTTGCGGAGAGGGCCGCGACGGTCCGCGTAGGCGGCGTTTTAGCGGACCGTGCTGCTCGCTCCGCTAGCCCGCTTAGCCGCCAAGCGGAGTGCGCATGCGCAGTCGCACTCCCGCTCCGCTTAGCTCCTGAGCGGAGCGTAAAAACGCCGAACTAAATTCTCGAATGCTGCTAGTCCGAAAGGTCCTGTCCGCTGCGTATTACGGGTAACTAAGACAAGAAAATCGCTCGCCGCTCCGCTGCAGCTTAGCGGGTCTACCCGGAGCGGAGCCGAGCGCAAAAACGCCAAACTAAAACTCTAATATCTCCAACGAGGACTAGCGCCCCCTATCGTTTCTGCGTGCGGCGCTATCACGGCGAACAGGTCGGCAGAAAACTCCGCAGTTACCCCTCTGAGGTACGCAGAAAAGGCCGCATCGCCGCACATTTTCAGTCCCCGCTTTACGAAGCCGCGCCGACGACACTCATCAACGCAATATTGCACTGCACCATTACCCCCACTCACGCACTTATAATCCGATTTTCAGCAATTGTCTCGCTCTGGCGATGACAAGTTTTAGCTGCTGTGGTGTATGCCGTATGGTGCATACACCGCAATGAGGGCTCCTTGTGGACCGTGCAGGCAGCTGCTTTCCGCGGTCGCGCTAGCAGCACGTATCCGCCAGCCCAGACTCTCTGTGTTTTTCAGCGTATTCATACCTTGTAAATGACGCTGTAGATCTACACACTAAGCTAAGTTCGCGTAACGGATGGCGACAATCGACATGCGTCTCCACATCCGTGCAGCCGGTGCCGGAGCACCACACGCCGGAACCGCGCCCGCGTTTTCCCCAGAGCCGAGAACGCTGATTGGTTACAGCACTTTAAGGGGCCCACCAATAGCGGCGCCGTACTGTTGAATGCTTCGCACCTCATAGAGGCTGCGTCAGAGCCTTCTGCCGCACGTCAGAGCACGGAAGTATGACGACGAGAAAAGGTAGGCAAACATAGAAAGAATGGAAGTTTTTTTATGCGTGTTTGTGTGGCCCATGCTTTGCGAAGATGCTTAATATTATTTGTACGTTTTCGTGACGGGGTACTCTAGCGATTGCGCAATTGAAGTAGCTCCCTACGGAAGCCTGTTTAGGGCCCCTTTAAATACTTTAGGTATTCCTGGTGGAAAGTGCTAATAGACGCCAGATCAACCTTAAGTGCCCAAAGTAAAATCGTAAAATCGACTGCACAATCTGCACCTGCCGCGGGATGCTTTGTGGGTAAACCAGGCGCCAATTATATTACAGCCTGTTCTTTGCAGGTGCAACCGACATTGAGGGCAGTGCCAAACACATCAGTACATCCATGTCTAGACTGTTTCGTTGCTCATCGTATGAAATTGCGGAGGAAGGAACTGACACAGAATACAAACACACAGAATGAGGCCAAATGCCAACAAGGAATTTCGTTCAGAAAACGGTAGTATATACTGCAGGTGTCCCCGAATAATTATCGACAAGAGAAATACCAGAGTAGTTATACAAGCGCGGTAGAGTGAGCAGTGACTGGCTGCGGATATTGAACCTTCCCTACGTTTAAGAAACGTTTCTGTGATCTCCTCCTGCATCTTGCCCCTGTGGCTTTTCACCAGAGTTGTTTTTGGTGGGTACGAGTGCTTTTTCTTCTCAAATTGCGAGCCGCACGGTGTCGACCAAGCCACTTTTTTGAATATTGCGTCCTTCAACGCTCAACTCGCAATTATGAAGTAGCACGTGTTTGCTTTAGCTGCACCCGACTCCCCACATGGAAACCAATGATTTTACGGCCCCAATATCTCAACTCGGAATTTTTACTTATGCAGTGACATGACGTAATGATCTTACGATGTGGTCATTACCTGGGTTAAATTTGCGCTCTCAAAGCCTATCCGTTGACACCACATGTAATTTGTGCTATTATTTCAGCATCTGCACTGAATTCACGAAGTTTAACCACTCCTAACCAGTACCGAGCAGCGGGATGCCATTTTTATTTTTCCTAAATGATTTTCTTCATCGAATACCTGTATTTTGATACCCTATAGGGACCGGGCAGCTGGACGGGTGGCGCCACCACTCGGCGCTCCCCTCGTCAGTGGAATGAGCCGGTGCATTGGACTACACAGCCTCCCGTTGTTTTTGTCGTGTTTGCTTCGGTGCTTTGTATGTTTTGGTGGCGTTGTGAGCAGACATGTGAGATTAAACGAAGTCTAAACAGATGTGTTGGGTTCTTAGATGCAGTAATGACTACGTAAACTTGTCGGACGCGTCTAAAGTTGGGTATCGGCTGCAATGGCATAAGCGCTCTTTGCAGCGATCTGCGCTTGGCTCCACCCGTTCAGAGTACGAATAAAACTACTATTATTAGTATTATTTTCTTCTTAAATTCACTCACGGCTACGCAAACTTATCGGATGCCTGTAAGGTTGGGGAAGGGCTACATTGACACGAGCGCTTTTGCAGCGTTCTGCGCCTGGCTCCGCGCGATCTGCGTAGGAATCAAACTATTAGCAATATTAGAATTCATTTTTACCACTTTAAATTATCTTCTCTGGTTTCAATGACTACGGTTTCCACGCCAGCCTTAGCGCTGGGATACCTCGATACGTGTGCTTTAAATAGAAAGGCACCTGCATACGAGATGGATTACCGTGTAGCCGTAGAAATATTGCGATAGTTTACACTTTCTGTAACCGTGAGCTTTGTACCTTCGGTTTTGGTGAGCGACACTGCGACAGCATGGGAGCCTGAAAGCCGAAGTGGAAAACCCACGTTTCTGGTGGTCATTTTATCAAGAGCCAAAGTTATTCACCAACTCAACAGCCCAAGCTAAAAACCATCCCTCCTCCCCTTCCCGTTTTACCCCCTGCGTAGAATAAAGGCTGGCACCAATAGTTTAAAAATGTGGCAGTGTTAACGTCAGCCGGTGTTTTTTAATGCTTAAGTATTCTTTACAGAGTACCTATAAAATCGTGTAATGTCTGGTGAAGACACCAAAAACGCGCGAGTAGTTGCCTCAAATATGGGTGCATGAGCCAGAGTCTCCACCACAGACACATTTCCGACACACTGGAAAAAGTTTAAGATTTGGAGAGGAGGCATGGAAGTTCAAAATTAAACAGCAAAATCATCTAATGATTATGATGGTTGAACACAAAGCATTCTTCGTGCGAAATCGAATGGGAAATGGTCAAAGCTAAAGACGCTGCGACCAAAAGACCGAACTGCGTGCTGGTCAAATTCTACGCTTAACTAGTCAAAGTTTAAATCCAGAAGGCAACCAAGGAAACCCATACGAAAGAGCTTTGCGATAAACCATCATCGTCGTTAGACGGAGGTGTGCATGATTTTTCAAGCGCAGGTGGCAGCTTGTAATGCGACCGCAGCATTCAGTTGTGAAGCTGAGTACAGGTTTCGGGCACCCTCCTGTCTTGCGTCCTTTAGTCACGCAGGAATTGGTTTTTGAAAAACCATTTACCAACTAGCCAGAAACCATTGCAATTCTGTAAAGCAATGCTTCTCCCCGACAAGCAATAACATTTTAATATCATGCGTACTATCATGCGGTACTTATTCTATCAAGGATTCCCGATGACTGTAGTAAGAGCATTTTTGTGAAATTAAACACGTTTCAGCCGTAGGTAATGAAGATACGGAAGCGTCATCCGTCACAATTTCTGTTTTGAGGTGAATCTTCGAAGACACCCTCCAACTTTGTCTTTCGCTTGTGCACGACGTCGGCGCCGTTTTGTCATCAACTGCCAAAGGCCTTCGCCGCAGCACTCCTAGATCGGTTGCACACACCGGCTTTGTGGGAGCATTTCGTGGGAATATACTCCTCGATTCGCAAAACTGCATGCAGGCATGAAAAAATTGCATGAAGCAACGAACTTTCACTTCCAGCTTGACTTCAAGCTTGGCGCATTGAGCGTCGTCTGCTATTTGTAAATACTGAGTATGGGCGTAAATAACACACATGGCATACCTTGTAAACGTCACATCCACACTCAAGATTTACCGATCTGAAAAATGCACGTGGGGTTACGTTCGCTTTGCAAGCCGCAACGCAGAAAAACGACAGAAAGCCATGCACAACTACGCTGCGCTGACCGCCACCGGCATTCCACTGACGAGCGGTTCGCCACGGGCGGCGCTGTTCGCTGAAACGACGGTGGTGCCATACAACGGCCGCCCGGTCCCTATACTGAACCGCTCAGCGACCGGACGAAGCGCCGTAGCAGACGACACAGCGGCTTCTCCTGCATCGTGCGGTCAGTGCGCACGTGCCGGCTGTTTCCGATTCTCGCCACTTCTCGGCGCCGGCACTTCCCGGAGTGCAGTGGCCACGCGCTCGCCGTTTCCCCTTAACAGTGGACCCCACTGTA